>NC_060147.1:59410326-59722826 GCF_021461385.2 Schistocerca piceifrons | reverse complement strand
CATGACTATTAGGCTTTAATCTCCGTTTACGTACTGAATTACCCGTTCAGTATCCTCATATACTTTCTCTATCTCTTCATCTTCTTTTTGCATCGTCTGCATGTATGCCTGTACTGTTGTTGTCCGTTTTGGTTTAGTTGTGATGAGAACAACTGTATCAATGAACTGTTCACAGTAACTCATTCTTCGATGGAGTGCCTCTTGAAACACCAAACACTTCGAATACCTCGGTTTCGGAAGCATCGATCAGACGATACTAACAATCTGCCAACGTTCGAATTCAGTAACTTCCGACGTAATGCACTCGCAGCTACACAGAACACTGTTTTGTCCGCGTCTGACACTTGCAACGTATTAAGAAGAGCGCACAGATGCTGTTCGTGGACAAATACGAGTAAAACAGCGCCACCTACGAGTGCGT
Organism: Schistocerca piceifrons; assembly: GCF_021461385.2. NCBI lineage: Eukaryota > Metazoa > Arthropoda > Insecta > Orthoptera > Acrididae > Schistocerca > Schistocerca piceifrons. The sequence continues at coordinate 59,722,405 of NC_060147.1, read as the reverse complement.
CATGTCGCAGGCAAAGTGTTAGCTTCCGTCAGCTGGATGTTTCCGAAACCAAGATAGCATGTGTTTGGTGTTTCAAGAAGGCCGTTAAGGAAGTTTTAAACCACATTCACGGAATCGGAAAGCCATCATCCGGTAAGTCACAATGCAGAACAAATTTTCGGTATTATTTAATCAATTTTGTCCCGCTGAAGACGTAGTATAACTTATATCTGGCAAAAGCTGTCAGCATACGGGCAGACACAGATAGATTCACAGAGTTCCACCCGCAATTTGGCACGTAATCGTGATTTACTTAGTTTCATAATCGAAAAAGGTCTCTCACGCAGATATGTTAGTTGAAATATTGTAGCACTTTCGCAACCTCGTTATGGAGGCTTGGAAACCTGAGCAAGGCAATATAGACGGTTTTAAAGTAAGAGATTTTTCATTACAATTGTAATTACCGTGCAGGTCAATCAGTTACATCTGACCATGCACAGGGACACTTTCAACGTAAACGGCAAACGGTCTCGAAAACAGATGTAAGATTTTTAGTGCCCTCAAAACTTTTATAAAACTATCCTTGTAATTCTTTCAAGGTCACAATGAATTTTTGAAACCTCGCGTTTTCTTTAGAGCCAGTGAGCTTAGAGAACTGGACTGTCTTTCTCATGGTGTATCCCTTCTACAGCACTGTTTCCTTTTTAAATGCATCCCCATAAAATTAGTAAGAAGGTATCTTGCAGTGTCTTACTGTGGGTAGTGTGGAGTCAAGTCCATTTTAAATGCGAAGTCTGCAATTACATCCAAGTGTTCTAATTTTCATTCTTGCATTTCTTTTTCCTTCATAAATTCAACAACAGCGACATTCAAATCGAAACATGCCCTTTGACTTAACCAACGTACGAAGTCTCCATACTCTTAGTTTATTTTCATTCAAAACTATTACAAATAGTAATGGAATAATGCGTGCGACTTCAGAAAATTTACTATTCGCACCAGCCATGACAAAACTCTACCACCTGGTGAGCGAGCCGGCCGCGGTGGTCTAGCGGTTCTGGCGCTGCAGTCCGGAACCGCGGGACTGCTACGGTCGCAGGTTCGAATCCTGCCTCGGGCATGGGTGTGTGTGATGTCCTTAGGTTAGTTATGTTTAAGTAGTTCTAAGTTCTAGTGGACTTATGACCTAAGATGTTGAGTCCCATAGTGCTCAGAGCCAGCCCTGGTGAGCGAGATGTATGAGACAGGCGAAATACCCTCAGACTTCAAAAAGACTATAATAATTCCAGTGCCAAAGAAAGCCGGTGTTGACAGGTGTGAAAATTACCGAACTATCAATTTAATAAGTCGCGGCTGCAAAATACTGACACGAATTTTGTACAGACGAATGGAACAACTGGTACAGACCGACTTCGGGGAAGACCAGTTTGGATTCCGCAGAAATGTTGGAACACGCGAGGCAATACTGACCCTACGACTTACCTTAGAAGATAGATTAAAGAAAGACAAACCTACGTTTCTAGCATTTGTAGACTTAGAGAAAGCTTTTGACAATGTTGAAAAGGCAAGCAGTGGTTGGGAAGGGAGTCAGACAGGGTTGTACCCTATCCCCGATAATATTCTATCTGTATATTGAGCAAGTAGTAAAGGAAACAAAAGAAAAATTCGGAGTGGGAATTAAAATCCATGGAGAAAAAATAAAAACTTTGAGGTTCGTCAACGATGTTGTAATTCTGTCAGAGACAGCAAAGGACTTGGAAGAGCAATTGAACGGAATGGACAGTGTCTTGAAAGGAGGGTATAGGATGTACATCAACAAAAGCAAAACAAGGATAATGGAATGTAGTCGAATGAAATCGGGTGATGCTGAGGGAATTAGATTAGGAAATGAGACACTTAAAGTAGTAAAGGAGTTTTGCTATTTGGGGAGCAAAATAACTGATGATGGTCGTCGAAGTAGAGAGGATATAAAATGTAGACTGGCTATGGTAAGGAAAGCGTTTCTGAAGAAGAGAAATTTGTTAACATCTAGTATAGAATTAAGTGCCAGGAAGTCGTTTCTGAAAGTATTTGTATGTGAAACGTGGACGATAAATAGTTTGGACAAGAAGAGAGTAGAAGCTTTCCAAATGTTATGCTACAGAAGAATGGTGAAGATTAGATGGGTAGATCGCGTAATTAATGGGGAGGCACTGAGTAGAACTGGGGAGAAGAGGAATTTGTGGCACAACTTGAAGAAGGGTTCGGTTGGTAGGACATATTCTGAGGCATCAATGGATCACCAAGTCAGTATTTGAGGGAAGCGTGGAGGGTAAAAATCATAGAGGGAGACCAAGAGATGAATACGCTAAGCAGATTCAGAAGGATGAAGGTTGCTGTAGGTACTGGGAGATGAAGAATTTTGCAAAGGATAGTGTAGCATGGAGAGCTGCATCGAACCAGTCTCTGGACTGAGGACCAAAATAACAACAACACCCAACTGTCTCTTCACGTGCTCCGGGCTTGCAAATATGGCACATACTGCGTTTTGATTTACAGATCAATGAATACCTTTCGTCGACCATTTTCATATTTTGCTCTTTCATTGCCAACTAAATGTTTAAATTATTTCTTCATGGTATTGTAATGTCTTTTCATAGCAGATATACTGCACTGTTGCTTATGCGAACTGACAATTCTCATCCTCCTCTTCTGTTATTCCCATTCATTTTGAAGGATTGGTTCAAAATATTTCAAATGGCTCTGAGCACTATGGGACTTAACATCGAAGGTCATCAGTCCCCTGGAACTTAGAATTACTTAAACCAAACTAACCTAAGGACATCACACACAGCCATGCTCGAGACAGGATTCGAACCTGCGACCGTAGCAGTCGCCCGGTTCTGGACTGAAGCGCCAGGAACCGCTCGGCCACAGCGGCCGGCCGAAAAGCGAAAGTTAAACAGTGCTGCTGACACTACGAGTCTGCCGAACTGAAGACAGCTGAACCAGCCGAAAAATGCCGCACTGCAATGTTAAATGAAATGTCAAGCTGTTTCGGGTTTTTCCGAAAAGGAGCGAGCAAAGCCGAGTGACAGGGCGGTCCTTGGCCGTCATGAGACGCTGCACGCGTGGCGTTTGGCACGCCGCAGGCGGTCCTTATCTACTGGCTGAACTCCTGAATCTTATTTGTGACTTCGTGCACTGGATAAGGTGTAACATTAATAGGCGGCATTTCCGCAAGCTACATGCGCCGGCTGCGTAGCTTGCTGTAGTTAACTTAACGCAATGCCAGGCCAGCGTACACACACCTGGTTGCGGCAAGAGTTTTAAATTTATCAGAATTATAAATCACAGCTGAGGAGGAAGATCGCCTTAGTAAAGGGCTAAATTCCAGTCTTCCGACAAAAGTCAGTGCACAAATAATAAAAAGTCGGTAGCAGCTCTTGAAGGGGAAGCATGATGTAGGTAGTCTCTCTAGTCAGTTTGTTGTTACGTAGAAAAGTGATTTGTACTTTGTTATCTCGTAAGAGCAATTAAAAGCGTTCGGTAACAAACGTTTCATTTATATTTGATACTAGTCTTTGCTTCACAATATATTTATTCTTTAATGAAATTTGTGATTAAAAATATATATTTTCAAACCAACAGCTTAGTTCATGCAATCAATAATAAGAATAACTTTCACAAAGATTTTAAGTCACTTGCTTTGGTTCAGAAAGGTGTCCACCATTCTGAAATACACGTTTCGAGTGACGTACCAGCAGCCATAAAAAGTTTGACTAATAATAAACTTCGGTTTGAGTAGAGTCTAAAGGATTTATTGGGAGCCAACTCCTAGGCTGGCTCTGAGCACTATGCGACTTAACTTCTGAGGTCATCAGTCGCCTAGAACTTAGAACTAATTAAACCTAACTAACCCAAGGACATCACACACATCCATGCTCGTGGCAGGATTCGAACCTGCGACCGTAGCAGTCCCGCGATTCCGGACAGAACGCCTAGAACCGCTAGACCACCGCGGCCGGCGAGCCAACTCCTACTGACGAATTTCGACTGAAGCGTGTATGCTAATAATAAAATCACATAATGTGAAATTGCGTACAATTTGACTCCTGTACAAGTTTTGCGCAGTAATGCGATAATTGTAAATAACTGCCGTAAAATATTTCTTATTTTATTTTGTTATGATTTGATGACGGCTGGCTACAATAGCCTAAGAAGTCATATGCACCTACATGTATTGAACATTTAATATTTGGTGACGTGCCTTAAATCCTTCTAATGTAAATATGCCTAATATTGTTCTTTTTTGACCGACTCCACATCCACAAGGGCAGTTGCATTTGGAGTCTGTGGAAAGTACTTTAGCATGTCTGTTTTTATTTTGTAAATATTTATTGTATATTCTTGGTTTTAACATGTTCCACAGCCCAGGGGATCTCCTCACTATTGAGCGGCTACACTGAAGACCCAAAGATACTGGTAAAGGCACGCGTGTTCAAATACAGAAATATGTATATATAAGACAACAAGTGTCTGGCGCAGTTGTTAGATCGGTTACTGCTGCTACAATGGCACATTATCAAGATTTAAGTGAGTTTAAACGTGGTGTTATAGTCGGCGCACGAGCGATGGGACACAGCACCTCCGAGATAGTGATGAAGTGTGGATTTTCCCATACAACCATTTCACGAGTGTACCGTGAATATCAGCCATCTTGCAAAACATCAAATCTCCGACATCGCTGCGGTCGGAAATATATCCTACAAGAACGGGACCAACGACGAGTGAAGAGAATCGTTCAGCGTGACAGAAGTGCCTGCCTTCAGCAAATTGCTGCAGATATCAATGCTGGGCCGCGCGGGATTAGCCGAGCGGTCTCGGGCACTGCAGTCATGGACTGTGCGGCTGGTCCCGGCGGAGGTTCGAGTCCTCCCTCGGGCATGGGTGTGTGTGTTTATCCTTAGGATCATTTAGGTTAAGTAGTGTGTAAGCTTTGGGACTGATGACCTTAGCAGTTAAGTCCCATAAGATTTCACACAAATTTGAACATTTTTTTTCAATGCGGGGCCATCAACAAGTGTCAGCATGCGAACCATTCAACGAAACATCATCGGTATGGGCTTTCGGAGCCGAAGGCCCACTTGTGTACCCTTGATGACTGCACGACATAAAGCTTTATGCCTCGCCTGGGCCCGTCAAATCCGACGTTGGACTGTTGATGACTGGAAACACGTTGCCTGATCTGACGAGTCTCGTTTCAGATTGATCGAGCTGATGAACGTGTACAAGTATGGAGACAGTCATGAATCCATGGTCCCTAGACGTCAGCGGGGGACTCAAGCTGGTGGAGGATCTGTAATGGTGTGGGGTGTGTGCAGTTGGAGTGATATGGGACCCCTGATACATCTGGATACTACTCTGGGAGGTGGCAAGTACGTAAGCATCCTGTCTGATCACCTGCATCCATTGATGTCCATTGGGCATTCCGATGGCGACACCCTACATGCCCAGAATTGTTACAGAGTGGATCCAGGACCACACTCTTCTGAGTGGAAACATTTCCGGTGCCCACTAAACTCCCCAGACATGAACATTATTGAGCGAATCTGGAATGATTTGCAACGTGTTGTTCAGAAGATACCTCCAACCTCGCGTACTCTTACGGATTTATGGAAACCCTGCAGGATTCATGTGATCCCTCCAGAGGTACTTCAGACATTAGTCGAGACCGTGGCCCGTCGTTTTGCGGCAGTTCTTCATGCTCGCGGGGGCCACTACACGATGGGTACCAGTTTCTTTGACTCTTCAGTGTATATTCGATCTACCTTCGTACCGACGTGCAACCTCAATTTCCAATAATAGCACTGACCTGCATTTACATAACCCCTCCCGACCTGCGTTAGTGCTGACCCGTAAGCGCATATACTGTTCAAGTAACACAGCAGGGCCGCTTTGCATTATTCGCTCGTTTCTGGGGAGCCGACCACACGGCTACATCGCCTCTCTCCCGCTTCCCCGCGTCTATACGGAACGCGGTCGCGCAGAACTAGCCCTGCAGAAACGGAGGGAATAAAAGGCGAGTCCAGACTTAAAGATGCCATCCCACCGCCCGCGCAGGCGGTCGTAAGTAACAAGAATGCCGCCCGCTAGGATATTCCCGCCCCTCCTGCCGCCGTCTCCTCATATTCTTTTCCTTTTTTGCCCCCTCCACCCCACTCCCTACCCCTCAAGAATAAGAAAGATGTCACCGCAGTTTTTCATGGCTTAATTAAATTTTTCCCCCCTTTCCCCGCCCACTCCGGCCACCGCGACGGCGCTACCTTGTAATAAATCTCACGTCCAGGGGCTGCTGGGGGCGGGGGTCGGAGGGAAGGTAGCGTTGGTCGGATATAAGGGACGGCGCGCTTGCGTGTCTGGAACCTAGGTGGCGAGCACAGTGAAGAGCCTACCAGGTAGCCAACACCCTGCTGGAACAACACTGCCAGGGGACACAGATTACTCAACCGGACTGTCTCTCGCCAGAGCTGCAAATAGTCCATCGAACTTGTTGTGTTGGCAGAAGAGCCAACACCGCGTTGCTAGAGGAGACCGAAATGCACGCGTTTTAGCTCACGCAGGCTGGCGCGAGGAGGGAAGAACTATACTGATGTGAGGTCCGGAACATGACAAGGAATTAGAATTCAGAAAGCGGACGTAACTAGTTTGATACTTAATCCATTAATGATGACGGTACACGATTCACAATATTATCTGGACAGAATTCATTCTACACTCCTGGAAATGGAAAAAAGAACACATTGACACCGGTGTGTCAGACCCACCATACTTGCTCCGGACACTGCGAGAGGGCTGTACAAGCACGGCACAGCGGACACACCAGGAACTGCGGTGTTGGACGTCGAATGGCGCTAGCTGCGCAGCATTTGTGCACCGCCGCCGTCAGTGTCAGCCAGTTTGCCGTGGCATACGGAGCTCCATCGCAGTCTTTAACACTGGTAGCATGCCGCGACAGCGTGGACGTGAACCGTATGTGCAGTTGACGGACTTTGAGCGAGGGCGTATAGTGGGCATGCGGGAGGCCGGGTGGACGTACCGCCGAATTGCTCAACACGTGGGGCGTGAGGTCTCCACAGTACATCGATGTTGTCGCCAGTGGTCGGCGGAAGGTGCACGTGCCCGTCGACCTGGGACCGGACCGCAGCGACGCACGGATGCACGCCAAGACCATAGGATCCTACGCAGTGCCGTAGGGGACCGCACCGCCACTTCCCAGCAAATTAGGGACACTGTTGCTCCTGGGGTATCGGCGAGGACCATTCGCAACCGTCTCCATGAAGCTGGGCTACGGTCCCGCACACCGTTAGGCCGTCTTCCGCTCACCCCCCAACATCGTGCAGCCCGCCTTCAGTGGTGTCGCAACAGCCGTGAATGGAGGGACGAATGGAGACGTGTCGTCTTCAGCGATGAGAGTCGCTTCTGCCTTGGTGCCAATGATAGTCGTATGCGTGTTTGGCGCCGTGCGGGTGAGCGCCACAATCAGGACTGCATACGACCGAGGCACACAGGGCCAACACCCGGCATCATGGTGTGGGGAGCGATTTCCTACACTGGCCGTACACCACTGGTGATCGTCGAGGGGACACTGAATAGTGCACGGTACATCCAAACCGTCATCGAACCCATCGTTCTACCATTCCTAGACCGGCAAGGGAACTTGCTGTTCCAACAGGACAATGCACGTCCGCATGTATCCCGTGCCACCCAACGTGCTCTAGAAGGTGTAAGTCAACTACCCTGGCCAGCAAGATCTCCGGATCTGTCCCCCATTGAGCATGTTTGGGACTGGATGAAGCGTCGTCTCACGCGGTCTGCACGTCCAGCACGAACGCTGGTCCAACTGAGGCGCCAGGTGGAAATGGCATGGCAAGCCGTTCCACAGGACTACATCCAGCATCTCTACGATCGTCTCCATGGGAGAATAGCAGCCTGCATTGCTGCGAAAGGTGGATATACACTGTACTAGTGCCGACATTGTGCATGCTCTGTTGCCTGTGTCTATGTGCCTGTGGTTCTGTCAGTGTGATCATGTGATGTATCTGACCCCAGGAATGTGTCAATAAAGTTTCCCCTTCCTGGGACAATGAATTCACGGTGTTCTTATTTCAATTTCTAGGAGTGTAATTACTGAATATGGCGCCTTGCTAGGTCGTAGCAAATGACGTAGCTGAAGGCTATGCTAAACTGTCGTCTCTGCAAATGAGAGCGTATGTAGTCAGTGAACCATCGCTAGCAAAGTCGGCTGTACAACTGGGGCGAGTGCTAGGGAGTCTCTTTAGACTAGACCTGCCGTGTGGCGGCGCTCGGTCTGCAATCACTGATAGCGGCGACACGCAGGTCCGACGTATACTAACGGACCGCGGCCGATTTAAAGGCTACCACCTAGCAAGTGTGGTGTCTGGCGACGACACCACAGATATCTGTTTCTATCACCGATCACCGTAAATAAGCAAACACTTGAGCTTAATTCATTAGACAATAAAGAAATTTATAATTCATGGATATCATTATAAGCAGGAATAGCTAGAGAACAGATGAGCTTCTCAGAGTCTATAAAAGTCATTAAGTCTGAACAAAAAATATGTTCCATGGTTCTGCAACAAATCGATGTCAGTGGAATTGGCCGGTAATTATGTGCATCCGATTTTCTACCCTTTTTATAGATTGCTATGACCTGGGCCCTCTTCCAGTCCCGTGGAACTTTCCGCTGTTCCAGTGATCTCTGATAGATGATGGATAACAACGGTGCTATATTTGTAGCATAGTCAGTATATAATCTTACGGGGATACCGTCTGGGCCAGATGCCTTCCTGGCGTCTAAGGATCTTAACTGTTTTACAAACACAGATACCCTAAACACTATGTCAGCCATCCTTGCGTTTGTTCAATAGTTGAAAGGGGATATGGTGCTGCAGTCCTCTACGGTAAACGAGACTCCGAGAAGCTCATCTGCAGAAACCAGCACGGTTTTAGGAAACAGCGGACATGCGAGGCACAGCTGGTCCTCTTTGTGCATGATATACAACAGGCTCTACATAGCGGCTCCCAGGTTGATCCCGTATTTCTCGACTTTCGAAAGGCGTTCGACTCAGTTCCGCACTGTCCCTTGCTCCAAAATGTGCGCACTTACGGTCTATCCGATGACATATGCGGTTGGATAGAAAATTTTCTAACAGACAGAGAGCAGTATGTCGTCCTGAATGGGGTGACTTCAACAGAAACAAGCCTAACTTCAGGTGTGCCCCAGGGCAGCGTAATAGATCTGCTGCTTTTTACGACTTACATAAACGATCTGGTTGATGGTATTGACAGCGGCGTTAGGCTGTTTGCCGATGATGCTGTAGTCTACAGGAAAGTAGTATCACACGAAAGTTGTGAACAAATCAATGAGGATTTTCAGAATATAAATGCGTGGTGTAATGACTGGCAGTTATCTCTCAATATTAGTAAGTGTAGCCTACTGCGTGTAACAAGGCGAAAATCCCCATTAATGTACGAGTACAAAATAAATGCCCGGTCTTTGGAAGCGGTAACATCCGTCAAGTATCTGGGTCTGACTATTCTAAATGATCTCAAATGGAATATTCAGATTACACAAGCAACGGGCAAGGCGAACTCTAGATTGCGGTTTATTGGTAGAATCCTGAAGCGATGCAGTCCTTTAAGAAAGGAAATAGGTTACAATACGTTAGTTCGTCCAGTCTTATTGTTCGTCTGTATGGGACCCTTACCAATTAGGTCTCATTCAAGAGATTGAAAAAGTCCAAAGAAGAGCGGCAAGATTCGTAACTGGTACATTCAGCCATCGCGAGAGCGTTACAAATCTCATAGATAGTTTGATATACTTGCAGATAGACGACGCGCTAAACGGAAGGGGCTGCTCACTAAAATCCGAAATCCGATCTTCGCCGAGTATGTAAAGCATATATTGTTACCACCAAGTTTCAAATCGTGCAATGATCACCATTCAAAGATAAGGGAAATTTGAGCTCGTACTGAGGCTTTCAGACTGTTGCGCGGTCCGCAAGTGGAAGAGAGGGGTGGGGGGGGGGGGTGGGGGGGGGGGGGGAAGACTTTGTCGAGAATTGTGCCCTCTTCCACACACCGCTTCGTGGATAGCGGAGTGTGTATGTAGATGTAGATGTAACGATTTGGAAGCATAGTTCACTATGGGGAAGAAAGGTACCTCCTACAGGAATATTAAACAGGCCTTTAGAGCAAAGAGGAGCAGCTGTGTTAATATCAAGAGCTCAGATGGAAAACCAGTCCTAACCAAAGAAGAAAAAGTTGGAAGGTGGGAAGAGTGTATAGAAGGTCTATGCAAGAGAGGTGAACTTGGACGCAATATTATAGAAAGGAAAGAGGACGTACATGAAGATGAGATGCTGCAAAAGAATTCGACATAACACTGTAAGAGCTAAGTCGAATCAAGGCTGCGGAAGTAGACAACATTCCGTCATAACTACTGAAAACCTTGGGACTGATGTGTAATGTATATGAGACAGGCGAAATGCCCTCACACTTAAAGAAGAATGCAGTAATTCCAATTCAAAAGAAAGTAGTTGCTGGTAGGTGTGAAAATTTTCGAACTATCAGTTAAATAACTCATGGTTGCAAAATACGAGGTGTGACTACACAAAGTAAGTTCCGTTTGGTTATATAAAACAAAAGTGTACAGGTACAGAAAAAATATTTATTGTAAAAAATCTACAACTGTTAAACTACTTTTCTACATAACTTCCGAAATTATGTAGGCACTTGTCATAGCGTGGCACAAGTTTTTGTATGCCTTCTGCATAGAAGGTTGCCGCTTGTGTGTTCAACCATGCGGTAACATGTTCTTTCAGCTCGTCATCATCGTTGACGTGTTGACAACGAAGGACAGATTTTAGGTGTAAGAAGAGATGAAAGTCGCTAGGAGCGAAGTCCGGGCTGTACGGAGGATGATCAAACGCGTCCCAGCGAAATTCCCGTAAGAGTTGTTTGGTCACGTGTCCACTTCGTTGTTCATCGTGCACTTGATCACGTCCTTCATTGAACAGTCTGATCCATCTTCCAACCATTGAATCACTCATAGAATTTTCTCCGTAAACCTCGCAGATTTGCCGATGGATTTCCTTTGGTTTAACTTTCCTTGCATTTAGAAAACGAATCACAGATCTGATTTCACACGCGGCGGCATTTTCAGTTACGGTTGTCATTATAAAGAAGCACTACAGAGCACACATCGGCAGCAGCGATCTGAAAATGGCGTACATCGTCTTCTCCTCGAATGACAGAAACTGGCGCGCACGCTCGGAAGTGCGAATCTAGCGCTGCCGCGGATAGAAATACACTCCTGGAAATTGAAATAAGAACACCGTGAATTCATTGTCCCAGGAAGGGGAAACTTTATTGACACATTCCTGGGGTCAGATACATCACATGATCACACTGACAGAACCACAGGCACATAGACACAGGCAACAGAGCATGCACAATGTCGGCACTAGTACAGTGTATATCCACCTTTCGCAGCAATGCAGGCTGCTATTCTCCCATGGAGACGATCGTAGAGATGCTGGATGTAGTCCTGTGGAACGGCTTGCCATGCCATTTCCACCTGGCGCCTCAGTTGGACCAGCGTTCGTGCTGGACGTGCAGACCGCGTGAGACGACGCTTCATCCAGTCCCAAACATGCTCAATGGGGGACAGATCCGGAGATCTTGCTGGCCAGGGTAGTTGACTTACACCTTCTAGAGCACGTTGGGTGGCACGGGATACATGCGGACGTGCATTGTCCTGTTGGAACAGCAAGTTCCCTTGCCGGTCTAGGAATAGTAGAACGATGGGTTCGATGACGGTTTGGATGTACCGTGCACTATTCAGTGTCCCCTCGACGATCACCAGTGGTGTACGGTCAGTGTAGGAGATCGCTCCCCACACCATGATGCCGGGTGTTGGCCCTGTGTGCCTCGGTCGTATGCAGTCCTGATTGTGGTGCTCACCTGCACGGCGCCAAACACGCATACGACCATCATTGGCACCAAGGCAGAAGCGACTCTCATCGCTGAAGACGACACGTCTCCATTCGTCCCTCCATTCACGCCTGTCGCGACACCACTGGAGGCGGGCTGCACGATGTTGGGGCGTGAGCGGAAGACGGCCTAACGGTGTGCGGGACCGTAGCCCAGCTTCATGGAGACGGTTGCGAATGGTCCTCGCCGATACCCCAGGAGCAACAGTGTCCCTAATTTGCTGGGAAGTGGCGGTGCGGTCCCCTACGGCACTGCGTAGGATCCTACGGTCTTGGCGTGCATCCGTGCGTCGCTGCGGCCCGGTCCCAGGTCGACGGGCACGTGCACCTTCCGCCGACCACTGGCGACAACATCGATGTACTGTGGAGACCTCACGCCCCACGTGTTGAGCAATTCGGCGGTACGTCCACCCGGCCTCCGGCATGCCCACTATACGCCCTCGCTCAAAATCCGTCAACTGCACATACGGTTCACGTCCACGCTGTCGCGGCATGCTACCAGTGTTAAAGACTGCGATGGAGCTCCGTATGCCACGGCAAACTGGCTGACACTGACGGCGGCGGTGCAGAAATGCTGCGCAGCTAGCGCCATTCGACGGCCAACACCGCGGTTCCTGGTGTGTCCGCTGTGCCGTGCGTGTGATCATTGCTTGTACAGCCCTCTCGCAGTGTCCGGAGCAAGTATGGTGGGTCTGACACACCGGTGTCAATGTGTTCTTTTTTCCATTTCCAGGAGTGTAGAAAGAGAACTTACTTTGTGGACGACCCTCGTACTAGCGCGAATTCTTTACAGACGAATGGGAAAACTGGTAGAAGCCGACCTCGCGGAAGGTCAGTTTGGATTTTGGAGAAATGTAGGAGCATGCAGAACCATTCAGAGTCTAAGACTATAAAGAATAGGGTAAGGAAAGGCAAATCTAAGTTTATAGCATTTATAGATTTAGAGAAATCTTTTGACAGTGTGTTGGTTGGAATATTCTGTTTGCAGTTCTGAAGGTAGCAGGGTACAATGCAGACATCGTAAGGCTATGTATAACTTGAGCAGAAACCAGATGGCAGTTACAAGAGTCGAGGGGCACGAAAGGGAGACAGTGATTGAGAAGAGAGTGGGACCGGTTTATAGCCTATCCCCTTATAGCCTATCCCCGATGTTATTGAGTCTGTACATTGGGCAAGCAGTAAATGAAACGAAAGAAAAATTTGCGGTAGGAATTAAAGTTCAGGGAGGAGAAATAAAAACTTTGAGTCCTAGCGATGGCATTGTAATTATGTCGGAGACAGCAAAGGATCTGGAAGAGCAGTTAAGCGGAATGGACAGTGTCGTCAAAGTAGGATAAAAGATGAACGACGAAAAAAGTTTGACAATGATAATAGAATGTATTCGAATTCAATCAGGTGAAGCTGAGGGAATTAGATTTGGAAATGAGACTCTTGAAGTAGTAGATGAGTTTTGCGACCAGCTAAATAGCCGCTGATGTCCGAAGTAGAGAGATATAATATGTAGACTGGCAATGACAAGAAAAACGTTTCTAAAGAAAAGAAATTTGTTAACATCCAATACAGATTTAAGTCAGGAAGTCCTTTCTGAAAGTGTTTGTATGGAGTGTAGTCATGTATTGAAATGAAACATGGTCGATAAACCGTTTAGTCAAGAAGAGAATAGAAGCTTTTGAAATGTTGTGCTACATTATTATTATTTAGTGTATGGCTAATACAGACATATCATAAAATTAAATTACGTATACATATGTAGATATTGACACACAAGAAACTTTGTCTTTACAAATGAATATCCAGTCCGTCAATCTAGCGCACTGCATCTGGAGTTGCTAGCAGAAAGTCCTCTTTGGCGCCGTGATAGGCTCGAATCCTGCATTCACTGACAATGTGGTGAACAGGCTGGTATGGAGACCCGCTGTCACAGGTTGGACTAGGCAGCTTCTTCCACTTAAAGAGACCATCCCTGCATCGGCCATGGTCGGTACGGATTCTGTTGAGAGTAGTCCAGGTCTTGCGTGGTAGGTCGAATCCACTTGGAAGTTTGCACCTGACAAGATGTTATGCAGGCGCACATCTGTGACTGCTTTCCACAGACCTTTCCGTTCTTCTAGAGGTTTGAAATCCTTAGCAACCATGTCAGCAGCATCGCACAGAGTTGGTTGGCGTGATTTGTCTCTTACGAGTTAAAAGTGGCAGGTAGGTTAGAATTCCTGGAGATCTTGTGGAATTCCCTCATAAGGGCAGTACATCTGCGTAGATCAGGAGGCATTATACCGGTTAACACTGGAAGCCAATAAACTGGAGTAAATCTGATTGCGCCAGATATTACGCGCATTGTCGTATTCAGCTGGGTGTCAGCAGGCCTTGTATGATGACTGTTCGTCCAAACAGGTGCACAGTACTCAGCACTTGAGTACAACAAACGCAGAGCTGAAGACCGCAGGGTGGTTGCTGAAAATACCCAGGTAGTTCCGCGTACCTTATGAAGGATGTTGTTTCGAGTCCTCAACTTTTGAACTAAGTTAAGGTGTTGATTGAAGCAGAGTGAACGGTCCAGGATGACCCCAAGATATTTTGGGTTCCAATTGTGACGAAGAATTCTGCCTCTGAAACTTACTTCCAGTTTTACGTTCGCCAACAGATTATTTAAATGGAAGCAACACACTTCTGTTTTACTCACACTGGGTTGCAGTCTCCATATTTTGAAGTAATCATCTAATGCAGACAGGTCATTGGTTAGAATATCTTCTGTTGTCTTCATTTGCTGGTGTCGTACAGCTAGAGGAGGAGGAGGAGATTAGTGTTTAACGTCCCGTCGACAACGAGGTCATTAGAGACGGAGCGCAAGATACTGGTCATCGATCTCATCGGATTAGGAAAGGATGGAGAAGGAAATCGGCCGTGCCCTTTCAAAGGAACCATCCCGGCATTTGCCTGAAGCGATTTAGGGAAATCACGGAAAACCTAAATCAGGATGGCCGGAGACGGGATTGAACCGTCGTCCTCCCGAATGCGAGTCCAGTGTGCTAACCACTGCGCCACCTCGCTCGGTGTACAGCTAGAGACAGGTCATCAGCATAGCAGTATTTTCTGGACGAAGTGTCAGGTACGTCAGATATAGGTTGAACAGTAATGGTAATGTAACAGTAATGTGGTGCTACTGAAAAATGCGGAGGGTTAGGTGGGTAGATCACGTAACTAATAATGAGGTACTGAATAGAATTGGGGAGAGAAGAAATTTGGGGCACAGCCTGACTAGAAGAAGGGCTCGGTTGATATGACTCATGCCGAGGCATCAAGTGATCATCAATTTAGTATTGGAGGGAAGTGTGTGTGTGTGTGTGTGTGTGTGTATTGTAACATTATGTGATTGCCTTATCATTTTAAATCATTCACTAATCGAGCAGTCGCTCGGCAACAGCTACAGTTAGCAAATAATGTTGCGAGAATGTAAAAGGTGAACGACCTGTGACGTAACTTGTTTATTGTCGAAGCGCCGTCAGAGATGCAATTAGTTATTGACTATGAAAACTGCGGCGCGAAAAACGGTCAGAAGAAGAACACTTTTACACATTCTTTTGATGTACGAGATATTCTCGATGAACGGTTACTCGGTTACTCATTTCTCTCTTGTCTCTTGTAACTTGTGTCGGACGCGCATGTCTTGCCGCCGTATTATTATCGTTAAAAATAATATTGTTTTAGTGTAAAGTAAATGTGTAATACTAAAAGTGCAATACTGCATAGCAGTAGATTTATTGTGCGACGTGTATGTGAAAACGTCAAAGGAATTATTTTCATTACGGAAAAGTGCCAGTCAAAACGGCATCCATGTTAGATTCTTCATTGTAGTGTAAGTTCATCTATTAATTGCCATAAATTTAGAGTTAAATGGAACTAGTGTATGGACTATTTATTTAGTGTAGAATCTATGTCTCACTCCTTCATGAAGTTATTTAATTTTCTTTATGTTTCTGCCAAATAGAGAGTTCACAGTCACGAATTCTATCGTCGAAATCGGACGGAAGTTGTATGCGGCGAAATATTTTCTACTGGTAAATGCATGATAAACTACGGTCCCTTAGGAAATTCATGTTGAGCTATCCAAAAATTATTATATTTTGAATAGGCATTTACTCTTCTCTGCAATGCAACTTCCGACTGATCAGACGATCCAACAAGAAACAGCCCCACACGGTCGGCGTTCGCAAATACACTCCTGGAAATTGAAATAAGAACACCGTGAAGTCATTGTCCCAGGAAGGGGAAACTTTATTGACACATTCCTGGGGTCAGATACATCACATGATCACACTGACAGAACCACAGGCACATAGACACAGGCAACAGAGCATGCACAATGTTGGCACTAGTACAGTGTATATCCACCTTTCGCAGCAATGCAGGCTGCTATTCTCCCATGGAGACGATCGTAGAGATGCTGGATGTAGTCCTGTGGAACGGCTTGCCATGCCATTTCCACCTGGCGCCTCAGTTGGACCAGCGTTCGTGCTGGACGTGCAGACCGCGTGAGACGACGCTTCATCCAATCCCAAACATGCTCAATGGGGGACAGATCCGGAGGTCTTGCTGGCCAGGGTAGTTGACTTACACCTTCTAGAGCACGTTGGGTGGCACGGGATACATGCGGACGTGCATTGTCCTGTTGGAACAGCAAGTTCCCTTGCCGGTCTAGGAATGGTAGAACGATGGGTTCGATGACGGTTTGGATGTACCGTGCACTATTCAGTGTCCCCTCGACGATCACCAGTGGTGTACGGCCAGTGTAGGAGATCGCTCCCCACACCATGATGCCGGGTGTTGGCCCTGTGTGCCTCGGTCGTATGCAGTCCTGATTGTGGCGCTCACCTGCACGGCGCCAAACACGCATACGACCATCATTGGCACCAAGGCAGAAGCGACTCTCATCGCTGAAGACGACACGTCTCCATTCGTCCCTCCATTCACGCCTGTCGCGACACCACTGGAGGCGGGCTGCACGATGTTGGGGCGTGAGCGGAAGACGGCCTAACGGTGTGCGGGACCGTAGCCCAGCTTCATGGAGACTGTTGCGAATGGTCCTCGCCGATACCCCAGGAGCAACAGTGTCCCTAATTTGCTGGGAAGTGGCGATGCGGTCCCCTACGGCACTGCGTAGGATCCTACGGTCTTGGCGTGCATCCGTGCGTCGCTGCGGTCCGGTCCCAGGTCGACGGGCACGTGCACCTTCCGCCGACCACTGGCGACAACATCGATGTACTGTGGAGACCTCACGCCCCACGTGTTGAGCAATTCGGCGGTACGTCCACCCGGCCTCCCGCATGCCCACTATACGCCCTCGCTCAAAGTCCGTCAACTGCACATACGGTTCACGTCCACGCTGTCGCGGCATGCTACCAGTGTTAAAGACTGCGATGGAGCTCCGTATGCCACGGCAAACTGGCTGACACTGACGGCGGCGGTGCACAAATGCTGCGCAGCTAGCGCCATTCGACGGCCAACACTGCGGTTCCTGGTGTGTCCGCTGTGCCGTGCGTGTGATGATTGCTTGTACAGCCCTCTCGCAGTGTCCGGAGCAAGTATGGTGGGTCTGACACACCGGTGTCAATGTGTTCTTTTTTCCATTTCCAGGAGTGTATATTTCCACCGCTGATTCTAGCTATATGTTACAGCACAAAAGTAAACATATTGTTATAACTAGCGACTACGAACGGGGACATTTATAGCTGTATGTTTATGTATACACATTACGTAAACATATCGTTATAGTGCGTGCACTCTAAAAGGACACATCATTAATGGTTACAATGTCTGTGTTTATACAGTGTCTGTATTTTCAGAATACAATGTCCTTCAGACGTGCATGTACGTCTGATGGAATAATGCCACTGACAATTGCAGCTGCGGTAAACATTACAAAACAAACTCCCAAACGCATTAACGCCAGCTCTTTGCGACACATGAAAATTTGTGCCGGACCGGGATCCAAACCCGGATCTCCCACTTATCTCGAGCGGGCCTCCAGGACCAACTCAAGCTTCCACACATCACGCAGTCATAGATCGGTTCCGCGGGCGTGCTCGAATAGCCGAAGTGGTTATGGTGAGTCCCAGCCCGGTACCAATTCTCATGTGTCGCAAACAGCTGACGTTAGTTCTTACAAGGGAACCTCCCCATCGCACCCCCCTCAGAATTAGTTATAAGTTGGCAGAGTGGACAGGCCTTGAAAAACTGAACACAGATCAATCGAGAAAACAGGAAGAAGTTGTGTGGAACTATAAAAAAAATAAGCAAAATATACAAACTGAGTAGTCCATGCGCAAGACATGCAACTTCAAGGGTCATGCGTGGTCAGGAGTGCCGTGGTCCTCTGGTTAGTGTGAGCAGCTGCGGAACGAGAGGTCCTTGGTTCAAGTCTTCCCTCGAGTGAAAAGTTTAATTTTTTGTTTTCAGACAATTATTATCTGTCCGTCTGTCCGTCCGATGCGATCACTTTTTTGGGAGTGATGATCACATCCACAAGAAAACCTAAATCCCGGCAAGGTAGAAGAATCTTTTTACCCATTCGCCAAGTGTACAAGTTGGGTGGGTCAACAACATATTACTGTCATGTGACGCACATGCCGTCACCAGTGTCGTATAGAATATATCAGACGTGTTTTCCTGTGGAGGATTCGGTTGACCTATGACCTTGCGATCAAATGTTTTCGGTTGCCATTGGAGACGCACGTCCTTTCGTCTACTAATCGCACGGTTTTGCGGTGCGGTCGCAAAACACAGACACTAAACTTATTACAGTGAGCAGAGACGTCAATGAACGAACGGACAGATCATAACTTTGCGAGAAATAAAGAAAGTAAATTTTTCACTCGAGGGAGGACTTGAACCAGGGACCTCTCGTTCCACAGCTGCTCGCACTAACCACAGGACCACGTCACTCCTGACCACACATGGCCCTTGATGTTGCATATCTTGCACATGGACTACTCAGTTTGTATATTTTGCTTATTTTTTTCGTAGTTCCACACAACTTCTTCCTTTTTTCTCGATTGATCTCTGTTCAGTTTTTCAAGGCCTATCCACTCTGCCAACTTATAACTAGATCTGAGGAGGGTGCGATGGGGAGGTTCTCTTGTTAGTTGTAGAGTGCCACTCCATTTCATACTGTACAGGATGTTTTAAGTTTAAATTGTAAATAGTTTAGCAGGCGGTAGTATATGCCATTTAGAATCAAACATTTCATACAGCATGTGTAGTATGTAACTCAACTACGTGTAAATAGGCCATTCGCAGAAACTGTTACGCAAAGCCAAACGGTGCTCAGAATAGACTTTTATTCATTTACTTCAGACTTCAATGCACTCTCGAATTATGTTGACAATTCTGAGATCTTCTTGCAATTCTTTTATGAGGATACCCCTATTCACAATCCAAACGATCAATATGTGTCCGTGTTTAATACTATTTCATAGACTTCGTCATTCAACTATCCTACCGAGTAAACTCGAAAATGTCAAGCTTTGGTGACCTTGGTGGCCAAGAATAGTGATCGTTTGTGCTGATCCAGCTTCCGAGGAGTGTTAAATTAGATGATGGGCCGCCTGACAAAAACATATAGTATGAAGATGGCCTTCTTCAGTGCGGATGCACGAATATGCCTGAACTCTTACGGGACTTGGTGGATTGTCTGCCGCGAGTAATAGGTACAATGGTAGGGGCACTACGAATAGCCGGCCTGGGTGACCGAGCGGTTATAGGCGCTACAGTCTGGAACCGCGCGACCGCTACGGTCGCGGGTTCGAATCCTGTTTCGGGTATGGATGTGTGTGCTGTCCTTAGGTTAGTTAGGTTTAAGTAGTTCTAGGGGACTGATGACCTCAGAAGTTAAGTCCCATAGTGCTCAGAGCCATTTGAACCACTACGAATGTAGTGTGTGGACGTGTGTGGACTATAAGTTGAGAATGTGAGTCTCACGGGGAGCGTACAGGCGATAAGTCCCTAAAGTCGCACCATCCTCTCCGCCGTTGGGGGCTCAGATGGATAGAGCATCTGCCATGAAAGCAGGAGATCACGTGTTCGAGTCCCTCTCGGGGCACACATTTTCAATTGTCCCCGTTGATGTAACTCAACGACCATCAGCAGTTAATGGTATTAATTGTAATTTCAAAAACATATAGGGCCCCTTGTCGTCCAGGAAGAGTGCATCCTTATCTGGAGCCAAAGGGATCTCTTCCAAAATCTTTGTAGATCGTTTTCAGGAAAGTCTAGATAACGGGTAACACAGCAGGTCCAATCAGTTGATTGTCTGTCACGGCACACCACGCTGTATGTTTTCATTCTTGTTACAAGCCCTATTTGTCGTGTAGTTCACTGTTTGTGGCTATATGATTGTGAAGTACTCTGTGTCACAGAGATTATCCGTTTAAATCGATTAGCGGATAGTGAGCATTATTTTCCATTACCTACAACTTTACGTGATTTTTTCAAAAATTTTGATACTGATTTGTTGTTGTAATACACTGGATACCGTTATACTCAAGGTTTTACTGCAAACTTTGTAACTTCTACATAAGGTGTAAGTCGTAAGGCGTACTATTTAGGCGATTTCGAGAAAATTGCAAGAGAATTGTTTCACGTCAGTGATGTTTGGTGCTTTGCGTCCTAAGAAAGACATGGAGGCGGTCATGTGGTTATCGTTCAAGCTCCGTAACCGGCAGATCTTGGGATCGAGTCCCACTCATGCATTTAATTTGTTCTAATTTATATTTCTTTCAAGACTAGTCATATTGTTTCACGCGTATTACATTTTAAAGGTAACAGTATGAAGAGACACATCTATTAGCACGAACTTTTATTGAATTTCCAATGTAATGTGGTTGTCGGCCAATTTTTATTATCCCAATATATATTATATTTTGTAAGTATCGTTAAGTAAACGATCAAACGCATAAATTTTTCCTGCTAATATGTGTCTGTACATGCAATAGGGTAAGGTACCTAGAACTACTTTGCACTTGGACGCTTCGATGTGCCGACACAGGTTTCAAGGACGAGGGACCAAGCGAAACCAAGCCAAACATCGATAAATAAAGATGTAAATTACATAATTTCTTAATACAAAGAGTTGCAGTATGGTAGGACAAGCTTTCGACATTACAAGTTACAGTATGGTATTTTTTACACAGACACCGGAAACAAAAATAAGAACGGCACCTACTACATCGAATGAAAGCAATTTTCCCATATTCACAAGGTGTCTACGGACTTTCTAATGAGAAAGAAAGCGCGTTAACATTTTGAAAAAATTCTCTTTCTTCCGACAATTTGCATACAATTCAAGCATAATGCAACATTTCCCTAAATATCGGTGCCAAAAACTGACGATGTACGACAGAATCTATCTTAATAACAGCTTCATGAGCAGTATTTTATCGTACGAAATAATATGAATTGTATTGAATACAAAAATAAATAAAAAAGAACATTGAGCAGGACTAGATAAACCGTTTACGGAGCTTGCACGCTAACCACTTGTTCGCCGCTATCTCGTGCTCAGGGTGACCAAGCACCGGTACATCACTGACGCAAAAAACTTTTCTTGTGATTTTCTCGAAATTATGTTGTCCTGATGGCTACCAAAAGTGTACAAAGTTTGAAGTAAATCCGTTATCCGACCGTCGCTACGGAAGCGAACTGTTAGAAAGCTGCAATAAAGAAGATTATTGCGCATCAGCGTACTTTGACGCCTCCGTTAGTGGAAAAGTCGCCGAAGTTTCCCGATCATAACCGAACAGTGCGGCCGACGTAATTGGTGTGTACACTTCTTCCTCACGTGCCTTACGCCAGGCATCTCTCCATACCACGTCAGTATCTTAGCCTAAGCAAAAACAACGGAGCGTCGCGTTCGAGTCCCATTTGAATGATGGCGCGTGCGAGATGGCCTGGTGACGTCACGCTCATTTGTTTTGGCTAGCGGCAACTCTACCGGGCATTTAAATTCTTCTGTTGTGCCGCTGCCGGGTGACGCGCTCTTGATTCGCGTTCGTATATTCGTGGCTCCGTTTCGCGATTTCCATTCTGTTTCGCAGTTCGCTGTTTTCGCGTTTTGATTTTTACGGATCCGGTTGTAGTAAATATGCGTAAATGAGCTGAAATTCGATTGCTTCATCGCATATTGGCTGGAGACGGCACCTTTTTCGTGAACTGGCCGTTACGAATAGTGTGAGTGCGGTGGATTCAATAGTGCGTGATTACATTCGGATGTGCGAGACGTTTTATCTGGACCTCGAAAGGTAAGGGAAACAAACTACTGTTATGCGGTTGTCATCTATGCGATCGATTTCCGAAATGCACAAAGTGTAATTTTGTTGTATTGTACGATGCTTTTCGGTTACATACAAAGCGAAGTTTAGTTCGATTCATGACGAAGATGGTTATATTATTTTTATTGCATTTTTTAAGTTTTCTTTCGTGCACGCTAATATAGTATCGACAGAACATTGGAGGAAATTGACTTTCGTAGATGAGAGTTGTTTCATTATGTGACATTACCGTAACTTCATTCGAGATATGTAGCCATTTAAGAGAGAATAACATGTGTTAAATCCATTCGATGTAGCTGATGGCACTCTCTAAGATAAAAATATATGATTGACGTCAAGCAATGGCTGCAGAAAAAATGTTTTGGATGGCCAGGAAATTTAAATACGTGAATACTTGAAGTTGTTCGTGTAGTTGAGCGTATCACTAAGACGATAACTGCGTTACTGTAGTTTCATGATAGTTACGTGTCTGGTGCATTAAAACGGTGTGTTTCGCATCGTATAAGAATGTGATGTAGTAATGGACACTTTTGAAAAGCTGTGAAATATGAAATGAGTGATATTCTAAGAATGCGATCTC
This sequence comes from Schistocerca piceifrons, assembly GCF_021461385.2. Lineage (NCBI taxonomy): Eukaryota > Metazoa > Arthropoda > Insecta > Orthoptera > Acrididae > Schistocerca > Schistocerca piceifrons. The sequence goes on along the minus strand of NC_060147.1, from coordinate 59,699,465 downwards.
GCTTTTTTTCTTAAGCATGGACGTCGATCGTCTCTTATTACGTTTCCTTGAGCTAGTAATGAGAAGCAACGAACTGTTCTTGATGTCAGAAAGTAACTTCTATAAAATCGTAATCTGAGTCTCCCAGCAGACAGACATATTACTACATCAGAATTAGGCTTTTGGCAGTTTTCCACATATACACAGAAAAAAATGTTTACAGTTGATGGCTTACACAGACGGATGTTGTATGGGTGTGTCTCAAAATGATTCTTCGAATTATTAACAGCACCTGTTTGTGTAATGTTACGATAAATAAATAAATAAATAAATAAAACGGAAGCAACCATGAGGCGTAGCTGAGAAGACTAACTCTAGCATCTATATCTACGTGATTACTCTGCTATTCACAATAAAGTGCCTGACAGAGGGTTCAGCGAACCACCTTCGTGCTGTCTCTCTACCGTTCCACTCTCGAACGGCTCGCGGGAAAAACGAGCACTTAATTTTTTACGTGCGAGTCCTGATTTCTCTTATTTTATCGTGATGATCATTTCTCCCTATGTAGGTGTGTGCCAACGGAATGTTTTCGCAGTCGGAGGAGAAAACTGGTGATTGAAATTTCATGAGAAGATCACGTCGCAACGAAAAACGCCTTTGTTTTAATGATTGCCACTCCAATTCATGTATCATGTCTGTAACAGTTATCTCCCCTATTTCGCGATAATACAAAACGAGCTGCCCTTCTTTGTACTTTTTCGATTTCATCCGTCAGTGCCACCTGATGCGGATCCCACACCGCACAGCAATACTCCAGTATAGGGCGGACAAGCGTGGTGTAAGCAGTCTACCAAAGTAGACCTGTTGCACCTTCTAAATGTTCTGCCATTGAGTCGCAGTCTGTGGTTTGCTCTACCCACAATATTACCTATGAGATCGTTCCCATTTAGGTTACTTGTAATTGTAATCCCTAAGTATTTAGTTGAATTTACAGGCCTCAGATTTGTGTGACTTATCGCGTAATCGAAATTTAGCTGATTTCTTTTAGTACTCATGTGAATAACTTCGCGCTATTCATTATTAAGGGTCAATTGCCACTTTTCGCACCATACAGATATCTTATCGAAATCATTTTGCAAGTCGTTTTGATCATCTGATGATGACTTTACAAGACGATAAATGACAGCATCATCTGTAAACAATCTAAGACGGCTATTCAGATTGTCTCCTATGTCGTTAATATAGACCAGGAACAGTAGAGGGCTTATAACACTTCCTTGGGGAACGCCGGATATTACTTATGTTTTACTCGATGACTTTCCGTCTATTACTACGAACTGTGACCTTCCTGACAGGAAATCATGAATCCAGTCCCACAAGTGAGGCGATACTCCGTAGGCACGCAGTTTGATTAGAAGATGCTTGTGAGGAACGGTGTCGAAAGCCTTCTGGAAATCTAAAAAATATGGAATCAATTTGACATCCACTGTCGATAGCACTTATTACTTCATGAGTATAAAGAGCTAGTTGCGTTTCACAAGAACGATATTTTCTGTATCCGTGCTGTGACTATATGTCAATAAATCGTTTTCTTCGAGGTACTTCATAATGTTCGAATACAGTATACACTCCTGGAAATGGAAAACAGAACACATTGACACCGGTGTGTCAGACCCACCATACTTGCTCCGGACACTGCGAGAGGGCTGTACAAGCAATGATCACACGCACGGCACAGCGGACACACCAGGAACCGCGGTGTTGGCCGTCGAATGGCGCTAGCTGCGCAGCATTTGTGCACCGCCGCCGTCAGTGTCAGCCAGTTTGCCGTGGCATGCGGAGCTCCATCGCAGTCTGTAACACTGGTAGCATGCCGCGACAGCGTGGACGTGAACCGTATGTGCAGTTGACGGACTTTGAGCGAGGGCGTATAGTGGGCATACGGGAGGCCGGGTGGACGTACCGCCGAATTGCTCAACACGTGGGGCGTGAGGTCTCCACAGTACATCGACGTTGTCGCCAGTGGTCGGCGGAAGGTGCACGTGCCCGTCGACCTGGGACCGGACCGCAGCGACGCACGGATGCACGCCAAGACCGTAGGATCCTACGCAGTGCCATAGGGGACCGCACCGCCACTTCCCAGCAAATTAGGGACACTGTTGCTCCTGGGGTATCGGCGAGGACCATTCGCAACCGTCTCCATGAAGCTGGGCTACGGTCCCGCACACCGTTAGGCCGTCTTCCGCTCACGCCCCAACATCGTGCAGCCCGCCTCCAGTGGTGTCGCGACAGGCGTGAATGGAGGGACGAATGGAGACGTGTCGTCTTCAGCGATGAGAGTCGCTTCTGCCTTTGTGCCAATGATGGTCGTATGCGTGCTTGGCGCCGTGCAGGTGAGCGCCACAATCAGGACTGCATACGACCGAGGCACACAGGGCCAACACCCGGCATCATGGTGTGAGGAGCGATCTCCTACACTGGCCGTACACCACTGGTGATCGTCGAGGGGACACTGAATAGTGCACGGTACATCCAAACCGTCATCGAACCCATCGTTCTACCATTCCTAGACCGGCAAGGGAACTTGCTGTTCCAACAGGACAATGCACGTCCGCATGTATCCCGTGCCACCCAACGTGCTCTAGAAGGTGTAAGTCAACTACCCTGGCCAGCAAGATCTCCGGATCTGTCCCCCATTGAGCATGTTTGGGACTGGATGAAGCGTCGTCTCACGCGGTCTGCACGTCCAGCACGAACGCTGGTCCAACTGAGGCGCCAGGTGGAAATGGCATGGCAAGCCGTTCCACAGGACTACAAGCAGCATCTCTACGATCGTCTCCATGGGAGAATAGCAGCCTGCATTGCTGCGAAAGGTGGATATACACTGTACTAGTGCCGACATTGCGCATGCTCTGTTGCCTGTGTCTATGTGCCTGTGGATCTGTCAGTGTGATCATGTGATGTATCTGACCCCAGGAATGTGTCAATAAAGTTTCCCCTTCCTGGGACAATGAATTCACGGTGTTCTTATTTCAATTTCCAGGAGTGTATGTTCCAAAACCCTACTGCAAATCGACGTTAGTGATATAGGCCTGTAATTCCGCGGATTACTCCTACTTCTCTTTTTGGGTATTTGTGTGACTTGAGCAATCTTCTAGTTTTTAGGTACGTATCCTTCTGTGGGCGAGTGGTTGAATATAATTGCTAAATATGGAGCTATTTTATCAGCATACTCTGAGAGGAACCTGACTGGTATACGATCTGTCGATGTTTCTCAGAATTTGTGTCCCCAGGCAAAAAGATCGAAAAGATCGATGTGCGCCATTCACACCTGTAGTCAGCGAATGACCGAACAGTGTGTTCAAATGGTTCAAATGGCTCTGAGCACTATTGGACTCAACTGCTGAGGTCGTAAGTCCCCTAGAACTTAGAAGTACTTAAACCTAACTAACCTAAGGACATCACAAACATCCCTGCCCGAGGCAGGATTCGAACCTGCGACCGTAGCGGTCGCGCGGTTCCAGACTGTAGCGCCTAGAACCGCTCGGCCACCCTGGCCGGCGAATAGTGTGTAGCGGAGAGTGCTTGCTGCTGTAGGATAATTATACCCCTTTGCTGTTCCTGTTGCACATGTCACTTTGGAAGAGCAACTAACTGTCTTTAAATCTTTGAAGTCCGAATTTCTCTTTTATACTTATTTCGTTTCAGGCCAACTAAGGACCACGTGAAGCTGTTTATTTCCTCTTAAAATAAGCTCTTTTCCTCTCATCTGATCATTTGGCTGCAGTTTTCTATTCCTGTAAACCTACGAATTTCTTCACTTAAAATCTGAATTTATCTCTGTTGACTAAGGTCTCCTGTTCGGTTTGCATTTCTTCTAGGTCCTGTATTGCTTGTCCCCCCCCCCCCCCACCTCCTCCCACGCATTTTTTGCCTGTTTACCTGTTTCGGAAGAATGCTTGGATCTTTTCCGTTAATCTGTCTTCATTCTCTCTAGATGCCCATTTTTTTTCTGATGTCATCTGTTGTTTTAGGATAGAATGAGCATATTTCCGTATTTGGTCTCAGTATCCATCTGTCGTCTTTGTTGTTGATTGGACCTAACATTTTTTGCAAGATTGTTATTTCTATGTATTCCAAATCTTCTAATGCCATTTTGCATCCAGATAAAGGTAGCGTTTCCGATCCATACAGGACTTCCGGTTTTACAGCTGTATTGTAATGCCTCACTTTAACAACTTTAGAAAAACATTTTTTATTGTAAAATTCCTCCCTTTCATAAGCTCTTTCCATTTTTCACTTTTTATATTTTTATCCAGATATTTATAGTTCTCTGCTTTTTTGTTGTTAACATACTTGGTTTCTAAAATTCTTTGAGTTGTTTTCACGGATAACGTATTCTGTTTTTTTATTTTCACTTATCTTCTTCAGGAGCTAGTGTTTTCTTTGCAGACTCGGAGATATTATTATGAGGTCATCTGCAAAGGCCAAACAATTTATCCCTTCTTTCGATATACCCAGCTTTATGTACTTATTAACCTATTGTTTTTCTTCTTCTACTTTCCATTGTCTTACAGCGTTTCATAACACAGATCTAAATAATAGTGGCGACAAACTCTCTCCTTGTGTGACTGCTGGTAAAATGGGAAGGGACAGCAAGTTGTTCCAAGAACTATACTTTTTGTGTTTGTAACAGTTTATTTTCACAGTTTTCCTGTCTTACCGAAATTCATTAATGTTTTTGTGGAGAGGCTCTCTGTGTATCAAACTACAATCCTTTTCAAAGTGAGTGAATGTTAACAAATCTTTTTATTTGATATTTTCACATATCTCGAATTATCTCTCTAACGTACAGAATATGCTCTGGATAGAATCTTTTATTACTTTTCTGTTAAGCAAGATATTCTGCAGTTTCTTTATGTAAGTGAGGATGTAGTATGTCAAGAAGAGCTTTTGTATGGTTTTTTATTCTAATGGTAGTAATTAAATTCCTGTACAATTGTCTCCGTTCTTATAAAGAGGGTGAATTAACACAACCTTCCACTTAATTTTAATTTTTAAATTATGTTTATTTAGTCACTACTTGCGGTGCTGTTTAACCAACAACATTGTTCTCTTTAATATTGTTATAAATTGAATAATACTTTGATATGTTTGGAGATATGTTTCAGTACATTCCTCTATCGTTTTTATGACATAGTGCGACTCCAAGTAATATAGACATTAACTGTTTTTTCTTAAACAAGCTGTATAGGAGTCTTGTTCTGAGAATATTAATAACTGCCAGTCGTATGTAATTCACAATTTTTATCTGCACATTATAATTTATGAGGGCTAGGAATGAACGCTGTGAATGAATAACCAGTTAACGAATTAACGGCTAACCTATGTGCGGATGTGGATTCACTCGCATGATGCGGTTCCTGGCGCTCGGCGTCTCCACATATTGGAATTTAGAGAACAACGTCCGTCTCTTGAAAGTCTCTTCGCGTGTGATTAATGATATTTGCTTTCAGGCATGGTTCCAGACACTTGTGGATTGGGTTTGACAACTGACATACGAAATTCGGCCAGCCAACTAGCGCACAGGGAGTAGTCGAGCAGTCGGTGGCTAGATCTACCCGTTCTGAAGGATCATCTTCCCAATATGGAGAAATTAAGACTTTGACTCTATGGCGATACGCATAACAGATGGGATCATATCAAATTCTTACTATGTCTTGATGGCTAAACTTTAGTCATAGCGCTGGCAGGTGTGATTTTTTTCTTTACTTGTGTATTACTGTGCAATTTGGATTTTACACCATTTTCAATTTTTTAATAAAACTTCAGCGATGGTGTATTAAACAAGTCTCAAGTCATTTTATATTTGAATGTTTTCCACTATCATCGTGCTTGTAAGTACAAATGTCGTAGTCGTAATAAACTACTTTGTAACTTAATTTAAAAAATATTCTTCAAACTTCTAAATATGTGATGTGCATCCATATTAACGGTGCTAGTGATACTGGTTTTATGACATGTGCAACATTTGTAATCACAACCACAATGATATTGGACGCCATTCAAATACAGGATGTGCAGAGATTTGTGTGATATACGAGGGCTATCCACAAAGTACATTACGTTTTGGAATTAAAAATGAATAAATATTGGAATTTTTTTTATTATATACAGATGAAAGCCACACTTTTCTGCATAGTTGCCATTTAAATTAAGGCACTTATCGTAGCGATGGACGAACTTGGAATTTCCTTCGTCGTAAAATTCGGCCGCCTGCGCCTTCAACCACGTGGTTACCTCTTCTTGAAGCTGTGCGTCGTCATCAAAACGCTGCATAGCCAACCACTTCTTCATTGCTGGGGATAAGTGGAAGTCGCTCGGTGCCAGGTCGGGACTGTACGGCGGATGAGGAAACAACTCCCACTTAAAAGATTCGAGAACTTCACGAGTGGCATTTGCCGTGTGGGTCCGGGCGTTGTCGTGAATCAGCAAGATCTTTGAGCCCAACTTTCCCCTGCGCTTGTTTTGTATTGCTCTTCTGAGGTTGTGCAGAGTTTGACAAAACCTTTGAGAGTTTATTGTAAAGCCTCTTTCCAGGAAATCCACAAAAATCACACCTTTTCTGTCCCAAAAGACAGTCGCCATCACCTTCCTTGCCGACATTGTCTGCATGCATTTCTTGGGTTTTTGGGGGGAATGTGTGTGCCCCCACTGCATTGACTGCAATTTTGTCTCGCAGTTCACATGCTGAACCCATGTTTCTTCGCCAGTAACGATGCGATCGAGTGATGAGTCGCCATCTTTCTCGTAAGCGTCCAAAAACGTTCACGCTGTAGCCATTCGCTGATTTTTGTGAATCTCTGTCAAGATTTTTGGTATCCATCTTGCACAAAACTTGTGGTAACCAAGTTTTCGGTAATGATTTCGCGCAACTAACTTGGTGAAATTTGTGGAAAACTCATAGAGAGTTCAGTTATTGTGAAATTACCGTTTTCACGGACCGCGGCATCGACTTTTTCGACAAGTTCGGCAGTCACTATGCTGGGTTTTCCACTTCGCTCTTCGTCGTGAATGTTAGTTCGGCCATTTTTAAATTTTATGACCCATTGACGCACTCCATCTTCAGTGATTATGTTGTCCCCATACACTTCACAAAGCTGCCGATAGATTTCTATCGGTGTACAGTTTTTTGCAGTCAGGAACCTTATTGCAGCACGCACTTCACACTTCGCGTCATTTCCAATTAACGCTGACATTTCAAACTGTCACAGTAACTCAACGGAGTACAGCACGAACCTCTCACTAGCACTGCAGGATGCCGACTGAGCGGCGGAATGCCATGACACCAAGATGCCCGCGCTAGCCTCGCCCCTAACGGACACAAACGAAAACGTAATGGTACTTTGTGGATAGCCCTCGTAATTTGCCATCCCTGAATTTTTGATCAAATACCTGAAAATCGTCAAACAATCGAAATTGTGTAATACCACATAAAAAAAGTAAAAATGACAGTTGCAGTCGTCACCAAATCATAAAAATAAATTTTTACAGCTGATAACTGAAGCCCAACGGTGACACATTTGATCCTTTTACGTTCAAATGTTTTTCAAGTTTTCGGCGTAAATATTAATGTTCGTTGTAATGACGAGGTGATAATGATTACTCACGTTGTGTGGACGGTCTGTTCCATGTTTTCTGATTGTACCACTTTCACGTGCTTCTAGTGTTGGTACATACATCACTATTGCACTGATTGTGTTGAAATACTGTCATTAATGATTTACTGCCGAAGAAGCAATCTCTTGAGGTGACAGACCGATCTGCAGCGTAGCCCGAGGTCTCTGTTAGACAGGAAGGTGACGGTTTGGTTGTCAGTTGGTGAAGCCGACGAATCTCAATGCGAAACGTTGGTTGAGGTGTCCGACTGATGTGTAGCGTAGCCGCAGTCTGTGTTATCCTGGAACCTAATTGTCATATTTCCATTATTTTTTTGCTTACTTACTCAACACTAACGCCAGAATCATGCACTGTTAATTTTTTATCGCGCCTTCGCATGTATTCAGTCCCCAATATTCAGTTTTATGGCTGTCTACCCCATAGTACGTTATGTTGGTTGGTACGTTAAATACTAAATATTTCTCCCACGATGGAAACGAAAACATTGGCTGTCAGTTATTCAGCCCTCACAACTTCCCATGACCTCTAGCTACAGGGTTTGCAAACATGCAATTAAAGATTAGAGTATGAACGGCGTGAGAGTTGTAACTCTGCATACCATCTTACAAATGAACCAATTTGTCAAATATGCAAATATTTAAGTGAGAGAAAGTTTAGAAAAGACTTAGAAATTATGCTTAAAGTTTGTTGGAAGTCGCTAAATGCTCTGAGTATGAAACATCGCATGAGAGTAGTCTGGATAGTTAGCGCTCGGTTCTCAGAAGAAGCAAGTTCTTCTCGCATGCCTATATTCATGATGTCATGTCGCCTGAACAATGTGTCGTACAATGATACAATTTTGCAGGTTCGTTAGATACTGCGTGCAAAGGCTGTTGTAAATAGCTTTTGTAGTGAAGAAGTAATAAATTAAAAGGTCACACTTGATATTAGAAGATATACTGCGCGCCATTTTCAGCAGAAGCTAGTTTCTTAGGAAGCTAAATGCTTGTGACACCACATCTCTTGAGCTACATCTAGTACAGTGATATAATCTTTCAGGTACATTCAGTGACGTATGTGGATACTGTCTACAACTGTGTTGCAAATAGAGTGGGTAGTATAGAAGTAATCAATTCAAAAACTTCTTTGATGATGTTTTAATGCACTTGTATCATTGTACGAGAAACAGTTTACCTTTCATCATTTAGGAGAGGTAGGGAGGAGATAAAGTCTCATAAACGTTTGAAACTATGTGTAAGATTCGTTGAAACTCGCTAAGTCCTCCCATTCTGAAATACTGGATGAATAAACTCCGTGTATTTGCGCTTCTTCAGGTACACTGCCTCAAGACAAACACGGCTTCTACAGTAAATATAATACTCGTCTTATTGTGTTAAACTTACAAAATACATGCAATTATGAGTACATTATGGCAGTATTTAATATTATTAAATTCGGTCAGTAATTATGGGAAATAATGAAAAATCACATTTTTGCCACCCCTGGAAGATGTTACGGAACCTGCAAGTGATATTAGTTTCCGTATTCTCGGATAATCGCTTAGTGCTACACTATACAGAACAGTCGATCGGACCAGTATTGCAAGGGGACTCCTTCGCAGATAACTTTTCTGTAGGATTTTTGTAGTGCATTTCAGTGTAGCACACGTCTGTCTCCCAGCTAGATCTGTGACGTCTTTCCATCGTACATCAGCCACTTATTACCATAGCATTTAAAATTATTATACTGTTCATTTCCATTGCTTCACCAGTACTAATTGAAGCTTTCTTTTTCAGGTAAGACTGCAGATGACTTGGCTCACTGATGTTTCTGATGCTACGGTAAGTACTGAGGACGACTGTCTTGCTTAACTTTGAGCGAATGCATTTTAAGGTAGGCTAGACAATCACCTTTACGAGTGCCAATTGTTATAACCAGTCATCTTCATTATTCTTCCTGCTACGCGTCTCAATCACCAGAATTAGTTAAGCAAATTAAGTGGCCGTGAACGATTTGTATGTGCGAAATCCGGGTATATCCTTTGGTGCTGTGTGGCTGCAGAAAGAAGCAAGCTATTTTAGTACTAAACTCAGCATTACGTGTATGCTTTGACTGCCTAGGAGGATAATAATACAAATGTAAATATCTGTCAGTGTCGTAGTCTGGTTTTCCTGTAGCATTTACGCCACATACATTTTGTGTAAACGAAAGTAAGCAAGATGATATATCAGGTGCTAACAAATAACACAAGTAGAATAATTACGCTTTTTAAAAGAGAATAATTATTATTGTATTATGCTGTCTCTCCCCCTCCCCCCCCTCCCCCCTCTCCCCCCTTCTCCCCCCTTCTCCCCCCTCTCCCCCCTTCTCCCCCCTTCTCCCCCCTCTCCCCCTCTCCCCCCTCTCCCCCCTCTCCCCCCTCTCCCCCCTCTCCCCCCTCTCCCCCCTCTCCACCCCTCTCTACCCCTCTCCCCCCTCTCCCCCTCACCACCCCTCTCCCCCCTCACCACCCCTCTCCCCCTCTCCCCCTCTCCCCCCTCTCCCCCTCTCCCCCCTCTCCCCCTCTCCCCCCTCTCCCCCTCTCCCCCCTCTCCCCCCTCTCCCCCCTCTCCCCCCTCTCCCCCCTCTCCCCCCTCTCCCCCCTCTCCCCCCTCTCCCCCCTCTCCCCCCTCTTCCCCCCTCTCCACCCCTCTCCCCCCCTCTCCCCCCCTCTCCCCCCCTCTCCCCCCCTCTCCCGCTTGTTCGAAACGCGGTCAGGGTCGGTCTTGATCAAAACACAATTCTCTGCCCAGTCACGGGCACCACTCGCCTGACAAGCTGGGGGATGTTCCTGTTTCCATCACGCCCCATAAGAGCTTAAGTATGGTCCAGGGTATCATATTTCACAGCGACCTTCTTTTGCAGTCTGACGATGAGCTTCGCGCCCATTTAGAGTGGCGATGTGTCCATTTCGTTCGGCGCGTCCACCAGCTTCCGAGGGATAATAAGGTCTACACCGGTTCCTTCATCTTGTCCTTTGAGGGTGACAGAGAAGGTCAAGGTGATGGTTTACAGCTCTGATGTCAAGTCATATATTCCTCTCCCAGTGCGGTGCTTTAGGTGCTGGAAGTTCGGCCATATGTCTTCCTGCTGTATTTCCAGCGTCACAGGTCGGGATTGTGGATGTCCTTCACATTGCAATACCCTTTGGCCTACCTCCCATCTGTGTCAACTGCGGAGAGCACCATTCGCCTTACTCGCCATACTGCAGGATTCTCCATAAATAAAGAAATATAATGGAATAAAAGAGCCTGGTCCGACTGACCTACACTGTGGCAACATCCTGCGGATATGACGTCAACCTACGCCGACACTACGACAACGGTTCTAGCATCTTCTGTTCTGCTGCGTACAGTTGGATCTCAGAGCCGTCAGACTACACCTGCCCCCTTGATGGTGGGGGGCACTTCCCTCCCTGTTGCTCCTGCACAGCCTACTTCAGGAACCACCCCCCCCCCCCTACCCCCCTCCCCAACCATCGGCGACGCCAGTCCCCACTTCTGAGCCTTGAAAAACTGAACACAGAACAATCGAGAAAACAGGAAGAAGTTGTGTGGAACTATGAAAAAAATAAGCAAAACATACAAACTGAGAAGTCCTTGCGCAAGATAGGTAACATCAAGGAGGTGTTGAGTTCAGGAGCACCATGGTCCCGTGGTTAGCGTTTGCAGCTGCGGACCGAGAGGTCCTTGGTTCAAGTCTTCTCTCGAATGAAAAGTTTGATTTTTTATTTTCAGTTTATGTGACTAACTCTTATGTTTTCATCACTTTTTTGGGAGTGATTGTCACATCCACAAGAAAATCTAAATCGGGCAAGGTAGAAGAATCTTTTTACCCATTCGCCAAGTGTACAAGTTAGGTGGGTCGACAACATATTCCAGTCATGTGACGCACATGCCGTCACCAGTGTCGTATAGAATATATCAGACGTGTTTTCCTGTGGAGGAATCGGTTGACCTATGACCTTGCGATCAAATGTTTTCGGTTCCCATTGGAGAGGCACGTCCTTTCGTCTACTAATCGCACGGTTTTTGCGGTGCGGTCGCAAAACACAGACACTTAACTTATTACAGTGTCAGAGACGTCAATGAACGAACGGACAGATCATAACTTTGCGAAAATAAAGAAAGTAAACTTATTACTCCAGGGAAGACTTGAACCAAGAACCTCTCGTTCTGCAGCTGCTCACGCTAACCACGGGACCACGGCGCTCCTGAGCTCAGTTTATCCTTGATATTGCTTATCTTACGCATGGACTACTCAGTTTGTATATTTTCCTAATTTTTTTCATAGTTCCACAGAACTTTTTCCTGTTTTCTCGATTGATCTGTGTTCAGTTTTTCAAGGCCTATCAACTGTGACAACTCATAACTAAATCTAAGGGGGGTGCGATGGGGAGGTTCCCTTGTGAGTACTATGGGCTTAACTGCTGAGGTCATAAGAAAAGACTTGCACAGGATAGACTAGCGTTGGGACCTGTATCAGATAAGTCTTCGGACTCAAGGCCACAAAAAAAACGTCAGTTTGGAAATAACCTTTCCAGTTAATAGTGTATTCCTAAATGTTGCGCCAATTTCATCGAAAGTTATTTTGACATTCTTGTGTGCTGAATTTGTTGTTACTGCCATCACTTCCGTTTCGCTTTCTGTAGATTTTTTTTTTCCTGTAGCTACTTCGCTCCTGGTTCCCTCATCAATTACGGTATCAGTACCGTAATGGCGGCCGCTGTGTCAGCCCGCCCCTCCCCCGCCGGTTAGCGATGCGGCCCACGGCGGGTGTGTCTGACCAGATCAGGAAGCACGCGTGGCGACGTGCGCGGTCAGCGGGGACGTGATTGGCCGGCGCGTTGGCACGCCTGGCACGTCTGTCACCCTCCCCCTCCCCCCTCCCCCCTCCGCCACGCGGGGAAGACTGAAACTCTGCGGAAGTTTGGCCAGCACTGCCCCGTGCTCCCAGGAATACAGAGCGGGCCGCCCACACATCTACATATGGCCCTTCGGGGCGATCCTCGAAAGGTCAGCCTCAGGCGTCATCGCTGAGAGCTAATTAATACCGGGAGGAAAGTCCTGCAGCTCGTTTGGGGAGATAATGAGTAAGAGAAGATAGTTTCACTGACACTGAATAAAAATAGATATAATGAAATAATGTGCAACAAGTTGCACATAAAACAAATAATTGATTTGCCGGTTTCAGGCACTTAGTGCCCCTCTTCAGGACGCTGTACAGGAAAATACACCACAAAGTCTTCTGAAGAAGGGCATTAACTGCCCGAAACCGATAAAGAAATTATATTTCTTATATGCAAGTGGTTGCTTATCATTTTATTATATTTTACTTTTATTTTATGGCCAATATTGGACCACTTTAGTCAATATTATGAATCAGGTTCTGTTTTTGTTGGGCCAATATTATTTCTTTATTTTAGATCATGCGCTTCTCTCCTCATCCTAAATCGCCTTTCCCACTCTCTGTGTGTTAATTTTTGTTGGTTCTGTGATATTTTTGTCCTGATGCATCTTGAGTGCTTCTGTCTTGCCTTTCAATACTTCATCGAAATGTACTCGTATAATTTCACCATGTCCTCCTTGATCTCTGTTATCCATCTAATGCCACCCTTACTATTCCATAACTTCTCAGCTATTCTCTTGGTAATTCTGTTTTCTGTTGTCCTCATCAAATGGCCTAGGAAAGAGATTCATCTTTTTTCATTGTTCTTGTCGCTACTTCTATTCCTTTATAAACTGTTTCATTCGAATCTATTTTCTAAACTCCGTCTTTTGATATTTTTTTTTAATTTATAGATACTCTATCCTCCTCTCTATTTTGAATAATCTGTCAACTGCTACACTGTTGGTTCTTCTAAATATAGTTTTGCTAGCGTATTTTATTCGCGGGCTGTGTGACTGTTTTGTACTATTTCAGTTTTGTGGCTACTGAGAGGCATTTTTTGCTAATGTGTTCTTGGTAACATAATGTGTTTTTTTAAATTCTACTTTGCCGTTATAGTTTCTCGTTCAGGTTGTGTGTTATTATTTCTCCCAAGTATTTAAACTTTTCAACGTTTTTTATGTCGTGTTCTCGAGTTCTAATTTGGTTTGCCAGTGGCGGTTTCGTTAACATTATTTTTGTTTTTTCAAAAGACTTTTAAGACCAATACTCTTGTAATGGTCGTATTTGTTGTTTGGTTTCTTGAAAGTCCTTGTTTTATCATACACTACTACCGTTGCTGAAGATGGATAAAATACTAAAAATAGAAATAGATGATCCAAAGACCGCCTTTCGACTTACTTCCGTATTTGCACTCTAGTACTCGCCGGCGCAATGGTGGGTCCTTTGGTTTATCTCGGAAGAAGAATGAGTAGATCTATAACACGTAAAATATTAGTTCGCTTTATACAGATATGAAGATTTAATTTGTACACTTAATTTTCACAGAAATGTTCTGAGTATTTAGGAATGTTCTGAATATGAAAGTATCACTTGATGCAGACAGTTCCAAAGATCTCTTCACTTAAAGATTGGCTTACATAATGCTCATAGTAATTGCTGCCTAAGACATTTGATACTCTGGTGACCTCCCTAAGACGACGCTGTATTCCTGATAGTTAACTTCGAACTGCGGCGAGCGTTCGTCTGCTCAGTTATAAGTGGACGAGTCGTTGCGGTGGCGTATCGAAGGTGTAGCAGGCGAGTCTAAGCCGGCGTCTTTAACTCGTCGGCGTCGCGTGAGGCGACTATACCCTTCTGTGGTTTTGTTACGAGGTACCACCCTCGTTTTGGCGCTTTGCTCTTCGAGCGACACCTCATACATATACGAGCAAGTTCTGAACGCTACTGTTAAGTGCATTGCAGGGGGTACTTAGCATGGATTAGAGCATTTTAGAGCTGCTTCCTGCTTCACTCACTTAAATGTCGCTGTGCTTACTGCAATTAATCTAATCTTGTCTTTGCGTTCCCTATTGCACTGATACGTAGGGAGCTGAAGGATATACTTGGATTCAGCGCTTAACTCTTCTAGGGTGTGTAGTACAACATCTATACCACCATTTCTCCCTCCTTAAGTGCGTAGTGGTACAAAAAACTTAATTATGAAGTCACCCAAATGTGTTTGCCAGACCATCCATTGTACGTTCTGACCAAGAAGGGTCAGAAATATCGCTGCTTCCGTATAAACCGAATGTGGAACACTTGTTTCCCACAGTGTGCACACTCTGTTGCTGGTTTTCAGCCACTGCGACCGAGAGTGTTATTGTTTTCAGCTTAATGTGATGTAGTGTTGATTCAGCTTTTTATTCGGCTAACATAATGGCTTTCATATATTCAGAGCAACTGTAGAGTTCACTATTTTTAGATAGTCGAGGTCCGTTAAAAAAATTTTGGAACGTTGTCCACAATTTTTTTTTTCTCTTACCTTTTACTTACTGTGCATGGTCTCCTTCGAAATACTCTCCTCCACAATTGATACACCGCTCCCGACGTCGTTTCCGCTTCCGGACGCAGTCTTGGTACGCCTCTTGCTGGATCTCGCGAGGCGTCGACTGCTAATTTTCTTCTGTCTCGTCTATTGTTGCAATGCTTCGTCTTTTAGACAGGGTTTTCAACTTTGGAAATAAAAAAAAAAGCTCGCAGGTGCCAGATCTGGAGATTGCGGAGGGCGAGTCTGCGCTGTGATTCCGTTTTCTGTGCAGTAGTCATGACCAACAGGGATGAATGTGCGGGCGGGTTACCGTGATGAAAGAGTCATGAACTGTCCCGCCATATATCAGGCAGTTTCCGTCTCACATTTTCGGAACACGTCCCGATAGTACCATCTTGTAACACAACAGTTGTTCTCGAAAGAACAGATACCACTGATGACCGTGCAGCTTCTCTAGAATAAATGATAATTAGATGAAACCTTCAGCTGCTAACAGGTGTTGTTGTTATACCTCGATGGGGACAGCTGAAAATGTGTGCCCCGACCGAGACTCGAACCCGAGGTCTCTTGCTTACATGGTAGGCGATCTATCCATCTTTTTTTTTTATCGTTGTGTTTGGTCATTGCGGACGACACATGATATTCCTTAAAATTCGTTTTTTGATCCTTCCACTCAGTTTTTTATTACAGAGGCCAACCAGCTCTCTGACCGAACACGCTGAGCTACTGTGCCGGCTCTGAGCCACTGAGGACAGAGATGAATAGCGCGACTGCGGGGAATTATCCCCTGCACGCTTCCCGTGAGACCCACATTACGGGAATCGTCACCTTAGTGCGCGCGAGTAATGAGTGGATGGGCAAATATCTATTAGGTACATTACGTATGTAGACTGTGGACAATTGGGAATGTGGGTCTCACGGGAACCGTGCAAGGGATAAGTCCCTGCAGTCGCGCTATTCATCTGTGTCCTCGGTGGCTCAGATGGATAGAGCGTCTGCCACGTAATCAGGAGATACCGGGTTCGAGTCCCGGTCGGGGTACACATTTTCAGCTGTCCCCATCGAGGTATATCAACAACCCCTGTCGGTAGCTGAGGGTTTCATTTAGTTATCATTCATTCATTAACAATTTATCCCTAGGGGCATAAATTCATGATGACCTAATCCTTCAAAGTCAAACAAAATTATCACCGCGGCTTTGAAAATTGACCTGCTTCTTTTGGTCTTGAGAACTTTCTTCGACTCATTGCGAAAATTGAGCCTCGGTCCCAACATCATAATCGCAGACTCAAGTCTCATCACGACTTACGATTCTCTTAAGGAACATCTCGCTCCATTTGCACGATCCAAAAGCTCATCACAGACTGCGAGGCGAAGATCTTTCTGGTCTTGAGTCACGAGCAGTGGAAAGAACTTGGCGGCAATGCGATGCATTCCAAGAGGCTGTGTGTCAGGATTTCATGACATGATTCAACCCAAGTGTTACACTCTTCTGCAATCTCTTGAACAGTCAGTCTTCGATTGGCACGCACCATTTTGTTGACGTTCCTGACATGAGCTTCGTTGGTAGTCGGCGAAAGGGGGTCATCATTAACAGTGGCGTAGCGTGAGGAGAGTCTTTGAGACTTAGTCTCCCCTGTATTACTGCTTAAAAAAGATGCATTAGTAATTCATAACAAAAATATAAACAAATTTCTACCAAGAGCACTAAATGTGCGAAGACATCAGTTTTGTAGCCCGCGCCACCGCACCCTGAGTATTGGTGTATCTGCCTGCTTGAGACTCTACTGCTTTCAGTCTCTGCCTCCCTGCGCCTGGGCGTTCTCGGCTCCCCTCCACTTTCCCTCTGCCACGAAGGCCGGTGCGCTGCACTTGCTAGCAGGTATCGAGACTAGTCTCTGCCGCTTCTATGGTGGCCTTTAATACGAAAGTGAACAGTCGCGCGGTTTGTGTTCATAGTCATTCTTGGGTGATTTTTGTGCATATTTTCGTTGTGTCGCCAACGTGAGTGAGCCAGCAACTGAACACCTTATAGAATTTTTATTAAAAACGCCTTTTTCTTCATAAACGTACGAAGAAAAGTACGAATTGAAGGACAAACGACCTACTCCTACAGTCAGTGTAGTTTTAAGTGAAGGCAAACAAAAACGCACTTTTCAGCCTGGTTCGAAAAGTATGCTTGGCCGACTGCGAATGCAGTTAATAACAGATTATATTGTTATATATGTTTCCTGTTCGGTGGTGAAAAGGAATGATGCAATGAGGGCATTTGTACAATAAAGAACTTTGACAGGAAAGCACAAAAGCATCGCATATCAGAACGTCACCTGCAGAACAAAGAATCATTTCAGTTATTGGGCAAAAGTAGAATGAGAACGCCCTTTCTGAAGCCGTTAGTCTGACAGCAGTAAAACACAACAAACAAGTTGCATGCGGCAGGAGAGTATTGGCTCGTCTTATTCAGGCAATTTTATTTCTTTGTAAACAAGAACTAGCCTTTCGCAGCCATCGAGAAGACTAATCCTCCAGCAACAAAAGTAACTATCTGGAACTGTTGGATTTACTAGCTCAAGGAGAGCAGTTAATCCGAGACCATCTGTCATCATCTCCAACCTTTAAAGGAACTTCTCCGGATATACAGAATGATGTAATAGAAATGATAACTCTGGTAGTTAGTGAGAAAATAAAATCTGAAATTCAGAACTGCTATTTCATTTCGATTCAGGCTGATGAAACATTAGACGTGTCATGCAAGAGTCAGATGAGTATAATATTCAGGTACTGTATTGCAGACAAAATTAAGGAAACATTCGTTGGATTTTAAGATGTTTCTGGAGATAAAACTACTGAAGGTTTGTCAAACGTTATTCCTGCAGTATTGAAAGAATGGAGTGTGGAAGGAAAAGTGATTAATCAAACATATGATGGCGCTTCAGTAATGACGGGCAGAGAAAGAGGACTCCAACAACTGGTGAAGCAGTTCTGTCCCTATGCGCTGTTTATTCATTATTACGCACACCAACTGATTTTGGTACTGTTCAAATTGGTTCAAATGGCTCTGAGAACTATGGGACTTAATATCTGAGGTCATCAGTCCCCTAGAACTTAGAACTACTTAAACCTAACTAACCTAAGGACATCACACACGTCCATGCCGTTGGTACTGTTACACGCCTCCAAAATCATACGACAAGTATGCATGTTTGTAAGTGATCTTACTGCATTCCATTCGTTTTTTAGCAAATCATCAAAACGAACTGTATTGCTAACTGGGAAATTATTTAAACTGCCACATGCAAGCAACACTCGCTGTAACTTTCGTTCCAGGGCAGTTTCAAGAACATCTAGTCGTTTCTCAGGGCTATATATTTGATGATACAGACTCTCAGTGGGATCCAGAATCTTTGAGCTGTGCTGTGGGAATGAAACGACGAATGGATGATCCTACGATTGTCTACTTGCTTTGCTTCTACCGAGGGTGCTTTGATAATCTCTTTAATGTTCTTCAGTCAAAATCTGTGAGTATAACTGCTTGCCACGACGAAATAGGAACTGTAAGATGGCAAGAGCTATGCCCCTTACATGAAGTCATTAAAGATCACCTAACTCACGTTGAGTGAACAGTAGGGCTGAAAAAAATGACTGACAAGGTACAATGCATCTTGTAGAGGGTATAGTATGGACGTATTGGAATAATTAATGTCGGGTGATGGTTTTAAAATAATTCACATGATGTGAAAACTTTGTGGAAACGAGTCGATTTACTGGACGCTAGTTTACCCCAGGGAAGTATTTAGAGTTGACTGTGGCCTGCTGGGGAACGGCGAAGGGAAGTGACAATAGGCAGCTTAGGGCGGCTCAAGCTCTGAGAAAGCAGTAATGCGGCACGGCCTCCAGCCACCTTAAGATGAGTGACAGCATGGGTGGTTGACCCCAACCCCACGCTGTTGTACTGGGAAGCAGATGGAGAACTTGTACGCCTGTTGATAAATGTCTGTTGTCCCATTTTCAGGGAAACATGCGAGAAAGCCACGCAAATCTACGGTGGAGCGGTCAACAACGGTGGAGCGGAGGTCAAAATATGCGTGTTCATGACTATAGCAACTTCACGCTGAATTCACGGTCCACAGAGCCTGACGTAAATCAGGTGAAGAGCGACAGAATGAAATACGACAGCCTCCGATGGGAACATAGGACCAAGAAATTTGAAGTACTCTCCTGGGAGTCAGAATTCCGGAAAAACTGGTGTTTGTGCAGATGCTAACCTTGATGGGTGGTCTGGGAGGAGCTAAATAACAGAAGTTGAGAGGAAGGGAAATTTTGTGGGAATTTTTTCACTTCCCAGAGCAGGCATTGGTCAGCGCTGGGAAGCGACGCACAATTTATGCGACTTGCGCTGCAATTGGCGTAAGTGATTTTGCTGGAGGGGAAACCGAGGTGAAGAGTGGGCTAGGAGAAGTCTCCGTAGGGGTCTTCTGTTCCCAGCTTGTCTAGAGTGCGGACATGGCGTTCTTTACTCAGCTTGCCTAAGAAAGAGTGAGCATCTCTGCAGTTTAGGACTTAGCAAATGGAACGATTGAGCTTGGAGATAGGAAGTTTCAGTTCAGCTATGTACTGAGCAAGATAGCTAGGAGTGAATAGATGAGCGCAGCCTTGCAGCACCACGAGTTCGGCCAACGTCCACACAACGACACCGCTCCGCCATGCTGAATTCTGTGATATTGCGCTCGCTCCGGCCGCTGATTAATTTGCTGGATCACGTTGGCAAAGTTTCCTTGAGGGTTTCATGGGCCGTGTATTGTAGAATTCTTCTTGCACTTCGCATTACGCCTGGGCCAATTGATACGAATTATTTTTGAGTTATCGCGCTTTACTCCATGCAAACGCAGTTTATTAGCACTGCTTGATAGGAGAGTCTTGTAATGTGATGATTGAAGGTCGGGAGTTAAAATAAATTTGTGCTAATCGACTGCATCTGTTTTCAATCAAGTAGTTGAAATCCCAAGTCACTTTATTAATTAACTTTATGTTCAACGTTTGCATCTGGTGTTCAATAGCTGAATATAACATCAATGTGCTCCCCTTTTTTAATTAAAAGTTATCAATTCTGAATAAATTAATGTCAACGCTGCCACCACAGTTCAATCAGGAGTCACAGGGCCACATTCCTTTTTTGCGTTATCCGATATTGCGGCAGTTTTGCACTCTTTGTTGATCTGTTAGTCAATTAGTTGGGGTGAACACAAGCGAAAACCAGGTAAGTGACGGGTGGGGTGTTACAGAACTGTTTTGAGAAACTTACGACAATTAAGAACGGAAACATTCGTTGATGAATACATTCAATGCAGCTTGTGTTTGAATGGCAACTTATCATTCTGTGACAGTCAAAAGACATCTCTCAGGGCACTAACTTACGAGATACTGGATTTGCAAATTGTTCAGATGCAAAGAAGGTTTCAAGACTTCCCCAAATTCAGTTTGTTGAACTTTTCAACGAAAACTGTTTTCCAAACTATCAAAAAGAATTCCCAAAGTTGAAACTGCTTCAATTATTACAACAGTACCCTTTTTTTCAAACAAGAACAACTTGAAAATGAACTGTGTAACATAAACGCTGATGAGAAAAAACAGTTATCTCCAAGAATCCTCTTAAAGTACATTGTCAACAATGATTTGGACTCCGTTTTTGGTTTTGACCCTATGCGCAACTACAGCAAGCAGCGAACGAAGCATGAGTGCTCTTAAACGAGTGAAGAATTATTTAAGGAATTCAATGTCCAACATCCGGCTGTCGTGTTTGAGCTGTTAGCAATAGAAAAGACACTACTTGGAGAGCTATCCAGTGATCAGATCTTTCTAGACCGAGTTATAGACTTTTCGTGGAAAGAAAAGACAGGCGCATTGCACTTGTGTACGAGAAAATATAAGTGCTTCTTGTCTTGCTGCTGGAATTCTACAAATTTGTCATTGTTTCTTGAATAAGTTACTATTATTATTATTATTATTATCAGTGGCGGTGGTAGTGGTAGCAGTAGCTATTGTTTTTTTATTTCATGCATTTTGTTTCATTTGTTTAAATTATTGTTTATTGTACTATTTTGTCTCCCTATAATACACTCCTGGAAATGGAAAAAAGAACACATTGACACCGGTGTGTCAGACCCACCATACTTGCTCCGGACACTGCGAGAGGGCTGTACAAGCAATGATCACACGCACGGCACAGCGGACACACCAGGAACCGCGGTGTTGGCCGTCGAATGGCGCTAGCTGCGCAGCATTTGTGCACCGCCGCCGTCAGTGTCAGCCAGTTTGCCGTGGCATACGGAGCTCCATCGCAGTCTTTAACACTGGTAGCATGCCGCGACAGCGCGGACGTGAACCGTATGTGCAGTTGACGGACTTTGAGCGAGGGCGTATAGTGGGCATGCGGGAGGCCGGGTGGACGTACCGCCGAATTGCTCAACACGTGGGGCGTGAGGTCTCCACAGTACATCGATGTTGTCGCCAGTGGTCGGCGGAAGGTGCACGTGCCCGTCGACCTGGGACCGGACCGCAGCGACGCACGGATGCACGCCAAGACCGTAGGATCCTACGCAGTGCCGTAGGGGACCGCACCGCCACTTCCCAGCAAATTAGGGACACTGTTGCTCCTGGGGTATCGGCGAGGACCATTCGCAACCGTCTCCATGAAGCTGGGCTACGGTCCCGCACACCGTTAGGCCGTCTTCCGCTCACGCCCCAACATCGTGCAGCCCGCCTCCAGTGGTGTCGCGACAGGCGTGAATGGAGGGACGAATGGAGACGTGTCGTCTTCAGCGATGAGAGTCGCTTCTGCCTTGGTGCCAGTGATGGTCGTATGCGTGTTTGGCGCCGTGCAGGTGAGCGCCACAATCTGGACTGCATACGACCGAGGCACACAGGGCCAACACCCGGCATCATGGTGTGGGGAGCGATCTCCTACACTGGCCGTACACCACTGGTGATCGTCGAGGGGACACTGGATAGTGCACGGTACATCCAAACCGTCATCGAACCCATCGTTCTACCATTCCTAAACCGGCAAGGGAACTTGCTGTTCCAACAGGACAATGCACGTCCGCATGTATCCCGTGCCACCCAACGTGCTCTAGAAGGTGTAAGTCAACTACCCTGGCCAGCAAGATCTCCGGATCTGTCCCCCATTGAGCATGTTTGGGACTGGATGAAGCGTCGTCTCACGCGGTCTGCACGTCCAGCACGAACGCTGGTCCAACTGAGGCGCCAGGTGGAAATGGCATGGCAAGCCGTTCCACAGGACTACATCCAGCATCTCTATGATCGTCTCCATGGGAGAATAGCAGCCTGCATTGCTGCGAAAGGTGGATATACACTGTACTAGTGCCGACATTGTGCATGCTCTGTTGCATGTGTCTATGTGCCTGTGGTTCTGTCAGTGTGATCATGTGATGTATCTGACCCCAGGAATGTGTCAATAAAGTTTCCCCTTCCTGGGACAATGAATTCACGGTGTTCTTATTTCAATTTCCAGGAGTGTAACTGTAGTCTCCTAAACCTTTACAACCACGCTATGCCACTGATCATTAACATTTTTAAAACGTGTCAACCATTCGTAACACCGAGTACAGCTTAAGCACTCATCCCCGTAGGCTTCTTGCTCATTTGATGTGTCTCTCCAAAGGTTTCCTTGAGTTTCATGCAAAATGAAGTGTGGATGCGTTGCTCCTCCACCTTTGCCATCTCGAAATTCGCAAACTGTGCGGTCCAACGTTCTCCTCAATATAGCAGTGAACAATAACTAACAGACATACAACAATGAAATTTCTGGCTGTTACACATCAAACACGGGCGTGTGCGGGGTTGTCAACCGCATTTCGATCCAACGCGCCATTGGCGCTAAATTACGTGTGTTCCGGAATTTTTCGAACAGACCTCGTACTTCGTAGAACACAGCTACTTCATGAATAATTTGGAGTTCAAAATATGTACCACTATTGCATGAAAATTCCTCCAGTACGTTACATACTGCATGGAACATTGAATTGTGTTACGTATTTCGCGCGCTGTTTGTGCAGTAAAATATCATGAGACGGTAAATTGAATTAATATACGTAATTTGAGACACGGTCTTCAATTTCAGTTTATAACGAATCGCTGTAAGGAAGTATTGATGGGTCAGCGTTCGTCAGACGAGTCTGCAGATTGTAATGACGACAACCCAGATTTCATGCTAGCTGCATAACAAAACCAGTGAGGAGAGTTACGATAAGGTGTACAAGCTACGACCATTTTTGCTAACGGCGAGTGAAAATTTCGGAAGTCTGTATCATCTAAGTGAATATTTTGCATGCTAGGTACCTATTTGCTTAGGAAAACACAAGACTTGGTCCCAACACTACCACGCTGCTTGAAGTGTTACACGTGGCAGGTTCCTGTATCTCTAAAAGAACAAATTTTGCATCCATTACCGCCATGTAATTTGAAGAAGTCCGGTACATGTGCTGTATCACCACTATTTCCGAAAAAAGTGGTTCAAAAACATCGTAACACCTGTTAAAGTTCATATTTTAATATAGCTGTACAACATTTCACCAGTTTTCTTTATAAAACTGTTTGACAAATAAGTCTTTTGAAATAAGTGTTGGGATTTGTGTGCTTATCCTGTGTCTGAAAGAGTTAATACTGATTACTGAAAGTTTGCAAATAGGCTTCCTCCATAGAATTTGCGTCTATCTTCAAAGCCCGAAAATCTAGATTTTTCTGCATTTCTGTAGTTCTCCTCGGTAAATAAAAAAAGTGCACATTCGTCCCGCCTTTGTTTCTAGTCGAAGTATTCACTTGTTTTCATCGAGCATCAGGTCGGATCTGGACATTTACCGTACATCTCCATTATCTCCATACTTTCCACCATTCTCCTTCCGTAATTGTTTCATTCCAGTGTAGATTCTGTATCATGATACTGGCCTTGAATGAGTCAAGCCAGCTTACTCTGTCTCCCATTCTTATCGTCAAAATTGGCCTCCATCATTCATTCTTCCATTCTTCTATCTTTCGTTCTCTTCAGACATCCAAATCATTTAACTACTCTTCTCATTTCTGTCATTCAACTTTTCTACTCGAATTTCGTTCCTATTATTTTCATTTATGACTCTGCCGCCCCTCGTATACCTTACGACGCGTCTTAGAAATTTTTCTCTGGCTAGGATTCTACTCTATTCTTGTCATTGTTCAGGGCTCCGATCCATACGTCAAAGCGGGTGTTAAGTACGTCTTGTATAGTTCTTTACAAGTCATCACCACCTCTTTTCTCCAGACCAAGCCCGTCACTCACTGATGAAATACATTGCTCTGTTTTACCCTTCTGCCTCCATCCTAGCATTCTACATTCTCACATCCAAAATATCAGAAGTGGTCCACAGTTTCAATTCCTGCCCCTTTAATATTACTTTGTCACTTCCCTTCTCTGTCCTCTATAGTTATCACCACATTTTTACACTGTCGACACTACATTGCATGCTATATTTCTCAATTTCTTTCTTTTTATATGCGCAGTCGCTGCAGTACATTGTTTCTGTTTTCTAAAACAGAATATTGTCTGAACATAGCAGTAACTGCATCTCCCTTCGGTAGTAAGCTTTTGTCTCTTTCACGATTTCATCCGGTAGTGAAAAAAAAGAAAATGTTCTCAGTTTTTCTGTTTTATCTTCTTTTTTGCACATATGATGTAAACCGTCACGAAATCATTACGTCACAGGTGAAAAGCGACGCGGGAATTTTTGGGTTCAACTCACACCTTCCACAGATCCACAGACGAAATTATGAACTGTAAAATTTCCAGGTATAGGGGCAGATAAGCGTATCTACATCTACATCTACATTGATACTCCGCAAGCCACCCAACGGTGTGTGGCGGAGGGCACTTTACGTGCCACTGTCATTACCTCCCTTTCCTGTTCCAGTCGCGTATGGTTCGCGGGAAGAACGACTGTCTGAAAGCCTCCGTGCGCGCTCTAATCTCTCTAATTTTACATTCGTGATCTCCTCGGGAAGTATAAGTAGGGGGAAGCAATATATTCGATACCTCATCCAGTAACGCACCCTCTCGAAACCTGGCGAGCAAGCTACACCGCGATGCAGAGCGCCTCTCTTGCAGAGTCTGCCACTTGAGTTTATTAAACATCTCCGTAACGCTATCACGGTTACCAAATAACCCAGTGACGAAACGCGCCGCTCTTCTACAGGCAACCGCCATGGTTTTTCCAAACTGCGCGTGGGACGCACAGCCGAATACAGCCGGAAGGCGGAATATGGCCATATACCAATTGTAACAAGAGATAGATTTGAAAACTGACACCAAAGCAGCATTTCTACATTTACATGACTACTCTGCAGTACACAAGAGCGTGTCTAAAAGACAGTTCTTCGAACCTTTTTCAAACAACTTCTCTAACGTTCCTCTCTCTAAAGATGAACACTTAAATCTTTCTGTACTAGCAGTGACTTATTTTATCTGAGAAAAAGTACCACCAAAGCCGTATCACGATAAATCAGTGTAAGCTAAAGGCCGTAAATTCAACTAAATACCTAGGTTTTACAATTATGAACATCGTAAATTGGAAGGAACACACAGAAAATGTTGTGGGGAAAGCTTACCAAAGACTGTTTTTTATTGGCAGGACACTTAGAAAATGTAACAGACCTACTAAGGAGACTGCCTACACTACGTTTGTCCGTCCTCTTTTAGAATACTGCTGCGCGGTGTCGGATCCTTACCAGATAGGACTGACGGAGTATATCGAAAAAGTTCAGAGAAAGGCAGCACTTTTTGTATTATCGCGAAATATGGGAGAGAGAGTCACAGAAATGGTACAGGATTTGGGCTGGACATCATTAAAAGAAAGCCCTTTTTCGTTGGGACGGAATCTTCTCACGAAATTCCAGTCGCCAACTTTCTCCTCCGAGTGCGAAAATATTTTGTTGACACCGATCTATATATTTAAAACCGATCACCACGATAAAATAAGGGAAATCAGAGCTCGTACGGAAAGATATAGGTGTTCGTTCTTTCCGCGCGCTATACGAGATTGTAATAATAGAGAATTGTGAAGGTGGACAATGAACCCTCTGCCAGGCACTTAAATGTGATTTGCAGAGTATTCATGTAGAAGTACATGTATGTTGAAAGTGTCTTTATTATATCACATGACTGGTTTCGGCGGCACTTTATCGCCACTTTCAGGCCCCACACTGCCAAGAGAGTACTTGATTTCCTTGGCGCATTTACTGTGGGATCCTTGTTACTAGCACACGTGGGTTAGCTTCCGGCAGGAGTCCATTCTCGACACCATGTTGTTTTCAGTGCCCATGGTAACACACACAAAAACTAATGTAGAGTAACGAATTTAACGGAATACATTTTCTAGGTAATATATGTGACGAACATTGCAAGATCACAGGTTCATGAAAGCACGAGATAAGCCATTACAAATGAAATGCTGGTACTCATTAATAACCGGTGTAACCGCCAGAATGTTGAATGCGAACATGCACACGTTCATGCATTGTGTTGTACGGCTGCCGGATGTCAACTTACGGCATGGATTTCGACGCTTGATGCGTTTGGTCGGTCCATACATGGAGGGTTAAAGTTGTTTTTGGATCACGCAGGAGTTGTCATGCGATGATGTCCCATATGTGCTCGACTGGAGACACATATGGTAACTGAGCTGGCCAAAGCAACATGTCAGCACTCTGTAGAGCAGGCTGTTCCAACCGAGCTCCAGGCAGCCGGAGCGCTCCGGAGCGCTCACTGCGGCAGCTCGGAGCCCGCGTGGAGGGGGAAAGCGAACTCACTGCCCCCTGGCCGCATGCAGCCGTAATAATCCGTGCTCAATGACAGCTATGACTAGCCGCGGGAGCTCTGTACCTCTATTGGAGGATACCTTTCTATTCATTGAGAGGGATGGTCGACCGCAGTGTTTTGTATGTCATAAAGTATTTAATTCTGCGAAGAGGTACAATAGACAACGACATTATACACGTCTTCACGCAGCGCACTACGATCAGGTAGAAGGTGTTGCACGTAGAGAACTGGTAGCCACGCTTAAGAACGACATACGAAAACGTTTTTAAACTTACGTCTCCTCGTAATACGGAGGGTATCAAAACATGCAACATACTTTGTGTTCTGTAAAGCGTTTATAATTTTCAGGTGAATGAGAGCGGAGAACACACTACTGAATCTGCAATTCGAGCAAGCTGCAGGGTCGCTCACATCATTGCGTCGAATGGCAAGCCTTTTTCGGTGGGACAACTCGTAAAATCGTGCATGGTAGCAGTTACAGAATGTTTGCTTCGACAGGCAAACCCCTTCAATTGCCTGCATCTCCCCTGGAAACAAACAATGTCTCGTCGAATGCTGCACATGGCAACGGATTTAGAGACAGCCCAGGAAAAAGGCGGGAAGCTTTGTTGCATTTTCGCTACGCTTGACGAAAGCACCGACATATCGGACTGTGCTCAGCTTGCAGTCTATGTGCGTGGTGTCCACATGGAGCTGCAAGTAACTGAAGAACTCTTGAATGTGGTACCACTCGATTACACCGCAACAGGACGTGACATTTTTGAAGCTGTTTGTGAATCAGTGGACAATATGAATTTGCCGTGGGATAAGCTCCATTCTGTAGCGACAGACGGTGCACCACAAATGATCGGGCGTCACCAAGGTTTTGCTTCTCGTTTGAAAAATAAAAACTCAGGGAGGAATTCGGGAAAGACATTTTGACTCTTCATTGTTTTATTCACTAAGAGGCACTGTGTGCTGAAACAGTAGAGCTAGGTGGCGTAATGAAATATATCGTGAAGTGTGTGAATTTTGTACGCCGTCACGCAATGAATCATCGCCAATTCAAAGGATTCTTGAGAGATATTGAAGCGCAATATGGGGATATACCTTACCACAGTACACCGAGCGAGGTGGCGCAGTGGTTAGCAGACTGGACTCGCATTCGGGAGGACGACGGTTCAATCCCGTCTCCAGCCGTCCTGATTTAGGTTTTCCGTGATTTCCCTAAATCGTTTCAGGCAAATGCCGGGATGGTTCCTTTGAAAGGGCACGGCCGATTTCCTTCCCAATCCTTCCCTAACCCGAGCTTGCGCTCCGTCTCTAATGACCTCGTTGTCGACGGGACGTTAAACACTAACCACCACCACCACCTTACCACAGTACAGTTCGTTGGCTGAGTCGGGGAAAAGTTCTTGATGTTTTCTTTGCCATTCGTGAGGAACTATCCCTTTTTCTCGAAATGAAAGGGGAAGAAATGCGTTGTCTGAATGATACAAAATGGATATCAGACCTGGCGTTCCTAGCTGACATAACTGTGCATCTGAATAATTTAAATTTGTCATTGCAGGGCAAAGGGCAGCTAATCGTTGATATGCACGACCAGATCAAAGCGTTCATGGAAAAGTTATATTTATTTGACAGGTAGATGAGTAATGGACATTGAACGTTCTTCAATCATCTTGCTTCTTTAAAACTACTTGAAGATAATACTTCCGGCGATTACCAAGCAAAGTTAAAGCAGCTCATCACGTCGTTTGAAACACGATTCCGAGACCTCACTAGTTTGGAAATGGAACTTAAGGTGTACAGCACTCCTTTTTCGTTTTCCCCCGATGACTGGTCATAGTCACTTCAATTGGAGATTGTTGATTTGCAAAATTCAACTTTGTTGAAAGAGAGGTACTACAACACGTTGGATTTGTCACGATGGTATCGTTCATTACAGCAAAAAACATTTCCCAAGCTTCACAACAATGCCGCTCAGATCATGTGCGTGTTTGGATCTACGTATTCTTGTGAGCAGCTTTTCTCAGCAATGAAAACACTAAAAAGTAAGGAACGATCGTTTGTTCAGGGTGCAACAATGAAGGCCATCCTCCGCATTAACGCTGCGAACACTTTGACGCCTGATATTTCCGATCTTTTAACGAAAAGAAAATGTCAAGCTACAGACACCCAATAAATTTAATATGCAATTCCTTGTAAAACAGTTGTTTCTTATTTATTTCCTGAACATCGTATTAGCAGCTAAGAGTATGAGGTTGTCGATCTTGTAAGACGCAGCTGGCACATCAAAACGCTTGCCTTGCCGCCTGCCTCAGCCAGCAGTGCCACGTGCCGGCCCACTTGAATGGCCACAGGGAGCGCTCCGCGGCTCACAACGGAGCCGATGAGCTGGAACAGCCTGCTGTAGAGCATGTTGGGCTATATCAGCGGGATGTTGGCGAGCGTTATCCTGTTGGTAAACACTTCCTGGAATGCTGTTCATGAACGGCAGCATGAAACGTCGAATCACTAGACTGACGTACAATTTTGCAGTGGGATAACCACAAGCGTGCTCCTGCCGTCATACGAAATCGCACCACGGACCATGACTCAAGGTGTAGGTCCAGTATGTCCACCACGCAGACAGGTTGGTTGAAGGCCCACAGCTCGACTCCTTCTATCAACTGACCTCTTTCTAACCAAAAACGGCCATCGCTGGTACTGAGGCAAAACCAGCTTTCGTCAGAAAACACAACACACACTGCCCTCCAATGAGCTCTTACTTGACGCCACTGAAGTCGCAAATGACGGTGGTTTGAGGCCAGTGAAATGGCTCGGAGCTGTCCTTGAAGTAACGGATTTGTGACAGTTCGTTGTGCCAACTGGTGCTGCTACAGATGCAATACGATGCGCCAGAACCATACGGCGAACACGATGGCCTTCCCTCTAGCTAACGCGAGCCGGGTCTTCTTAAGACTGTATATTCTCATGACCACCGCTACCAATAATTTTGTATAGTGGCCACATTCATGCCAAGTCTTTCTGCAGTACCGCGGACGGAACATCCAGCTATTCCACGACATCGTTCAAACTCAGTGAGACGCTGATATGGCGTCTTTGTCGCCTTAAAGACATTCTTAACTAGCATCAACTCACAATGTCCAATCTCTAAGGTAACTAATGTTCACGATCGTTACAGCGTGTATTTAAAGAAACTGCATCCTCGTTGCATTCACATAGTGGCCCTGTTACCTGCACTCTTACGTGATTGGCTTGAAACTGGAATAGCAAACATCTTTCAGAATCACAAACACGCCTACCACTTTCGTTTACATCGAACAACCCCTTCTTGGTGCTGGAATCTCTTTTCCGTCAGTGTACTATGAGTGATGGCCTTGGTAAACTTGCAACTAACTGCCTGTTCAACAGGCAGCTGTGAGGACGGGGCGTGAGTCGTGCTTGGGTAGCTCAGATGGTAGAGCATTTGCCCGCGAAAGGCAAAGGTCCCGAGTTCGAGCCTCGGTCTGGCACACAGTTTTAATCTGCCAGGAAGTTTCATACCAGCGCACACTCCGCTGCAGAGTGAAAATCTCATTATGGGATCAAAGGTTTTTTGAAGATGTCGCTATCGATGCAATTTTGATGCCAGAACTACGAAAATTGATATTCAGTTTCTCTGTCCGAAATAAAGAAATACGTGTTTCAGCATGTTACGGAAGTCAACCGCTATGGGGATGAAATACAGCTTGTTTGATTCATTGACTCATAATCAGCCACGCGAAACCACTATGGATAGAAAATTGAATTATTGGTCATACACTGTAGGAATCGTTTAGTAAAAATTCCACCCACAAGGAGATAAAGTAGGGGATGACAGGAGTTGTGAAAATATGTCGCTATTGAGAGAATTTTGCAGATAGAAATACGAAAATTGGTATTTGTTTTGTGAGTCGGAAATAAAAAAAGTGGTTGAGCATTTTTGAAAATCCAACCACTAACGAAGTAAAATATTGGTTACATTTCTTTGAAAATAAATCGTTATTAAAGCACTAGTAAAGTATTTTTAAAACTACATCTGGGAAAACTGGTATTGACTTAACGGTTAGATATAAAAATACGTTTTTCAAAGCTTTTGGAAATTCAGCCTCTAACGGTTGTGATGTATAATGTATAAAAAGTTGTGTTAAGAAGATTGAGATGATAGAAGTGCAGAGTCGTTGCTGTGTGCATTGTTCGTATCAATATCGCCAGCAAGTGGTGAAAATTAATACTAATGCCAAGCTAACCCTTTCGCAGACTAAGTCGCTCATATTTGATTCCATCTAACAAAAAATAAAATAAACACACGAGCTATACTGCTGCACTTCATATACGCGGGTTGTGTAAGTCCGTTCGGTAGTGAACTCAATAAATCGTTCATAAAATATAGAAAAAGTGACCTTAAAAATTAACAAAAATATTTTTAAACGTAGAAAAATGAAAATTCTGATTTAGGGATATTTTGTGTAATTATGTCAGACATTAATTATATGAACTACTTTTGTTTCATTTGTTATAAGAGCGATTGTTCGTATCTACATTTACAGGTCGGTATTGAAGTAAATGTATCATGTTTATATTTCTTAATACAGTGTAAATCAACTCTGGGCGCACACGTATTCATTTATTATGCAATAACCTCCATTTTCAATTATTTGAGCTTTTCCAGCAATTTAGCATAGCTGCTGCGGAGGCGAAAAGGATTATCGCTGACCGTTATTTGATCCGCCATTAAGCAGACTTCTTAAATTTCACTATATTTATAACCAACATCGCACTCTAAAGCGCAACAAATGTTTAAAATATGGAATAAATGATCTTAGTGAGTATTTAAGCACAAACACTTCGATTTAAATACCAGAACTCGACGTAAGTAGAAAAGGGTAAAACATACGATCCCGGCTTGGCTGTATGAAACTGCTTATGTAATTGATATTTAATTTCCAATTGTACTGATAGTAAGAAGTCAGTCATTTTAGGACATTTCTTGGAAATCATTTTATTGCCTGATAAGTAGGTTGACCGTTCGTCATACATAAGGAGTGCAACCGATACTATTCTGCGTCCATCATAAGAATAAACCTCGTGTAAACAAACACAAACGTGATGATTGGTCAGAAGCCGTAGTACACTTGCAATGGTGTTGTTACGCTCTTGGAAGTAGGTCCTACTTATGAATGAGATATGTTATTAATAAGTTACGCTCAATGAAAATTGAAGATATGCAAATGTATTAACAGCCATCAATGTATTTCTTAATCACGTTTTAGCTGTATAGATTTTATTTCAAAAATCGTGTTCAGTCACACAGCCTCTGCACTGTTGTGCTTTGATTGTTGCGCTGTCAATACGCAGTATGAAATTTCCTGAGACTGCTTGCATTTTCGCAGTGAAACACACGTGTAGATCATAGTTAAAAAGTGTTGAGAAATAGGTTGCTCATAACGTTTTTCATAAATTTACAGAGATAATCAGCTTTGAAGTTTTCCGAGGGAGCGTAGTACACTGTAGAACAAGACTGGCTGGTGTAGCGTATCGGGATATTTGTGAACATCCCAACACACCATTGGAAAGCCGTCGAAAGAGATGCTCGTGAATAAATTGTATAAGAATAAATGTAGTGGGGATGGGAAGCGGTGTGTTTTCCTTCCTTGTGTGCAGTGAATGTGGAACAATGGTGGAGCTGGAGAGAAGAGGACCAGTAAAAAAAAAAAAAAAGTTTTACAACCACTGGTCGTCCGGGAGTCAATTGTGCCATGGTGCAGCAAGTGCCTAAATCCGAAAGCCATGGAGTAAACGAGCACCAACAAGGGCGTAATGAGCAATTGAACATCAGTAATTATCTGTTTGCTCTCTTGTGTTCTAAAGTACGCATGACGTTTTTGAATGTACTCAAGAGAGTGGGATTACCGTAGCAATTGTTGTGTTATGAAAAGAAATTGTGAAAACGTTGGAAAAATATACCCCTGTTTCTGAGAAGTGGGGCTATTTATTTAGTAGCGGATTAGAGAGAAATAGCGGAACATTCCAGGAATCTTCACCACAGTTGTATCGACAGGGAGGTGGCGGGGAAGGATCGGGGCCATCAAACGACTACTCTGAGAAGAGAGGATAAAGGTAATACTACTTTCATCTGGCGGTGTATTGGGGTCGGCAAAATATTGCCCTCTTATATCAGCCAGGACGCAACTCCCCGCTACAGTTGGTATAAGACCCACCAGAAACACTACAAAATATACATCAGCAGGAGACGAGGGAAAAATACACCCCAATGGTTACAGTCTCGGCGATGTAATTTTTTTTATCGTTCAAAATGGTTCAAATGGCTCTGAGCACTATGGGACTCAACTGCTGTGGTCATCAGTCCCCTAGAACTTAGAACTACTTAAACCTAACTAACCTAAGGACATCACACACGTCCATGCCCGAGGCAGGATTCGAACCTGCGACCGTAGCAGTTGCACGGTTCCGTTTTATCGTTCAATTTGAAATACGTACATCTCGTAATTGTAAACTTCATCATCATTTTTTATGAATAATGCAGGT
This sequence comes from Schistocerca piceifrons, assembly GCF_021461385.2. Lineage (NCBI taxonomy): Eukaryota > Metazoa > Arthropoda > Insecta > Orthoptera > Acrididae > Schistocerca > Schistocerca piceifrons. The sequence goes on along the minus strand of NC_060147.1, from coordinate 59,665,956 downwards.
CGTCTTGTTTCTAATTACAAATTGCTGGCGAAATTCCTGTTATAATTTCAAATATAAATTCTTAATTAGCGATATTTTATGAAAGGCTGTTAATAAGGGTTGCTTAAATTAAGAAAACATAACAGTATTACCTTTAAGGCAAAAATGAAAAACCAAATACTCTTAATTTTGACTATGTCCATTGTTTTAAACCACTGAAAACAATTATTTAACAGCAGCATACAAATGCTGCAGTTTTACATTTGCCACCGTACCATTACAATATGAACCCAACTGAACTGATCTGGAGCCAAGTTAAGGGATTTGGCCCGAGAAATAACAACAGTGCTAAGCTTCCCGACGTACTGGAACTAACGCAAGCAGCTTTTTCACACGCCACTGCCGAACGCTCGAGGCGTATAGAACAGCTCGTCATAAAAGAAGAAGAGAAATTGCGGCGCCTGGTTGGCTTCGTTGTTGATAGACTCGTTATCAACGCAGCTGATGACCGTTCCAGAACTGAAACGTATTTATCGGATTCGTATAACGAAGGAGCTAAGAGATTACTTGACGAGTGACTGTAATTAATACCTTCAATGGCTTCAATATTCAACAGTACGGTGAAACCCCGCAGTACGCTTTTGCATCACACACAGCTCGCTCAGAAAATTTACGCTGTGTTTAAGTTAGGAATTTTCATCACTCTTGTTTGTAGTTAGAATACTATGTAAGGTGAGAGTTGGAGCATTATATGCTTTCCGCCGCTTCACGCAAGAAGCGGGCGGTAGTACTGGAGTTTCGCCGAATATTACACTACTGGCCATTAAAATTGCTACACCAAGAAGAAATGCAGATGATAAATGGGTATTCAATGGACAAATATTACTAGAAGTGACATGTGATTACATTTTCACGCAATTTGGATGCATAGATTCTGAGAAATCAGAACCTACAACAACCACCTCTGGCCGTAATAACGGCCTTGATACGCCTGGGCATCGAGTCAAACAGAGCGTGGATGGCGTGTACAGGCACAGCTGCCCATGCAGCTTCAACACGATACCACAGTTCATCAAGAGTAGTGACTGGGGTATTGTGACGAGCCAGTTGTTCGGCCACCATTGACCAGACGTTTTCAATTGGTGAGGGATCTGGAGAATGTGCTGGCCAGGGCAGCAGTATAACATTTTCTGTATCCAGAAAGGCGCGTACATGACCTGCAACATACGGTCGTGCATTATCCTGCTTAAATGTAGGGTTTTGCAGGGATCGTAAGAAGGGTAGAGCCACGGGTCGTAACACATCTGAAATGTAACGTCCACCGTTCAAAGTGCCGTCAATCGGAACAAGAGGTGACCGAGACGTCCAACCAATGGCTCCCCATACCATCACGCCGGGTGATACGCCAGTATGGCGATCACGAGTACACGCTTCCAATGTGCCTTCACCGCGATGTCGCCAAACACGGATGCGACCATCGTGATGCTGTAAACAGAACCTGGATTCATCCGAAAAAGTGACGTTTTGCCGTTCGTGCACCCAGGTTCGTCGTCGATTACACCATCGCAGGCGCTCCTGTCTGTGATGCAGCGTCAAGGGTAACTGCAGCGACGGTCTCCGAACTGATAGTCCATGCTGCTGCAAACGTCGTCCAACTGTTCGTGCAGATGGTTGTTGTCTTGCAAACGTCCCCATCTGTTGACTCCGGGATCGAGACGTGGCTGCACGATCCGTTACAGCCATGCGGATAAGATGCCTGTCATCTCGACTGCTAGTCATACGAGGCCGTTGGGATGCAGCACGGCGTTCCGTATTACCCTCCTGAACCCACCGATTCCATAATCTGCTAACAGTCATTGGATCTCGACCAACGCGAGCAACAATGTGGCCATACGATAAACCGCAATCGCGATAGGCTACAAGCCGACCTTTATCAAAGTCGGAAACGTGATGGTACGCATTTCTCCTCCTTACACGAGACATCACAACAACGTTTCACCAGGCGACGCCGGTCAACTGCTGTTTGTGTATGAGAAATCTGTTGGAAACTTTCCTCACATCAGCACGTTGTCGGTGTCGCCACCGGCGCCAACCTTGTGTGAATGCTCTGAAAAGCTAATGATTTGCAAATCACAGCATCCTCTTCCTGTCGGTTAAATTTCGCTTCTGTAGCACGTTATCTTCGTGGTGTAGCAATTTTAATGACCAGTAGTGTATTTCATCCTTTTAAACATTAAATGACATTCAAAGCTACGAGTACATTTTTCCTTTGCTATTCTCTATTTACGTCCGAACTGCAGTTACTCATACAACTGCAGATTAGTTGGACCGCTGGTTGGCCAGTGTTGTCAAAAATGCGCTGGTAAAGCTGTTGTTACTTGTTATCACTCTATGTGAGTGTAACACAGCGTAGAAGTATCCTTATGATCGTACTTGACTGTACTGGTCACAGCTCGGCTTCTGCTCCTTGTGAAACCAAATCCAGTGAATTTAAAGCACACGCGGAAGAATACATGGCGTAATGCTTACGTTAGGTTTATTCTTATGTAGAAGAGAGTACAGTGTATCGGCAGCCGGTTCGTTTCTAGGGTGCTGGAGAGCTCCCTCGTCAGGGATGAGACGATCCTGTGCTCGCGGCGGCCGGGGAACTTGGGGACCGCGGGGACTCGGCCGCTCTTTGTGCTGCTTTCCGCAGCGGGGAGATTTACTGGGCCAACTTGTGCCCGCTGTGTCTGTGCGCCCGTCTGACAACGCCCAACCCGACCTGCAGCTAACTTCGGGTGCGTCCCGACGTCTGCGGAAGTTGCCGCGACGCTGTGTCCCGCCAGACTGCGGGCGCGGATGCTCCGAGGAGCACTGCCTGGAACGCCCACTCACCTCGGCCGTGTCAGGGCTCCAGCGCCGGACTGTTCTCATTAGCGCGCGACCGCTATGGTCACAGGTTCGAATCCTGCTTCGGGCATGGATGTGTGTGATGTCCTTAGGTTACTTAGGTTTAAGTAGTTCTAAGATCTAGGGGACTAATGACCTCAGCAGTTGAGTCCCATAGTGTTCAGAGCCATTTTTTTTCTCATTAGCGGCGTGCTTCCGGCGATAAGCCGAGCTGGTGTTTCCATTTTGTGCTGATCGTTTCGGCGACAGACCCAGCTGTCATCTTCAGGGGCTGTAATGCACACTCGGTGCCTGGACTGTTGTAAACTGTTCTTGGTTTCGTGCTGCTGTTTATAACTGACAACGGGACGTCACAGACAGGCCTTCCGCGAGTTTCTTCATACTTGTGCACATTTGTGCATTATAGTGGTTAGCGTAGCAAACCTCTAGCTCAAGGGGCTCGCGGTGGACATAAGTAACGGCGAGTGAGAGTCCAGTCTTGAGGGTTGCATACATCAGAAATCAAGGTGCCACTGCTGCGTCAGTGTTGTACCGGCCTCTATAACGCTGTTCTTCCTCGAATATGACAAGTCAGAGAATGAAGTGATAATTAAATCAAAACCCTAGCCTGTCTACAGGCGCTGATACACATCAACGGGGAGAGTTGAAAATGTGTGCCCCTACCGCGACTCTGACCCGGAATTCCTGCTTACTTGGCAGACGCTCTATCCATCTGAGGCACCGAGGGCACCGAGGATAGCGCGACTGCAGGGATTTATCCCTTGCGCGCTCCCCGTGGGACCCACATTCCCAACTTAATGTCCACACAATACATTCGTAGTGCTGCTGCCCATTACACTCGCTTCAGACAATCTTACCGAGTCCCGTAACAGTCCGGGCAATGCGTGTGCATCCAGTACAGGAGGAGGTCAATGGCCGATTAACCTTAACTAGACGAAGATGATATTCGTTCTTTCGGACATGTTCGAAAGAACAGATACCATCTTCATCAAGTCTGAGAATGGTGGCGCTGCCCTTGTTTTGTATTCGTTCTTTCCCTTACTAAAACGTGTAGAAGTGTGCTATCACCGGCGAGTTTAGACAACTCCGACACAATTTGTTTTGTCAAAGATATAAAGGGTGACCGTGGTGTTTCGGCAGATATTTGCAATTTCCAGTGTGTATCGAGTCAACCCAAACAAATACTGCACATTTTTCACTACGCCCAGTTTCGACACAAAGGAGAGGTTATTTTTCGTTGCAAACAGAATTCGATAGAGCGATCCCAAATTAGTCTAGTGCCACATTTCTTTTATCGATATGCGTTCACAGAGATAGCAAAACAGGAACAATATTCGGTACTCCAGCATCGCGCTCTATGGTGATAGAACTCGCGCGCACGTCAGCAGAGTGCGATTACTCCTGGAGTACTGATTGTAGTTGTTCTGTCCCCGTTCCCGCAAATCGATAAAGTAAATATCGCACTAAGCTAATCTGACACCGGTCTACCGAATGAGCACGTAAAATTCCGCTATAAAAAGAATTTTGGTTGAAACTGGAAACAAACTGACCCTTTACGTCCAAACAGTGCGTCGAATGAAACGTTTGATGACCAGTATTTGTTTGAGCTGACTGCAGATACAGATAGCAAAGACGAAACTGCTAATACCTCCCGGAAGGCTAGAGACACCTGACGATTCTTATGATGGCATGAAACACGAGGATTGGAACTTAGTGGCAAATATTTATTTACAGCTCGTACAAAATACATACGTGCTTCAAAGTTTTACTGACTTTCAGAGTAGTCACCAGCATTGATTATAACACATTGCTAGCGATGTGGAGGTCATAGGATACTCTGAGCAGTGGCAGTTGTGTTGATAGTTCGAGCGGCGCGGTCTATTGCCCGACGAATTTGTACTTGAGCACTATGGGACTCAACATCTGTGGTCATCAGTCCCCTAGAACTTTGAACTACTTAAACCTAACTAACCTAAGGACATCACACACATCCATGCCCGAGGCAGGATTCGAAGCTGCGACCGTAGCAGTCACGCGGTTCCGGACTGAGCGCCTAGAACCGCACCTCCACCGCGGCCTGCAAATCGGTAACAACTTGGACTGTACGTGCTTGAGTATTGTCCCGCAGAATGGTGGTCACGTCCTGCAGAAACTGCCATCACTTCTGTCTCTATGCTGTTCATTTTTGGAACGCAACCTACGACCAGCTTAGAGACAGAAGTGATGACACTTTCTGCAGGACCTGACCATCATTTTGCAGGACAATGCTCAAGCACGTACAGTGCAAGCTGCTACAGATTAATAATTTTTTCGTAATGTAGGGCCACAGTCATAACATATTGCTTTAAAATCAGTACTGCCATTAGAATGTTTTTTATTTGCAGTATTACATTAACACGCTGTGTCTAGTAGTGTATTTTACATACGTAGTATGCCATCTTAGGCACTGCATAGCATTAAAACACTTTGTAATGACACTTTGAAATCATGATCGTATAAATGTAATACTGCAAATAAGGAGAGGTATAATGGCGGTACTGACTTTAAGTGCTACTGATTTCTTTGACTGACGGAGCTGCTAAGTGGTATGCCACCTACTGCACTCCCCTGACTTAAGCCCTCGTGAGTTCAACTGGATTTCTAAACTGAAGGAAACACTTCACGGCATTCACTTCAGAACTTCTACAAATTCGTCGGGCAATAGACCGCGCCGCTCGAACTGTCAACACAAATGGCACTGCTAAGAGTATCCTACGACTTCCACATCGCCGGCAACGGGTTATACACAATGCTGGTGACTACTTTGAAGGTCAGTAAAACTTCGAAACACGTATCTATTTTGTGCGAGCTATAAATAAATAGGTGCCACTATTTGAGTACCATCCCTCCTATATATGATACAAACACAGATACAGGTTAATTCAGATAAAAAAAACCAACAGGACGTCGGGACGTTTTTGTAGGAAAATTAATATACTTAAATTGTGTACTGGAAAACGTTTCGTTTTGTCGGAAATTTAAAGTAGTTAAATTATTATTGGAAAACCGTGGGCTGCAGTGGAAACATATCCCACTACAAAATTTAAGTGTATTAAATTTCATATATATAAATCCTGTTAATTTTCTTGTAGAGTTAATTGTTTGCATGTAGTGAGCGATAGAATGTGGAAATGTGGCCTGTGGTTTTCGAATGTGTTGTGGTTTGCGTAACACCCATAGGTAAGACAAGCGCTCACACATTGCTTCTCTCTCTCTCTCTCTCTCTCTCTCTCTCTCTGCTACGTTAATAACCGGTGTAACAGTCAGAATGTTGAACGCAAACGTGCATGCGTTGTGTTGTACAGTTGGCGTACGTCAGTTTTTGGGATGCTGCATTTGGTCAGTCAATACAGGGACGATTAATGCTGGTTGTGGATGGCGCTGGAGTTGTCGTTTGATGATGTCCCATGTGTGCTCGGCTGGAGACAGACCTAGTGCTGGAGAGGTCCAAGGCAACGTATCGACATTCTGTATAGCATCTTGGGTTTTAGGACAGCTGTGTGCAAGTGAGCGTTTCCTGTTGGGAAACAACCTCTGGACTGCTGGTCACGAATGTCAAAACGACGGGTCGAATCGTCAGATAGGCGTACAAATTTCCAGTCAGAGTACGTGGGATAACCACGAGAACTCTCCCGGTGTCATACGAAATCACACCTCGGACCACAACTCCAGGTGTAGGTCCATTATATCTACAGCGGAGCCAGGTTGATTGGAGGCCCTCAAATGGCCTCCTAACCAACATACGGCCATCACTGACACCTAGGCAGAACCACATTGCATCACAAAACACGACAGACCTCCACCCTATCCTACAATGTGCTTTCACTTGAGACCACTGAAGTCGCAAATTGGGGTCGTTTGGAGTTAGTGGAATGCACGCTATGTGGTTTCTGACTTGGAGCTGTCCTTGAAGTAATAGAACTGTAACATTCGTTGTCACTGTGGTGCTACCTGCTGCTCTTACTGCTGCTCCAGATGCAGTACTGTGCGCCACTGCCATACGACGAGTACGATAGTCTTCCATCACGTAGCCGTCTGGTGCCCGTACATTATCGTTACCACCACTACCAGCAATCATGTAGTGGCTACATTCCTGCCCTGTCTAAACGCAGCATCGCAATAGTGATAGTAAGCCTCTGGTAACCCTATTACTCGACCTTGTTCACACTCAATGAGATCCTGGTAATGGTATCTTTTTCGCCTTTAAGGTATTCTTGATGAACATCACCTCACCACACCTAATCTGAAAGGTCATTAATACTCACGACCGTCAGAACGTGTATGTGAAGCAAACCTAATTTGGATCCTCATAGTGGCTTTACTAGGGCCACTCTTTTGCAAGTGGCGCGAAATCTATATAGACCTCTCAGAGATAGAAACACGCCTACCAACTTCCGTTCATGTTGCAGAGCTCTTCCTTGGTGTTGCGACTTTACTTTTCGGCCATTGTTAAGATACATACGTATATATAAACATACCTATCTGCAGTGCTAAGCGATGAGTGTTAGTAGATAACTAGCGACCCAAAATCTTAGGGATAACACTAAGTACCTACGGCTCAGGTCAGCCTTCACAGACAGACAGAAAGCGGGAGCGGGGAGGGAAGGGGGGACGAGACGGGACTGTACCTCCGCTTTCCTTTCCACGTTGGTAGAGGGTACACTTACATAGTCAAGCGCCGAGTTTCCCGCTAAATGGACACCTGGGGAGACTGAAGGGTCGCAGCCCCGAGCCTACGGGGACGGCGAACTCACAAATGACGTCACAGAACCCGGTGCGAGTGTGTATCGAGTTTACGGAGCTCATTTCTGATCTCTTGTTTCTGGTTCGACTCTCGGCCGGATCGGAGATTCTCACTCGGTGACTGGGCGTTTGTGGTGTCTTAATCATTTCAGCTCATCTTCGTCAATCTACAAGTCGCCGAGATGGCGTTAAATAGGATAGACCTGCACAAGGCGATCACATGAACAGAAACGGGGGTCCCGTCACCAATTTCACCACACGGTAATTACTTGCGTTCTCAGTTAGTATTTGCCGTTGAATGTATTACAATCTCTGTCTTTCACTACAGTTTTTCCCATTTTCGTTAAAAAATAGAAATTTTAATTAGCAGGTACTGAATCATGACTTTTTAATTAAAATAGACACCTATCGCATGAAAATGCCTATATTCAAAACATAGTAAAATTTTTTGTAATGTGAAACATTAAACGGAAAATGAGTTACTTTTTTATTTCTACGCAGTGAACGGTATTACTAACATATATGATTTTTTTTCATTTAACAACTAGGCATTTCACATGTCCATATAAATATTTTTATTTTCAAGTGATAACTAATTAAAAATGACAATGTTATTTTTATTTAAAAAGTATGATTCAGGTGTTTCTAACATTTCTGTTTGTTAATAAACATAGAATTTAAATATAAGTAAAAAACTGCTGCTACGGGTGAAATTCGGATCAGCGGTATTACAGTCGCAACCTCTTTACATTGCACATTCTTTTTCTTTAAGCCGAAATTTTCGATATATTATTGAGTACTCACATAAAGCAGCTACGATATACGTTGACAATAGAGATGGAGAATATACAGACAGGCTGGGACACGCTGTTCATCTCCCATCGCGGTGCCACGTTTTACTATTGGCAGCCATGTTACCCGAAGTCAACCTGCAGTTGATCTGAAAGTCAGATACTAAGTGTGCGAACTTTTAAGATCAGCAGTTGCCGAATTTGTTTTCTAAATTATGTCTAACGCTTGCGCAATAAAACCATGAATATTTGTTACATCATGTGTACTGCTGTTTTACTGACAATCTGGAGTGCTGTATTTATATGGAAGCCAGTAACGCTACCGAAAAACGACTTATATAAGGCGTTAGTGCGCAATACTACGAGGTAATATTTCTGGCTATAGCTGATAAGCACTAACAGTTGCAGTTTCGTAATTTCCGTATGCACTATCATATACCACGCCCCTTTCTTGGTTTCCGAAAACACGTTGGAGAGTTCAATTTGCTAAAAAAAAATCGCAGAGTTGTCCCTCTATGATATTCTTTCTCTCTGATGTTGACTCATAGCAAAGTCGGTATGAATCTAACCTCATACGTGAAACAATAAAATTACAGGTTCTCAGCATAAATACTTCCGATAATTTCTTCGTTGACACTCAGCTGCCGACAAATATGTTAACAACAGGCAAATGTTTCTTGCTTAGGAGAAGTCGGAAATCTTCTGATCTTTAAAGACAATTAGCATAACTTTTTTACAGTTACATTGTACTAATTTAGTAAATTGATGATCGGGCATTTTCCTCCAAGAAGCTCGAAAAGAGCCGAACAGTCCATAAGGTAGCATCCTGAATTGGACTCCCGACGCCCACTACGACCTTCGATGCTCTTTTGTTTTTTTCAGAGATTGCAGTGGTAGTCAGTAAAACGCACATTCTGTGAGCATGTCCCAGCTCTCGCGGAAGTAAGGGGCGCCACTTAGTTTGTTAAAATGGAATGCTACTGCACAAGCAGATAACAACACTATACGTTCTGTGGAAGAGTTTCATGGGGAACATGTCATGTCAAAACCCTATGTCGCCTTCGCTCACTGGGCCTTACCCCACCATACTTTTATCTTCGGGTGGCAGCAAAATCTGTACCGTGTCACGAACTACCACACGTTCTTTGTGACTTAAAAACTAAAGTAACTGCGCACGTGGAAAGCATTTCACAAACAGAGCTGCAGGAAGTGTTTTCCACCAAAATTAAACGGGTTCAGAACGTGTATAGCCGCTCATGGATGTCAGTTCCAATATACCGCGTGGCTGTAATGAAAGTGTAGCTGCTCACACAGATCGAGTATGACTATAATAATCTAATGGTGGCGAAGCTTGGTAGACACGCTAATGCCATTTACACCGGAAAGAAAATTAGTTTCTGTTTCGGCCACAGAGTGCAATTTGGCACTGTGAATGAAAGATAAAAATGTAGAAATGTTTCCGTATGTAACGGATTAGGAACAGGACTTGGGCAGAAAAGGTCAAGCAAGTGAAAGAGGCGTAATGTTCATTTTATTATTAACCGCAGCTTACACAGTTAGTTCAGTATGGGAACAGGAGACTTCGTAAAGTGAAGTGATCAACAGCTGCTCGCACCAGTTCCGGTGAAATATGCGCAAAGTGTTGTTGCATATTGCCCTTCAGATAAAGGAGAGAGACGGAGCGTGTTACTGGTAAACGCGTTGGGTAGCCCGCGAGTCAGAAGTCTGATGAATTCAGAACAAGTGACCTTGCAGGCCATCCGTCTGAAAAATCTACGCAAAAAGATGGTTCAAATGGCTCTGAGCACCATGGGACTAAACATCTGTGGTCATCAGTCCCCTAGAACTTAGAACTACCTAAACCTAACTAACCTAAGGACATCACACACATCCATGCCCGAGGCAGGATTCGAACCTGCGACCGTAGCAGTAGCGCGGTTCCGGACTGAGCGCCTTAACCGCGAGACCACCGCGGCCGGCAAATCTACGCAGATAACACGTTCGTGGAAGGTTACGAAGCATATCATTCGCTGAAATGTGGTTTCGCTGGACAGAGCGGATCAGGTTATGGTTGCGGAAAGGGGTCAAAATGAGTTACTGTTAGTTGGACAAAACACACAAACTTTTTTTTCCTAAAAACACTTAATCACACATGCTCTTAAAATGATTCAAAACAATACAGCTGAAAGCCCTAACACAAGTTATTCCAATTACTTTAAGGAATACACATTGCTGAAGGCCTTACTTAAAAAAAAAAAAAAAAAAAAAAAAAAGTAAATACTTGGCTAAAGGCCACAGAAGAACTAAGTGCTTAAGGCCTAGATAACTGGAATTTCAGATAAAGAATAAAACACTAAGAAGTTTCAAACAAGTGAACTTTCAATTCTAATTTAAGACGGCTGAAGGCCTTATCTTAAAATATTTCACATAAAGGTTTGGCTGAAGGCCACATACTGAAAATAGAACAACTCAGGGCTTAAGACCTGGATAATAATGGAGCAAAATCTCCTTTTCTAAAATAAGTTTTAGACAAATCAGTCTTGAAACCTTAATTTCAGTCGGCTGAAGGCCTTACTTAGAAACAAACTAAATTAATAGACGGCTGAAGGCCTCGCACAGTACTTCACACTAAAAGAATATCACAATCTAAAAACAACAAAACAATGGTGTTCAGAAGTGTTCCAAGGGTCGGCCTGAGGAGGTAACTCTAACATAAGGTTAGGTGAGACAGGAAGCCAAGAATAAGACTAAATAATCGGATACCAACCCGACCCAGGGACGGCTGAAGAACCGACCAACAACCTAATCAATTCCCTTCCGCCTGACCAACGGCACGACAATGGAAAATATCAGCGAGGACGATGTTAGCAGCAGCACTACATTTTGAACATTGGCATATAAATACAATCAAGTCACAATAACCACTCAAAATAAGAATAACACCGAGGCTTTCAAACTAAACACCGTGCCTGACAGCATCAACACGACGAGGAATAACACACTGCCAGAAAACTATGGTAACGACCAGGGCAGGCAACTGGAACGGCCACCAGACAAAAAATACCGCTGGTGCACTTCACTAATAAGTAATAACCAATTCAATAGTTACACAATGTACAGGAAGATGGCTGCAAAATTTCGCCAACTCCAACACACCACACGTTTCTGCCTGCGGGAAGGGCCCAGGAAGCAACAACCCGGCAATGAACGAAGAGATGTGACAGCAGCTGAGGTTTCGTAACAGGTTATGGTTCAAATGGCTCTGAGCACTATGGGACTCAACTGCTGAGGTCATTAGTCCCCTAGAACATAGAACTAGTTAAACCTAACTAACCTAAGGACATCACACACATCCATGCCCGAGGCAGGATTCGAACCTGCGACCGTAGCGGTTCCAGACTGCGGCGCCTTTAACCGCACGGCCACTTCGGCCGGCCGTAACAGGTTAACTGATTACTCAACTCCAGTATCCAGGTTAGATGGGCGATGAACTTAGCAGCCCTCGCAGCTAGCGCTTCACAAATCCGTCCGCACGTGCACGCCACCAATGGCCCCAGCCTGACCGCACGCCACGGAGACTTCTTCCCTTCTCTGTCCCAATCGACCGACTGCCACACACAGCACCACAAGGAAATATAGTGGTCAGACCAATGATGGTACAGCAGTACTGGTATCGATAAGCGCTGCTGCTGCCACTGACAGGCAAGTTAGCAACTCGTTATGGTAATAACTCGGGGAGAAATAAGACGCCACTCGATTGCGACAAAATGCCAAAGAACAAACGGCATCAACGCGAGCCGGCCATGGCTCATTCGCTGAGCGAGCGACATGAGGTGTTGCCCCATCGTTCATCGAAACAATGGTTTCTACGCAGCTGCATTCTTGCAAAGCACAAATCACACGCTGTACAGAGCCGTCTCCATAGCGTACAGACATTGCTGTACACCTGAGAAGCTCTCTGGGTGTACTGTGTTCAAAAAAGACCGGGCCGAGAATAAAGTGGCTTTTGAGGACTCTACACAGTCACACAGGCAAGCGTAATGTACAACACACGGTTTAACGGTACCCCAAGTTCGGCAGTTCTGTGTACTCACTGCAACCTGTGATGTAAAATGTGCCACGTGGCACCTCAGAATATTGCCCAGACACATGTCATCAACTTCGATATGTGCCAGAAACCGAAGAGCAACTTCAGTACGTTGCCGCAGATCGTGAGGTTTCAGTTGGTTGATCGTCTGGATCACTAGCTCTACCCAGGGCATCTGCTGCATGGTCAGTTACAGAAACAGCTACCTCGTCAGTAACTTGCACCGGGATAGGACGCCTTCCTCTTCCAGATACCATGCCAAGTTCACCCGTGTTTTCGACTTCCATGTTCTGTCAGCGAGAATGGCGCCCCCACGCGATGTGGATGTGACGTGAATCTATGTCGTAAACAACACAGCGCATTGTTGTTATTGTGGTCTTCAGTCCAGAGACTGATTTGATGCAGCTCTCCATGCTACCCTATCCTGCGCAAGCTTCTTCATCTCCCAGTTCCTACTGCAACCTACATCCTTCTGAATCTGTTTGGTGTATTCATCTCTTGGTCTCCCTCTACGATTTTTACCCTCCACGCTGCCCTCCAATACTAAATTTGTCATCCCTTGATGCCTCAGAAAATGCCCTACCAACCGATCCCTTCTTCTAGTCAAGTTGTGACACAAACTCCTCTTCTCCCCAATTGTATTCAGTACCTCCTCATTAGTTATGTGATCTACCCATCTAATCTTCAGCATTCTTCTGTAGCACCACATTTCGAAAGCTTCTATTCTCTTCTTGTTTAAACTATTTATCGTCCACGTTTCACTTCGATACATGGCTACGCTCCATACAAATACTTTCAGAAACGTCTTCCTGACACTTAAATCTATAATCGATGTTAACAAATTCCTCTTATTCACAAACGCTTTCCTTGCCATTGCCAGTCTACATTTTATATCCTCTCTACTTCGACCATCATCAGTTAATTTGCTCCCCAAATAGCAAAATTCCTTTACTACTTTGTGTCTCATTTCCTACTCTAATACCCGCAGCGTCACCCGATTTAATTCGACTACATTCCATGAATGTCCATGAACCATGGACCTTGCCGTTGGTGGGGAGGCTTGCGTGCCTCAGCGATACAGATGGCCGTACCGTAGGTGCAACCACAACGGAGGGGTATCTGTTGAGAGGCCAGACAAACGTGTGGTTCCTGAAGAGGGGCAGCAGCCTTTTCAGTAGTTGCAAGGACAACAGTCTGGACGATTGACTGATCTGGCCTTGTAATAATAACCAAAACGGCCTTGCTGTGCTGGTACTGCGAACGGCTGAAAGCAAGGGGATACTACGGCCGTAATTTTTCCCGAGGGCATGCAGCTTTACTGTATGATTAAATGATGATGGCGTACTCTTGGGTAAAATATTCCGGAGGTAAAATAGTCCCTCATTCGGATCTCCGGGCGGGGACTACTCAAAAGGATGTCGCTATCAGGAGAAAGAAAACTGGCGTTCTACGGATCGGAGCGTGGAATGTCAGATCACTTAATCGGGCAGGTAGGTTAAAAAATTTAAAAAGGGAAATGGATAGGTTAAAGTTAGATATAGTGTGAATTAGTGAATTCCGGTGGCAGGAGGAACAAGACTTCTGGTCAGGTGACTACAGGGTTATAAACATAAAATCAAATACGGCTAATGCGGGAGTAGGTTTAATAATGAATAGGAAATTAGGAATGCGGGTAAGCTACTACAAACAGCATATTGAACGCATTATAGTGGCCAAGATAGATACGAAGCCCACACCTACTACAGTAGTACAAGTTTATATGCCAACTAGCTCAGCAGATGACGAAGAAATTGAATAAATGTATGATGAAATAAAAGAAATTATTCAGATAGTGAAGGGTGACGAAAATTTAATAGTCATGGGTGACTGGAATTCGGTAGTAGGAAAAGGGGGAGAAGGAAACGTAATAGGTGAATATGGATTGGGGCTAAGAAATGAAAGAGGAAGCCGGATGGTAGAATTTTGCAAAAAGCATAACTTAATCATAGCTAACACTTGGTTCAAGAATCATAAAAGAAGGCTGTATACATAGAAGAAGCCTGGAGATACTGACAGGTTTCAGATAGATTGTATAATGGTAAGACAGAGATTTAGGAACCAGGTTTTAAATTGTAAGACATTTCCAGGGGCAGATGTGGACTCTGACCACAATCTGTTGGTTATGAACTGTAGATTAAAACTGAAGAAACTGCAAAAAGGTGGGAATTTAAGGAGATGGGACCTGGATAAACTGAAAGAACCAGAGGTTATTCCGAGTTTCAGGGAGAGCATAAGGGAACAATTGACAGGAATGAGGGAAAGAAATACGGTAGAAGAAGAATGGGTAGCTTTGAGGGATGAAGTAGTGAAGGCAGCAGAGGATCAAGTAGGTAAAAAGACGAGGGCTAGTAGAAATCCTTGGGTAACAGAAGAAATATTGAATTTAATTGATGAAAGGAGAAAATATAAAAATGCAGTAAATGAAGCAGGCAAAAAGGAATACAAACGTCTCAAAAATGAGATCGACAGGAAGTGCAAAATGGCTAGAGGACAAATGTAAGGATGTAGAGGCTTACTTCACTAGGGGTAAGATAGATACTGCCTACAGGAAAATTAAAGAGACCTTTGGAGATGAGAGAACCACTTGTATGAACATCAAGAGCTCAAATGGAAACCCAGTTCTAAGCAAAGAAGGGAAAGCAGAAAGGTGGAAGAAGTATATAAAGGGTCTATACAAGGGCGATGTACTTGAGGACAATAATATGGCAATGGAAGAGGATGTAGATGAAGATGAAATGGGAGGTACGATACTGCGTGAAGAGTTTGACAGAGCACTGAAAGACCTGAGTCGAAATAAGGCCCCCGGAGTAGACAACATTCCATTGGAACTACTGACGGCCTTGGGAGAGCCAGTCCTAACAAAACTCTACCATCTGGTGAGCAAGATGTCTGAGACAGGCGAAATACCCTCAGACTTCAAGAAGAATATAGTAATTCCTATCCCAAAGAAAGCAGGTGTTGACAGATGTGAAAATTACCGAACTATGAGTTTAATAAGTCACAGCTGCAAAATACTAACGCGAATTCATAACAAACGAATGGAAAAACTAGTAGAAGTCGACGTCGGGGAAGATCAGTTTGGATTCCGTAGAAATGTTGGAACACGTGAGGCAATGCTGACCCTGCGACTTATCTTAGAAGCTCGATTAAGGAAGGGCAAACCTACGTTTCTAGCATTTGTAGACTTAGAGAAAGCTTTTGACAATGTTGACTGGAATACTCTCTTTCAAACTCTGAAGGTGGCAGGGGTAAAATACAGGGAGAGAAAGGCTATTTACAATTTGTACAGAAACCAGATGGCAGTTCTAAGAGTTGAGGGGCATGAAAGGGAAGCAGCGGTTGGGAAGGGAGTGGGACAGGGTTGTAGTCTCTCCCCGATGTTATTCAGTCTGTATATTGAGCAAGCGGTGAAGGAAACAAAAGGAAAATTCGGAGTAGGTATTAAAATCCATAGAGAAGAAATAGAAACTTTGAGGTTCGGCGATGACATTGTAAATCTGTCAGAGACAGCAAAGGACTTGGAAGAGCAGTTGAACGGAATGGTCAGTGTCTTGAAAGGAGGATATAAGATGAACATCAACAAAAGCAAAACGAGGATAATGGAATGTAGTCGAATGAAATCGGGTGATGATGCTGAGGGAATTACATTAGGAAATGAGACACTTAAAGTAGTAAAGAAGTTTTGCTATTTGGGGAGCAAAATAACTGATGATGGTCGAAGTAGAGAGGATATAAAATGTAGACTAGCAATGGCAAGGAAAGCGTTTCTGAAGAAGAGAAATTTGTTACCATCGAGTATAGATTTAAGTGTCAGGAAGTGGTTTCTGATAGTATTTGTATGGAGTGTAGCCATGTATGGAAGTGAAACATGGACGATAAATAGTTTGGACAAGAAGAGAATAGAAGCTTTCGAAATGTGGTGCTACAGAAGAATGCTGAAGATTAGATGGGTAGATCACATAACTAGTGAGTATTGAATAGGATTGGGTAGAAATTAGTGGCACAACTTGACCAGAAGAAGGGATCGGTTGGTAGGACATGTTCTGAGGCATCAAGGGATCACCAATTTAGTATTGGAGGGCAGCGTGGAGGGTAAAAATTGTAGGGGGAGACCAAGAGATGAATACACTAAGCAGATTCAGAAGGATGTAGGTTGCAGTAGGTACTGGGAGATGAAGAAGCTTGCACAGGATAGAGTAGCATGGAGAGCTGCATCAAACCAGTCTCAGGACTGAAGACCACAACAACAACAACATTCTATTATCCTCGTTTTGCTTTTGTTCTGTGTTTTCGGATTGAAATCTTCACTCTGCAGCTGAGTGTGCGCTGATATGAAACTTTCTCGCAGACTAAAAGTGTGTGCAGGACCGAGATTTGAACTCGGCGCCATTATCTCTGTTTTGATCAAGGCCGTTTACTCGCGTCCTCCTGGTGGATCGGCTGCCCGCACGGCCTCCCTGTTGTGCTGAGGAATCTACTTCCAGGCAGATGCAACAGCTACAATAATTATAACTTCAAAAGTTCTGTAGTTTCGTCAACTTTCCCCTATCTCTTCACTTTCTTAAACATTAAGAGCAGGTTCAGAGAGCTCGCCTCTTTGTCAGCTATCGCAGGGTCGAATAATTGCGAAAATGTGTTTTTTTTTCACATCTTTAGGTGACCCCTGACTTCCAATTTGAGAAGCTTACTTCTAAAAGTAGAGCTTTCGTCAGAGCAAATATCGGTTAGAACACCGCGGGGCTTTACTGGGCAGGATAATGTCGCAGGTGGTATGCCATTCAGTTTCGCCAACCTCTGATCTGACTACCGCAGCCACTTACTTTGGGGACATACAGATTAAAGTGGCGCAACTCGTTATTTTTGAGCTCAGAGAACACTGGCAGAAGTGACAGGAGTAATGAGTCTTCTTCTTCTACATCTACATCTACATCTACATCTATACTCCGCGAGCCACCTTACGGTGTGTGGCGGAGGGTACTTATTGTACCACTATCTGATCCCCCCTTCCCTGTTCCATTCACGAATTGTGCGTGGGAAGAACGACTGCTTGTAAGTCTCCGTATTTGCTCTAATTTCCCGGATCTTTTCGTTGTGATCATTACGCGAGATATATGTGGGCGGTAGTAATATGTTGCCCATCTCTTCCCGGAATGTGCTCTCTCGTAATTTCGATAATAAACCTCTCCGTATTGCGTAACGCCTTTCTTGAAGTGTCCGCCACTGGAGCTTGTTCAGCATCTCCGTAACGCTCTCGCGCTGACTAAATGTCCCCATGACGAATCGCGCTGCTTTTCGCTGGATCATGTCTATCTCTTCTATTAATCCAACCTGGTAAGGGTCCCATACTGATGAGCAATACTCAAGAATCGGACGAACAAGCGTTTTGTAAGCTACTACTTTCGTCGATGAGTCACATTTTCTTTGAATTCTTCCTATGAATCTCAACCTGGCGCCTGCTTTTCCCACTATTTGTTTTGTGTGATCATTCCACTTCAGATCGCTCCGGATAGTAACTCCTAAGTATTTTACGGTCGTTACCGCTTCCAATGATTTACCACCTATGGCATAATCGTACTGGAATGGATTTCTGCCCCTATGTATGCGCATTATATTACATTTATCTACGTTTAGGGAAAGCTGCCAGCTGTCGCACCATGCATTAATCCTCTGCAGGTCCTCCTGGAGTACGTACGAGTCTTCTGATGTTGCTACTTTCTTGTAGACAACCGTGTCATCTGCAAATAGCCTCACGGAGCTACCGATGTTGTCAACTAAGTCATTTATGTATATTGTAAACAATAAAGGTCCTATCACGCTTCCCTGCGGTACTCCCGAAATTACCTCTACATCTGCAGATTTTGAACCGTTAAGAATGACATGTTGTGTTCTTTCTTCTAGGAAATCCTGAATCCAATCACAAACCTGGTCCGATATTCCGTAAGCTCGTATTTTTTTCACTAAACGTAAGTGCGGAACCGTATCAAATGCCTTCCTGAAGTCCAGGAATACGGCATCAATCTGCTCGCCAGTGTCTACGGCACTGTGAATTTCTTGGGCAAATAGGGCGAGCTGAGTTTCACATGATCTCTGTTTGCGGAATCCATGTTGGTTATGATGAAGGAGATTTGTATTATCTAAGAACGTCATAATACGAGAACACAAAACATGTTCCATTATTCTACAACAGATTGACGTAAGCGAAATAGGCCTATAATTATTCGCATCTGATTTATGACCCTTCTTGAAAATGGGAACGACCTGCGCTTTCTTCCAGTCGCTAGGTACTTTACGTTCTTCCAGCGATCTACGATAAATTGCTGATAGAAAGGGGGCAAGTTCTTTAGCATAATCACTGTAGAATCTTAAGGGTATCTCGTCTGGTCCGGATGCTTTTCCGCTACTAAGTGATAGCAGTTGTTTTTCAATTCCGATATCGTTTATTTCAATATTTTCCATTTTGGCGTCCGTGCGACGGCTGAAGTCAGGGACCGTGTTACGATTTTCCGCAGTGAAACAGTTTCGGAACACTGAATTCAGTATTTCTGCCTTTCTTCGGTCGTCCTCTGTTTCGGTGCCATCGTGGTCAACGAGTGACTGAATAGGGGATTTAGATCCGCTTACCGATTTTACATATGACCAAAACTTTTTAGGGTTCTTGTTTAGATTGTTTGCCAATGTTTTATGTTCGAATTCGTTGAATGCTTCTCTCATTGCTCTCTTTACGCTCTTTTTCGCTTCGTTCAGCTTTTCCTTATCAGCTATGATTCGACTACTCTTAAACCTATGATGAAGCTCTCTTTGTTTCCGTAGTACCTTTCGTACATGATTGTTATACCACGGTGGATCTTTCCCCTCGCTTTGGACCTTAGTCGGTACGAAATTATCTAAGGCGTACTGGACGATGTTTCTGAATTTTTTCCATTTTTGTTCCACATCCTCTTCCTCAGAAATGAACGTTTGATGGTGGTCACTCAGATATTCTGCGATTTGTGCCCTATCACTCTTGTTAAGCAAATATATTTTCCTTCCTTTCTTGGCATTTCTTATTACACTTGTAGTCATTGATGCAACCACTGACTTATGATCACTGATACCCTCTTCTACATTCACGGAGTCGAAAAGTTCCGGTCTATTTGTTGCTATGAGGTCTAAAACGTTAGCTTCACGAGTTGGTTCTCTATCTGCTCGAAGAAATTCTCGGACAAGGCAGTCAGGATAATGTCACAAGAGTCTCTGTCCCTGGCTCCAGTTCTGATTGTGTGACTATCCCATTCTATACCTGGTAGATTGAAGTCTCCCCCTATTACAATAGTATGATCACGAAACTTCTTCACGACGTTCTGCAGGTTCTCTCTGAGGCGCTCAACTACTACAGTTGCTGATGCAGGTGGTCTATAGAAGCATCCGACTATCATATCTGACCCACCTTTGATACTTAACTTAACCCAGATTATTTCACATTCGCATTCGCTAATAACTTCACTGGATATTATTGAATTCTTTACTGCTATAAATACTCCTCCACCGTTGGCGTTTATCCTATCCTTGCGGTATATATTCCATTCTGTGTCTAGGATTTCGTTACTGTTCACTTCCGGTTTTAACCAACTTTCCGTTCCTAATACTATATGCGCACTATTTCCTTCAATAAGAGATACTAATTCAGGAACCTTGCCCTGGATACTCCTGCAGTTTACCAATATTACGTTAACTTTTCCTGTTTTTGGTCTCTGAGGACGGACGTTCTTTATCAACGATGATAATGTCCTCTCAGGTAAGCCGTCAGGTATTTTATCGTTTCGCCCAAGGGGGGGTCCCTCTAACCTAAAAAACCCCCGTGTGCACGCCACACGTACTCTGCTACCCTAGTAGCTGCTTCCGGTGTGTAGTGCACGCCTGACCTGTCTAGGGGGGCCCTACAGTTCTCCACCCAATAACGGAGGTCGATGAATTTGCAACCATTATAGTCGCAGAGTCGTCTGAGCCTCTGGTTTAGACCCTCCACACGGCTCCAAACCAGAGGACCGCGATCGACTCTGGGCACTATGCTGCAGATATTAAGCTCAGCTTGCACTCCGCGTGCGATGCTGGTTGTCTTCACCAAATCAGCCAGCCGCCGGAAGGAACCAAGGATGGCCTCAGAACCCAAGCGGCAGGCGTCATTCGTTCCGACATGTGCTACTATCTGCAGCCGGTCACACCCAGTGCGTTCAATAGCTGCCGGAAGGGCCTCCTCCACATTACGGACGAGACCCCCGGCAAGCACACCGAGTGCACACTGGCATTCTTCCCCGACCTACCCGCTATTTTCCTAAGGGGCTCCATAACCCGCCTAACGTTGGAGCTCCCTATAACTAATAGGCCCGCCCTCTGTGACTGTCGGGACCTTGCCGGAGAATCGGCCACTGGCCCAACAGGCGAGGCATCCTGTGGTGGCTCGGAAACGATGTCATCACCACTAGGAAGCACCCCGTACCTGTTGGAAAGGGGTAAGGCAGCTGCCACGCGGCCAGATCCCACCTTCGCCTTTCGGCCAGGCACGCGCGAGCCCACCACTGTCCGCCATTCACCCTGGAGTGATGGCTGACCGGTAAGATGCTCACTGCCGGAAGACGCAGCGACATCAGGGGTTCCATGTGATTCCAAGGCCACCGAAGTAGGCATAGGTCTCACCACAGTTGCCCCAACGCCACTACGAGCCGACGCCTGCGCCTCGAGCTCGATGAGCCTAACAGACAAAGCCTCCACCTGCCCACGAAGAGTAGCGCTACAGCCCTTTGTGAGCTTTGGTTTCTTCAACAATCTTCCTCCACACTTCTCGGTTATTTGCTGCTCTTTTCCACCCCCGGCCTCCCGCACTGGTAATATCCATTACTACCTCGTCGATCCATCCTCTTCTAGGTCTCCCTTTTCGCCTAACTGAATGGATCATACCTTTCATCGTTTTCATTGGAATTCTATCCTCTGCCATTCTCTCCAAGTGTCCTAGCCATCGTATTCGCTGTGATTGCACAAATTTTACTGTGCCTCTGCCTTGTATTAACTCTTGCAATTCGGCATTGTAGCGTATTCTCCAGCCTTCTTCCTCCCTTATTGGCCCATAGATTTTGCGTATTGTTCTCCGCTCAATGGTGAATTTTTAGCGTGTTCTGTCAACGTCCATACACCTGAGCTGTATGTGATAAATGGGTGGACTAGAGAATTATATATTAGCAGTTTAGGTTTTCTTGTAACAAGGCTATTTTTGAAAAGTTGCATATTTCCGAAGTAAGCTCTGTTACCTGCTTGTATTCTTTCCTTTATGGCCTTTCCAATACTGTTATCATTTGTTATTAGGACTCCCAAGTAGTTAAAAGAGGACACTCCATTGAAGCATTTCCCATTGATGTTTAGGTTTTTAGGGGTTCTTATGGCCTGAGATTGTGACATTACCATATATTTTATTTTGTTTTCATTTACTATGAGGCCAACTTTTAAGGCTTCATTTTCCATCGCCCTGTATGTTTCAAACAGTGTATTGGTATTTCTTCCTACTGTAGCAATGTCATCAGCGTTTGCACATATCTGCCTAGTTTTCATAAATATGGTGCCTCTTTTGTTGATTTTATTTACTACACTATGCGGGGCTACATTGAACAGGACAGTGGAGACACTATCCCCTTGCTTCACACCTTTATTAACGTCAAAGCTTTCACTTGTTCTGCTAAGGACCTTTACTTTTGCTCTTGTCTCTGTCATTGTCATGCGAAAACTATAGAGGTATAACACTCCTAAGCACAGCTTATAAGATGTTCACAAGAATATTAAACGAAATGATACAGAAGTGCGCAGAATGCGTATTAGGAGAATATCAGTGTGACTTTCGAGCAGAAAAATGGCTCTGAGCACTATGGGACTTAACTGCTGTGGTCATCAGTCCCCTAGAACATAGAACTACTTAAACTTAACTAACCTAAGGACATCACACACATCCATGCCCGAGGCAGGATTCTAACCTGCGACCGTAGCGGTCACGCGGTTCCAGACTGTAGCGCCTACAACCGCTCGGCCACTCCGGCCGACCTTTCGACCTGACAGAGGAGCAACTGATCAAATATTTGTGATAAGACAAATGATATGAATATGCTGTAGATCTGCATTTCCTATTCATCAACTTCAAACTAGCCTTTGACAGCGGCAAGAACTATAGATAGTACTGAAAGAAGTTGGTATATGTGCTAACTTAATAAGACTAATCAGAATGTCAATGACAGGAGTAATAAGTGGCAGATAATAATCCTAGGAGTGACCGAGGATGGTGCCCAAGATCTTTCTTTTCGCAGCGACTGCGCTTCGCCGCTGAGGCACCAAGCCCAGTTCTGTAAGACGTTAATCCTTAGACGAATTCCGCAGCGCAGCCTTAGGACTGCAGAAGCAGCAGCAGCAGCAGCAAACAGCAGAGCCTGAGGAGTGGCCATACGCCCTTGAGCTGCCACGCGAGCACAGTGCTTCAGAGTTTCGCCTGCGGTGCGGTGCTTGTCGGCCTTTCTGCTCGCTGCGGACGGCTTGCGTTGCTCTGGAGAGACACGGCTGCTCCCAGCTGCCACTTGTTGCACTCTCCCCGTATGGGGAACGCCACGCCCGCCTCGAGCACACGCGGCTCACCACTGGTCCGCTTATTCCTTCTGTCAGCGTTTGTTAGTACTCGCAACGTTGACCGTTAACTGCCGTTGACATAGACTGGGGCGCCCAAACATTACGACCACTGTCCAACGCGACACAGTCGGCCGCAGAGAGCAGCAGCCTCTATTAAAAGTTAAGCGCATGGTAATTTCGGCTCGTAACCCTTTTCAACGCAAAATTCAGATCCAGCGATCTCGATCAAAGTTAAGCGACGGAGTTGACCGAGAATAAATATCACCGTTGCTCACACCCGTTCTTCTAGAGATGATCGGAGTTTTATGATCACACATGACGAGGAGCTTCGGAGTAATAAGACACGTACAGGGCATAGCATACCGTGCGCTGTACGTAAAACGAATCCAGAGCGTTTACTAATTTACCTGTGTAACGGTCCCGTCTCCTCTATATCTCTCAACTTTCTCTTCTACAATAACCTATGAAACCTTTCCTTAGGATTTCTGTCTCTTGCTTAATAATAACAAATGAAATCTTCCCTTTGAAATTCTCTTTCTCAATCTTCGCATACAAATTTAATTGCTGCTTATTAAAAGTGATTTTCTGATTATTTTGACGAAACATAGAATGTGTCGTCGTCGTGGCCCTCAGTCGTTATCTACAATAACCCAAAACTGTTCCTTACCGTTTTTTTACTGTTACTGGATCGCCATCTGACTGCCACATCGAACTGCGACATGAATATACTTACTCTGTTTTACTATACTCTATTAGCTCCTGGTGGGCTGTCATCATAAGTGGCTGTATTTTTACCAAAGCTGACGTTATTCTTTAATAGCAAAGCTGACGTTATTCTTTAATTAATATGACTGAAGTTACGTGATTCATAGTTACACTTTTTCTTGACAACAATAAAATTTTTACGTAGTTTTATGTTGATGGTTTTTGGGATGGATTATAATCAGTAATGCAACATTGCTGGCAAAAATTAATTATATTCTGAAAACGCTTCAAATATTTACTGTTGGTAATGAAATGATTTTACAAACGTTTAAATGGGACCTACTTTTTACAATAATCTTACAACTAGCAATGCGCAAACATACCTTCAGTAGTCTTGAGTTTCTCAAAAAATTAATTCAATAATATTAGTTCCTTTTATTATAATAGTTAGCTGATGTATCTGTACATCCGTTTATAATCTCTTGTAAATCATAGCTAGTGGCTGGCAGGCACACCACTCCTCTCAAACTCTCGCTTCAGACCTGCTACCAACTCGCTCCACATCTCTCTTACTACTGACTTCCTACGAACGCTAAAGTGCGGTCTTTCCTGCCAACAATGCTTTCTGGTGCAGACAATCCCTGCTACCATTACAAACTGTATCAATGCGCGGTCTTTCCCGCTCTTTTCTTAAAATGTATCCATACGCGGTCTCTCCCGCCCTTTTTAAAATTATATCAATTTGCGGTCTCTCTTGTCAACAAAGCTTTGGTGCAGACATTCCCTGCTACCACAATTATTTCCAACATGATAAATATTAATTATTCCTACTTAGTTGTATTAATAAAATATAAACATGTTTCATAAATTGTGGTTTGACAATAGAAATACACACGCCTTACACCTGTATGAATGAAAATTACCGGGAGAAGAATTAAATTGTGCATCCACGCGCGACCAATGTTTTTCTCTAACGAGGGGACCACACGACAATTGAAGTTATCTAATTTTTTGTATTAATTGGACGCGAAGTTCAAAACCGAAATATACCTCTCCCAAAGCAGTTCCAGGCAACAGTCAGTAACGCTGGTGTACCGCAGAGACATCTTAAACGTAGTGAAGTCGGTTGCCTTGCTTTCTGACCGAGGCTGGTGAACTCGGGCACGAGTGCCGCAACATTTGGTGGTCCGTTGGGCACGTGACGTTCACACAGGAGAATCGTACAAGCACACCGTCGTTTGACGATCGGACAGACTCCCATATTAACCATGTTTAATCTGATAAAGTGTGCGCCCCTGGTAGCTGAGTGGTCAGCGCGACGGGATGTCATACCTAACAGCTCGGGTTCGATTCTCGGCTGGGTCGGAGATTTTCTCCACTCAGGGACTGGGCGTTGTGTTGTCCTAATCACCATCATTTCATCACCGTCGACACGCAAATCGCCGAAGTGGCGTCAACTCGAAAGACCTGCGCCAGGCGAACGGTCTACCCTACAGGAGGCCCTAGCCACACGACATTTCCATCTGATAAAATAGGTATAATTATTCCGACGGGCCTTTGCTTTCTGCGTGTGGTGGGGAAGCGCGGAGCGATTCCAGGTGGCGTCAAATTTTTTAAATAAGAGCGCGTGTTCTATGAGCATTCACGTGACACTTAAAGTACGAAAATGTAATAAAAAATAATCTGTAGTTTTTTCCCTATACAATCTTGACATTCTTTTATAAAGTTCGGTAATTAACAATGTTCGCGATGAAAACTGGATTTTTGTGTGCAGTACATACTTAGAAATTATCTTAACAAATGGATGCTAGGAACAGAAATTGGGGAAAGATACAAAGAGCAATGGCATTGTCATTTTTCGTCACAGTATCATAGCTCAGACTCCACTTTATTTGTTTTTTTTTTCGATAATGGGATACGAAGCAACAGCGAACAATTTTTTTGCGTTTTCTGTTACGAGTACTCATATTTTCAAATGTCTGTTCTTATTAATTACACTCCTGGAAATGGAAAAAAGAACACATTGACACCGGTGTGTCAGACCCACCATACTTGCTCCGGACACTGCGAGAGGGCTGTACAAGCAATGATCACACGCACGGCACAGCGGACACACCAGGAACCGCGGTGTTGGCCGTCGAATGGCGCTAGCTGCGCAGCATTTGTGCACCGCCGCCCTCAGTGTCAGCCAGTTTGCCGTGGCATACGGAGCTCCATCACAGTCTTTAACACTGGTAGCATGCCGCGACAGCGTGGACGTGAACCGTATGTGCAGTTGACGGACTTTGAGCGAGGGCGTATAGTGGGCATGCGGGAGGCCGGGTGGACGTACCGCCGAATTGCTAAACACGTGGGGCGTGAGGTCTCCACAGTACATCGATGTTGTCGCCAGTGGTCGGCGGAAGGTGCACGTGCCCGTCGACCTGGGACCGGACCGCAGCGACGCACGGAAGCACGCCAAGACCGTAGGATCCTACGCAGTGCCGTAGGGGACCGCACCGCCACTTCCCAGCAAATTAGGGACACTGTTGCTCCTGGGGTATCGGCGAGGACCATTCGCAACCGTCTCCATGAAGCTGGGCTACGGTCCCGCACACCGTTAGGCCGTCTTTCGCTCACGCCCCAACATCGTGCAGCCCGCCTCCAGTGGTGTCGCGACAGGCGTGAATGGAGGGACGAATGGAGACGTGTCGTCTTCAGCGATGAGAGTCGCCTCTGCCTTGGTGCCAATGATGGTCGTATGCGTGTTTGGCGCCGTGCAGGTGAGCGCCACAATCAGGACTGCATACGACCGAGGCACACAGGGCCAACACCCGGCATCATGGTGTGGGGAGCGATCTCCTACACTGGCCGTACACCACTGGTGATCGTCGAGGGGACACTGAATAGTGCACGGTACATCCAAACCGTCATCGAACCCATCGTTCTACCGTTCCTAGACCGGCAAGGGAACTTGCTGTTCCAACAGGACAATGCATGTCCGCATGTATCCCGTGCCACCCAACGTGCTCTAGAAGGTGTAAGTCAACTACCCTGGCCAGCAAGATCTCCGGATATGTCCCCCATTGAGCATGTTTGGGACTGGATGAAGCGTCGGCTCACGCGGTCTGCACATCCAGCACGAACGCTGGTCCAACTGAGGCGCCAGGTGGAATGGCATGGCAAGCCGTTCCACAGGACTACATCCAGCATCTCTACGATCGTCTCCATGGGAGAATAGCAGCCTGCATTGCTGCGAAAGGTGGATATACACTGTACTAGTGCCGACATTGTGCATGCTCTGTTGCCTGTGTCTACGTGCCTGTGGTTCTGTCAGTGTGATCATGTGATGTATCTGACCCCAGGAATGTATCAATAAAGTTTCCCCTTCCTGGGACAATGCATTCACGGTGTTCTTATTTCAATTTCCAGGAGTGTATGTTAGAATAATACTGTAGACGAGGCAATGTATCTCGAAAAATAACGTGTTTGGAACTATGAAGTTTTCACAGAAAATGCGGTAAGCGATTTGCACCTGCTTGTCCATTACTATTTCCAGTTTAACCTTATTTACCCCTCTGCTTTTTATAGACAAGTAAAACATCTATAACATTTTTTCACCCTCTCAATAGGGAAGTAAAACCATACCCTACGCAGAAAAAATAAAAATACAAGATCAATGCTCGAATTTTGGTGTAATAAAAGAAGCCACAGCCAATAATTCTTTTTTTTATCTTTCCTAATGCTCTGATTCATATTGTCGAATCGGTTCTAAATTATTACCGTGCATAACAATGACTCCGTATAAGAAATTGTCCAATGCACATATATTTAGGTACACAGTAGGGTTTGAAAACTTGCATAAATTGGAGTAAATTAATCACATTGTTATCTATAAATGTAACTTGCGTAGGAGCACAGCACCAGTGTGTATACAGTCACTTGTCTCGTAAACACATGACAATAATATCGCAGAAATTCTCTAACCGTATCTCGATGTTTCTCATTACATGCAGTGCCTGATATCAGTGTGACATTTACAACTTATACATTCGTTGTACATACCTATGAGGAGTAAAAACATCCGTAGCACCGACAGTACTGCACCGCAGCTGTTAATAAAACTCAGACGTGCAGAAGCGTACATAAAACAAGGCGAATATGTGTAATATTCAGTGTTCGGTATAACCACAAATTGCAGACAAGCACAGTCGACCCAAAATCACGCTACCAGCCCGGTTTCATGTTGAGAAAATGGACAACACTCTAAGCTCACTCCATAGATAACATACTCTGTGGTAGTAAGCAAATTCATATCACTATTAACATCTTTGCATCTGCAGCGCCCTTCCACAGCATCACACGGAGTTAGTCGCGGTCAAATGCGCGTTTGGCTGATAGTGGTTTGCTGACCGGCGTATAACGCTGGTGTACCGCAGGGACATATTAAACGCAGCGACGTTGGTGGCCATGCTTTCTCACCAAGGCTGGTACACTCGGGAATGAATGTCGCAACATTTGGTGGCGCGGCGGGCACGTGACGTTCACACAGGATAATCGTACAAACATACCGTCGTTTGACCATCGGACAGACTCCCATATTAACGACATAGCTTTTAAAGTCAGTACCGCCATTAGACTGTTCTTTATTTGCAGTGTTACATTTACACTTACACAATCATGATTTCGGCTCCAAGCTGCCATTACCAAGTGTTTTAAGTGTTATACAGTGCCTAAGATGGCATGCTGTCGTGTTTAAACTATACTATTAGACAGTACGCCATCTTAGGCACTGTATAAGACTTAAAACACTTGGTAATGGCACTTAGAAGACGAAATAATATTGTGTATGTGTAAATGTAACACTGCAAATAAACAAGTCTAATGGCGGTACTGACTTTAAAGAAATATATTATGATTGTGGCCCCACATTATGAAAGAATTACAGTTATAAGCGTCTCTTGGCGTAGAGAAACAACTGAAAGATATGAAAGCAAATAAATCACCAGTTTCGGATGGAATTCCAGTTCTGTTTTACAAAGAGTACTTCTACTGCACTGGCCCCTTACCTAGCTTGCATTTTTTGTGAATCTCCCGCCCAGCACAACGTCCCAAGCTACTGGAGAAAAAAGCGCAGGTGACTCATGCATACATGAAGGGTGAAAGAACCGACCTCCAAAATAAAAGAGCAATATCCATAATTTCGGTCTGCTGCAGAAGCCTTGAACATATTCTATGTTCGAATATAATAAAATTTCCTGAGACTGAGAAGCTTATGTCCTGGAATCGGCATGGTTTTAGAAAGCATCGCTCGTGCAAATCTCAGCTTGCCTTTTTCCTCATATGATACACCACGAGTTATGGATGAAGGACAACAGCCAGATTCCGTATTTCTAGACTTCCGGGAAGCATTTGAGACGGGGTCGCGCTCCAGGTTGTTAACGAAGGTACGAGCATGTGAAATAGCTTCACAAATATGTTGGTCACGCGGAGACTCCATAAATAATAGAAACCAGTATGTTGTCCTCGATGGCGAGTGATCATCAGAGTCAAAGTTATCCTCAGGAGTGCCTCAGGGAATTGTGATGGGACCGCTGTTGTAAGCATCAGTCCGCGGTTGTTTGCTGATGATGCCGACGTGTACAGCAAGATGTCGAAGTTGAGTGGCTGTTGGAGGATACAACACGACTTAGACAAAATTTCTAGTTATTGTGATGAGTGGCAGCTAGCTCTGCATGTAGAAAAATACTCGTACAGGTTAATGCGGATGACTAGGAAGATCAAACATGTAATGTTCGGATACTGTATTGTTGGTGTCCCGTTTGACACAGTCAAGTCGTTTAAATAACTGAGCGTAACGTTGCAAAGCGATATCAGGTCGGACGAGCGTGTGAGACCTGTGGTAGGAGAGGCGAATGGTCGACTGCGGTTTATTGGGAGAATTTCAGGAAAGTGTGGCTCAGCTGTAGAGCAGACCGCATATAGGACGCTGGTGCTACCTGTTCTTGAGTACTTTTCGAGTGTTTGGGATCGGTACCAGGTCGGATTGAAGAACGATATCGAGGCAATTCAGAGGCGGGCTGCTAGATTTCTCACACGTAGCTTCGAACAACACACAAGTCTTACGGAGATGCTTCGGTAACTCAAATGGGAATTCCTTGAGGGAAGGCGACGTTCTTTGAAAGAAATACTATTGAGAGAATTTGGGGAACCGGAATTTGAAGCTGACTGCCGAATGATTCTACTGCCGCCAACATGCATAGCGCGTAAGTACCACTAAGATAAGATACGAGAAACTAGGAAGAAGGAACTGAAATTCATGGAAACTGATAATAGAAGAATAAAAAGGTTCAGTTTAAATATTATAATACTAATTAATATTGTGTTTATACTGGTTGCTGCTGAGGAGGAAAGTTAGTTATTAGTATTTTATTAATGATCTCATTCATAAACAGCCATATCACAGTCACCACAGTCGCTCAAGAAATTTATAATTAAGCTTTACTTCTTTAATCAGAATCGGAAGATGACTCTCCGCAGTCTCGATGATTCGAAGCGATCTGCAATCCTGTGCAAATAAAATGTCTTGGTTTCCTTGCGTTGCGTAGTCAGTCGGGAAGCCTCAGATCAAGCGGAAAGTTTGCTTTGATAGAGTTCAATTATCCGATGAAATAAAGGAGCTCTTGGATCTAATAGCCGGGCGCGGTGGTCTCGCGGTTCTAGGTGCGCAGTCCGGAACCGCGCGACTGCTACGGTCGCAGGTTCGAATCCTGCCTCGGGCATGGATGTGTGTGATGTCCTTAGGTTAGTTAGGTTTAAGTAGTTCTAAGTTCTAGGGGACTGATGACCACAGCTGTTAAGTTCCATAGTGCTCAGAGCCATTTGAACCATTTTTGATCTAATAATTGCAAGTTCGTTTCCAATTCATCTGAAGTTCCCTTCTGAGTACCAACGAAACGACACATCCGTGCAAATTTCCAATTAGAGAATACATATATAATGAAATTCCTTACACACCTTTGATGTAGATGCTCAGTATATATTTTCTTGAGTAGCATACAATATATTTTCAATCTCTTTCTTCCAATAATCTCGACAGCAAAATTACAATTATTCAGTGCTGCTATTCGGCACGGAGAAGATTCTAGAAGTCCTCTCAACACACCAAAGAGAGTATTACAAAGAGTAATTATGCGCTCATGGAATAGTAATAGTACTGTACTACTTCGCGCATCGATTCTGCGAGTATATAGATGGTCAAGTAGGAAACGTAGTTCACTCATAGAATTGTGCCGGGATATGGCTCTGAGCACTATGGGACTTAACATCTGAGGTCATGAGTCCCCTAGAACTTAGAACTACTTAAACCTAACTAACCTAAGGACATCACACACTCCCATGCCCGAGGCAGGATTCGAACCTGCGACCGTAGCGGTCGCGCGGTTCCGGACTGAAGCGCCTAGAACCGCTCGGCCACACCGGCCGGCTGTGCAGGGATAATTCGTAGAATATAAAGAGATACTACAATATCTAGGTAAATATTACAACCAAATGCTTTGGATAAAGAAGCTAACTTAGAAAGGGCAAGGCCTTTCAATCAACAACAAACATGCGTTACAAGAAATTTCCATGAACGCAAAACTCAGGCGCTATAATACCGTCGTTAGACCAGAATGCCTTTATGTTTGAGAACACTTTTCATTAAATACAGCGAAACATGTAGGTGAAATGGAAAAGAAGGAAAATGGCCAGGAAAGTCTTGAGACCAAACTACGACAATGGGAAATGGAACTTGAGTAGTAATAAAGCAGTTGATGAAAAAGTACAGCATTAGACACATTGACGAAGAGAAGAGTTGTATTCTATGGACACCTAAAAAGGATACATGAGAAAATAACAACGAAAGAATTGATATCTGTTTTGATAGAAGCCAAAAAACATCAATCAAGTGGAACAAAGAACTTAAAGCAGATTTTAGAGAAATCGAAGTAACGGAGGAAGAAGTACGAGAACGAGAGCAGTTCAGAGTGAAAGAGTGAAGTTTCAAGGGTTCCCAGGAGAAAACGAAGAAAAATATAGGCACAATACAGACGGGAGGAGGAACAACATAGGGAGTGAAAAACTACTTGAAAGAAAGAAGGAAAAAAGTCATATTTGATACGGTCCTAAGTAGGCCAAACCAATAGAAAAGATAAGGTGCACGGAAGATCCTTCTTCATTCAAATTTAAGTAAACATCCAGTGTTATACAGATTTCCATCGCAACTTTACAGTGTACTACTAGTGTTAGATAAATCACTATCACATCGACGAAATATACACAACACCCATACATCACGTAGCTGAGCAGCAATTCCGTACACGTAGCGGGATACATGATACGAATTCCGCCGAACATTGAAATTACTGGCGTTTTTGTTATTAAATGTTTGGAGAACTTGAAAACATTTTTATGCGCGAATACTGGGAACATTTAACGTCAGTAACGTCGATTTATTGAGGATGTTTCCGATTTTTAGAATAATTGCTGCATTCCAAAATTTGCTTCTTCAGGTGCACATACGACAACACCGAACAGATTGAGATGGTGACACAGGAGGGTTTGTCTTCTGAGAGAGAACGGTTGAGAACCTATGCCAGCTATCTCAGTACACCGCGTTCAGCCAAGCTTTGTATACGATTTTGCCTACCGTTGTACTGTCTTCACCTAAGCCGACTGCCACAGTTTCGAATCCCGGGCGGCCTGAATGAAAAGAGCTTGCTCCAGTTAGCGGGCGAGATAAATACTGATAGACCGTCGGGGTCTGATTTTATTAATCTACTTACAAGGGCAGGCCACGACTTTAGGCTCACGGATTTATTTCAGACTTCGTACACCTTTAGTAGGCCATTAAAACAACATAATGTGAAAATAGTTTGGCGCACTCCTCTGGCAATTCCGAGAAAATTACAAGAGAGGTTTTACGCGCCTACAACATCAGTAGTGCGTGGTGTAAGTTGAGAATTTTGGTCTGAAGAGAAGAGTGCTAGAGTAGTTTGTGTGGTTGTGGCAGTCATTATATCCGGATGGTGTGATGGAAGGTGGATCTTCCCGGTAAACAGGAGTCCCACGTTAGAATCCCATTCCGGCTCAAATCTTCATCTTGCCACAT
The DNA here is from genome assembly GCF_021461385.2 of Schistocerca piceifrons. Lineage (NCBI taxonomy): Eukaryota > Metazoa > Arthropoda > Insecta > Orthoptera > Acrididae > Schistocerca > Schistocerca piceifrons. The sequence goes on along the minus strand of NC_060147.1, from coordinate 59,632,916 downwards.
TGGTATAAATCAGTGTCCACTGGCAGTTAATGTTCTTTAATTGCATTGTGCCTTGAACTATAGATTGGCCGGTATTTTACAGAACACTTCCCACTGGCGCTCTAGAGTTGCGTGGACTTCCCGAGTCGAGAACAGAGGGGACGCTTGATACCAGTTCCCAGTACAACAACGAGTTCCGCACAGTCATTGGGGGAGAGAACACTACACTTCATCGTTGTTATTGATAGAGAAAAGACTCCGGTTCTAGACGGAGAACACTTGACTTAGAGACTTAAGAAGAGGTTTACTATCTTTTGGTTCAAAAAATTGATTTTTTTTTAAATTGCATTTTTGGATCCATGAAAGTAAACACCCCTGACACGGTTTTTCAGAACACACGACGGAAATGCTTGTTATTCGCGGTTGAATGAAAAAATGCACCTGCTTTAAATCAGCCTTTTTCACGCACCAGTTTTTTTCTTTCGAAGGACGCGGTATTGTACCGGTGCTTGGGAGGAAACACACAAAATTCAAATGAAAGATTGAACGCGTGTGTTTGGAAGTTAGCCCCCAAACATTTGCATTCTGGTGCGAAGACTGTTGGAGACTGCGACTTTCCTGGCAGAGAGCAGCTTCAACGAAGGGTATTCAGCAATTCTGAAGACCATGACAACGATGGACGTCACCCTGGGTTCCGATTCGACGCAGTTCGCCAAGCATTCGGACGACCACCGGATTCAAGCGGCCGAAAACCGTTTGTCACCGGCAGTACGAGCGGCTCTGGAGCAGCGCAGGATGGCCCAGATCGAGCAGAACGTCCTCTTTGAGGAAGAGGAAGGACTAGTTTATGGATAAGGAATAGCTGATGGAACGTACGTTGCATAATATTGCATTTATATGTAGTCAAAACTTCAAACGCGATTTTCTCGAAATGACGTTCTTTTTATCGCGCGGTATGGTAACTTCAAATCCACTGAACTGATTGGCATGATCCTTTGTTTCCGACGAAGCTAACTAAATTGTGTAGGAGTTGTACTACTATTATTCCTATCCAGCAACTATAAATAATTTTACTTGGCCGACGAATTCGAAAAATCGATGAAAAACCCCTATTTTGTTTCAAATGGCGACCATTTTGTTTCCTATGGTCCAAATAACTTAACTGAGGTATAACTCGTAAAGAATCTTACATACTTCGCCAACGTCAACTAAATTTTGATTTCAGACGAGCCGGCTGACCTGTGACATACCACACGTGAAGATCTACATCGAAATTTTGTTTCGTTCCGGCTGCACTTCCGCCTTTGCTCTTCGACGTTTCCGGTCGAGAAAACTCCAGTTTGTAGAGGAAATACCAATAAACATGTTGACCAAATTTGACATTGATATCTGCATCACATCCTGAGAAAAAAATTCTCAAATAACATGCTTTTTTCGGGCCGAAGGTAGTAAACCTCCCCTTAAGAAGAGGCCGCGAGGAATGGCCGCGCAGTTTGAGGCGCAATGTCACGGACTGCGTGGCCCTTCCCGCCGGAGGTTCGAGACCTTCCATGGGCATGGATGCGAGTGTCGTTCTTAGCATTAGTTAGGTTAACTTAGTTTAAGTAGTGTGTAAGTATAGGGATCGATGACCTCAGCAGTTTGGTCCTTTAGGAATACACACACACACACACACACACACACACACACACACACTCTTAAGACGATTTGTCGCAGTCGGTGGCAGTGCACGGTAGCTACTTGGCTTCACGCATCAGAAATCTGACAGTGACGGGAGATAACAGCTTTGGAGTGACGGATGAGAGAACGGATATGCATTATAGGCACGGTATTAGTGCTGGGCACATTTTAGAATCCAATACCTTCGCGAGATTTTGCAGGCTCATCACGCATCAGTCCGAAATGTTAGCAGCATGTGTAATTTTTTCTTTCTTTGGGCAGGAACTGGAAATCAGTGGGCGATCACGGCAGATTCAACTATCAATACACGACGTTCAGATTACAGCTCTATTCCATCTACCTGAATTATCTAACCCTTGATTGTGTTAACAGTTAAGTTTTCTGATGCTTTATACTGCTTGTGATTGAACTGATCCAATAATAATCCGTTACTCAAAAATTGTTAGCAGAGAATCTTGTAAGAATCAGTGATAAATGTTGATGAACACCCTGTTTGTTTTCTTCAGTTAGTTCCAATACCCGGATCTCACGTTTGCTAGGACCCCCCCTGTCTTACTAATTATCTATTGTGCGGCACCTTTCTCTTTAAATGCATGTGAGCGCATGGGAAACGACCAGAGTAGCGGCATAGTCATCCGAGGCTGACCATTTTGACATCCACCAGGGTGTGAGGGAAGCTCAGTTGTAATGTCACGTTTCGAAGCACATACTCATTTTACAGAAACGCTAGTTTGAAACTAATAGACGGTTACAATCAACATTAATTTTGACTTACTCCTTACAAGGGAACCTCCCCATCGCACCCCCCTCAGATTTAGTTATAAGTTGGCACAGTGGATAGGCCTTGAAAAACTGAACACAGATCAATCGAGAAAACAGGAAGTATTTGTGTGGAACTATGAAGAAAAAAAAGCAAAATATACAAACTGAGTAGTCCATGCACAACATAGGCAACATCAGGGATTGTGTGAGCTCAGGACGGCCGTGGTCCCGTGGTTAGCGTGAGCAGCTGCGGAACGAGAGGTCCTTGGTTCAAGTCTTCCCTCGAGCGTAAAGGTTAATTTTTTTTATTTTCAGACAGTTATCAAAGTTCAGGCACTCACACATAATCAACTTCGCTCTTCAAAATTGCAAGACATGTTCAGATTTGCTTGGACATATGCTGGATTTGACGGTCTACACACGGAAAAATTTGAAAACGTTAAAAACATATGTTTTGACAGATCACAGGGAAAACTGTGCGACTATGAAACTTGCATTCATTTGTTGCAGTTTATGTGACAAAATCTTATGGTTTCAACACTTTTTTGGAGTGATTATCAAATCCGCAAGAAAACCTAAATCGGTCAAGGTAGAAGAATCTTTTTACCCATTCGCCAAGTGTACAAGTTAGGTGGGTCGACAACATGTTCCTGTCATGTGACGCACATGCCGTCACCAGTGTCGTATAGAATATATCAGACGTATTTTCCTGTGGAGGAATCGGTTGACCTATGACCTCGCGATCAAATGTTTTCGGTTCCCATTGGAGAGGCACGTCCTTTCGTCTACTAATCGCACGGTTTTGCGGTGCGGTCGCGAAACACAGACACTAAACTTATTACAGTGAACAGAGACGTCAATGAACGAACGGACAGATCATAACTTTGCGAAAATAAAGAAAGTAAATTTTTCACTCGAGGGAAGACTTGAACGAAGTACCTCTTGTTCCTCAGCTGCTCACGCTAACCACGGGACCACGGCGCTCCTGTGCTCACACTATCGTTGATGTTGCATATCGTGCGCATGGACTACTCAGTTTGTATACTTTGCTTATTTTTTTCACAGTTCCACACAACTTCTTCCTGTTTTCTCGATTGATCTGTGTTCAGTTTTTCAAGGCCTATCCACTGTGCCAAATTATAACTAAATCTGAGGGGGGTGTGATGGGGGAGGTTCCCTTGTTAGAATCTGTGGAGTGGGGTACTCCTCATTGTTACAGATTTTACGATTTGTTTACGTTTCAGTCACGTATGGAGCGCAGGAACCTTTACTGCCTAAAGGTCTCTCCCGCGGCGGAGTATACGATGCAGGTTTTATTGGCAGCACCTTACAAAATATTAAAAATATAAAAAATCTCTTTGTTCTAATACTCCGGCGCTGACCTTCTTAAAAAGCCGCAAAAGACGCAAAACACAGGCATCTTTTCTTCGAGAAGTCTGATATTTGTGTGTTAAGAGTAGGTAGGGTTGTGTGTGTGTGTGTGTGTGTGTGTGTGTGTGTGTGTGTGTGTGTGTGTGTGTGTGTGTCTGCGCGTGCACACGCACGCAGGCGCATGTGTTTGTTTCCTCCACATGCTCTCTGAAACCACTGAACCGATTTAAATCAATGTTGGTACACTGGCACCTTGTTGTCACGCAACAGTTAGTGCGAATAAGGACGACTTACTATCAAAGGGGTGGGGGTCGGGGTACGGGTGAAAAAGGGGCGTATCCCGTGACTCATGAAGACCCAGACTTCATTCATCCAGTATTTGAGGATGAGTGCACTTAGTTACTTGCAACAAACGTTACACATAATTTAAAACCTTAAAGAAACTTTTCATGGCCGACAACTCCTACAAAATTATGAAAGCAAAAAAAAAAAAAAAAAAAAAATATCGCTCACTTCTTTTCAGCTGTTCATGCTGTTAAAGTACCGCATGAATCTTGACGTAATAACTGTACAGGGTGCACATAAAGTCCGGGAACACTTTCAATTATTTATTGCAAACATCTAAACATTGTACAGATGTCATATATATTGCATTTTGAAGAGGAACAGTGAAAGTATTTTTTACAAATATTCGACATGCGAACCACGAGTGACCCAGCAGACGTCAATACGGTAATCGAATTCTTGCCGTACCCGTCCCAGCATGGCATTGCCGAATGTGGCAGTCGCTTGCCGTATTCTCTCCCGGAGCTCTGCCATATCACGTGGTAGAGGCGGTACGTACACCAGATCTTTAATGTGTCCCCACAGAAAAAAAAGTCACACGGAGTGAGTTCCGGTGATCGGGGAAATTACCAAACTATGCTGTGGCAGTATACATGAGGAAAAAAAAACTTAAAGGGTTTCTCTTCAAAATGACATGTATGACACGTGTACAATGTGTGATTCTTGTCCTACACTCATGCTCATAAATTAAGTATAATTGCAGAATGTGGTGTCACACAACTTGGCACTGCACAAAACTGGCTCTAATAGCATAGCCACATAGGGAACACACACGACACAGATCTGTAAGTCCACGGTATTGGTGATAAGTTGAGAAAACCGTCCCGAAACACATGTGCTACAAAACGCCACTGTTTCCTGCGCATGTACCCCGACATCAGTATGGGATATGATCACCATGCACACGTACACAGGCCGCACAACAGGTTGGCATACTCTGGATCAGGTGGTCGAGCAGCTGCTGGGGTATAGCCTCCCATTCTTGCACCAGAGCCTATCGGAGCTCCTGAAGTGTCCTAGGAGCTTGAGACGTGCAGCGATACGTCGACCGAGAGCATCCCAGACGAGCAGGATGGAGTATAGGTCTGGAGAACAGGCAGGCCACTCTATTCGGCTGATTTCTTCTGTTTCAGGTTACTCCTTCACGATGGAAGCTCAGTGGGGCCGCGCGCTATCACCCATCAGGAGGAAGGTGGGACCGAATGCACCCCTGAAAAGGCGGACATATTGGTGCAAAATGCCGTCCCGATACAACTGACCTGTAACAGTTCATCTGTCAAAGACATGCAGGGGTGTACGTGCACCAATCATAATCACCTCCCACACGATCAAACCACGACCTCCATACAGGTTCCTTTCAAGGACGTTAAGGGGTTCGTATCTGGTTCGTTGTTCACACCAGATGAAAACCCGGCGAAAATCACTGTTCAGATTATACCTGGACTGGTCCGTGAACATAACTTGGGACCACTGTCATAATGACCATGTACTGTGTTCTTGACACCACGCTTTATGGGCTCTCTTGTGACCAGGGGTCAGAGGAGTGCACCTTGCAGGTCTGCGAGCGAATAAACCGTGTGTGTCCAGTCGTCTGTAGACTGTGTGTCTGCAGACAACTGTTCCAGTGTCTGCGGTAAGGTGCCGAAACTGCAGAACTCCGTGGCCGTCTGCGGGCACTGATGGTGAGATATCGGTCTTCTTGTGGTATTGTACACTGTGGACGTGCCGTACTGTAGCGCCTGGACACGTTTCCTGTCTGCTGGAATCGTTGCCATAATCTTGAGATCACACTTTGTGGCACACGGAGGCCCGTGCTACGACCTACTGGCTTTGACCAGCTTCCAGTCTCCCTAGTATTCTACCCCTCATAACGTCATCAGTATGTGTTCTTTGAGCCATTTTCAACACACAGTCACCATTAGCACATCTGAAAACGTCTGCACACTTACTCGCTGCACCGTAGTCTGACATGCACCAACAAACCACTGCGTATGTGGACTGCTGCCAGCGCCCCCGTGCGACGACCGCAGGTGAAATGCACCGCATGGTCATACCCAGAGGTGATTTAAACCCGCAAACCGCCCACCAGAGCGTTGTTTCACCATGTATCAGCGTTATCCTTAATTTATGAGCGTGAGTGTATAAATAATTGAGAGTGCTCCATTTCATGTACACCCTGTATTTGCAACAAATTTTTCAGACAGTATCCACGTATGTCCGTACAAAATTATATCATCGTATGACACACAGTTCAGGAGATATGACGTCATAAGAACAATGCTGGACGCTGCGTAGCACGGGCGTGGACGCACAGCTATAAATAACTACCTCGGCGACGCCGGATTTCTGCGCTAGTGGATACATAAAACAGGGAAATTTAGTAACAATGCGTGACGTCCCCGGGCGGTCACCCAACCAAATACGTGCCACGCGTGACGTTGCTAAACTTCGGTGATTCGAAACTTCCTGGCAGATTAAAACTGTGTGCCGGACCGAGACTCGAACTCAGGACCTTTGCCTTTCGCGGGCAAGTGCTCTACCACCTGAGCTACCCAAGGACGGATCACGAACCGTCCTCGCAGAAGAGCTTCTGTGAAGTTTGGTAGGTAGGAAACGAGGTACTGGCAAAAGTATGTGAGGAAGAGGCGTGACTCGTGCTTGGGTAGCTCAGTTGGTAGAGCACTTGCCCGCGAAAGGCAAAGGTCCTGAGTTCGAGTCTCGGTCCGGCACACAGTTTTAATCTGCCAGGAAGTTTCATATCAGCGCACACTCCGCTGTTGAGTGAAAATCTCATTCTGTGATCCGAGCGGTGTACTCAACGAGGGGCCTTTGTCTGCATATGAAGTGAAACATTTACACTGCGAACCACGGAATGGATGAACTTTCAATTAATCCACAGGAATGTAGCGAATCACACGCCTGACAAAATTTTCCGACGGATAAAATTTTGTTATTCAGCACCAAAGGACGCGCCTGGGACCCATTGTTGCGACAAACACTTCGGAAACTGGGACGCAGTGGCGATTTTTCCGTGGAAAAACTGCCTCGCTCAAGTTCCCCACACTCCCGTAATTACTTGCCACGGTCACGAAGTTTAATGCAATTTTTCGTCTCCCGTTATTCGCGGAGGACAAACTTTTGCAGCACACGCTCTCATGGAACAGTGGGGAGGTATGGAAGGCTGTGAACGCCTTACAAAAGCAAGCTCCAAGCAGAATGCGATGGGAAGAAAAAAAATTGGAAGTTGCTGTGTCCTTAATAAATATTGCAAGAGTGGAATTCGGAGTGATAGCTGCGCTGGCCATACGCGTCCCTGCCAGCGCTTACGTATGTGTGTGAGATCCCTCAACGTTACACACGGCGAAGCTACCGACAAACTTCATGAACTCACGCCGGGGAACAACCAAACTGTGCGGAAATTACACTGCTGGCCATTAAAATTGCTGCACCAAGAAGAAATGGAGATGATAAACAGGTATTCATTGGACAAATATATTATACTAGAAATGGCATGTGATACCATTTTAACGCAATTTGGGTGCATAGATCCTCAGAAATCAGTACCCAGAACACCCACTTCTGGCCGTAATAAAGGCCTTAATACGGCTGGGCATTGAGTCAAACAGAGCTTGAATGGTGTGTACAGGTACAGCTGCCCATGCACCTTCAACATTTCATCAAGAGTAATGACTGGCTTCTTGTGACGAGCCAGTTGCTCGGCTACCATTGGCCAGACGTTTTCAATTGGTGAGAGATCTGGAGAATGTGCTGGCAAGGGCAGCAGTCGAACATTTTCTGTATCCAGAAGGGCCCGTACAGGACCTGCAACATGCGGTCGTGCATTATCCTGCTGAAATGTAGGGTTTCGCAGCGATCAAATGAAGGGTAGAGCCACGGGTCGTAACACATCTGAAATGTAACGTCCACTGTTCAAAGTGCCGTCAATGCGAACAAGAGGTGACCGAGACGTGTAACCAATGGCACCCCATACCATCACGCCGGGTGATACGCCGGTATGGCGATGACGAATACCCGCTTCCAATGTGCGTTCACCGCGATGTCGCCAAACACGGATGCGACCATCATGATGCTGTAAACAGAACCTGAATTCATCCGAAAAAATGACGTTTTGCCATTCGTGCACCCAGGTTCGTCGTTGAGTACACCATCGCAGGCGCTCCTCTCTGTGATGCAGCGTCAAGGGTAACCGCAGCTACGGTCTCCGAGTTGATAGTCCATGCAGCTGCAAACGTCGTCGAACTGTTCGTGCAGATGGTTGTTGTCCTGCAAGCGTCCCCATCTGTTGACTCAGGGATCGAGACGTGGCTGCACGATCCGTTACAGCCATGCGGATAAGATGCCTGTCATCTCGACTGCTAGTGATACGAGGCCTTTGGCATCCAGCACGGCGTTCCGTATTACCCTCCTGAACCCACCGATTCCATATTCTGCTAACAGTCATTGGATCTCGACCAACGCGAGCGGCAATGTCGCGATAGGATAAACCGCAATCGCGATAGGCTACAATCCGACTTTTATCAAAGTCGGAAACGTGATGGTATGCCTTTCTTCTCCTTACACGAGTCATCATAACAACGTTTTACCGGGCAACGCCGGTCATCTGCTGTTTGTGTATGAGAAACTTTCCTCATGTCAGCACGTTGTAAGTGTCGCCACCCTCGCCAAACTTGTGTGAATGCTCTGAAAAGCTAATCATTTGCATATCACAGCATCTTCTTCCTGTCGGTTAAATTTCGCGTCTGTAGCACGTCTTCTTGGTGGTGTAGCAATTTTAATGGCCAGTAGTGTATAAAGTAGCAGCGGACCAGCTACCACTTTCGGGATGTGGGCGAATTGACCAGAGCGCAGGAAAGCGTACATATCACGCCTTCGTCGTTTCTCTCGGATTACGGAATTAAGAAGTCCCGTAAACTTGAAAAATACTAGATAAAACGATGGTAACTGAGTTACTGCCCGCCATCCATGTGGAGCACGTGTTACTCTCACCGCGGACTTCTACTCTGAGCCACACACAACTGATTTCATCAAAGTGTACGGGCCTGAAGATGGCGTTGACGCAACGTCGAAACTAGTAACGAAGTAAACATAAAATTTTAAGTACAGTTGGAGGAATTTCTTTTTTAATAAAAAGCAGTCTATGTAGCTCCGTGGTTAAACGCCAGACTAGGAATCGAAAGGCCTGTGGTTCGATTCCTTATCAGCCCTACTACGATGATACATCCCAAGGGTGCAAAATTTAATGTCACAACGGAATTAGGTTAACTGGAGGTTAACAAACCTTTGGTGACTAGCAGTGATATTAATGTTTACTATAATTTGGTTCTTGTTGCTGGGTTTGGACGATACTGTTACGAGGAAGACTGGATGGCACATACGGGTACTAGCATCTAGCAACAAACCGTCCACAGCGAGGGTATCATTCTGACAACGAGTATCATTCCGCACAAAAAATACAGTGCAGTGAAACCTCCTCGCAGATTAAAACTTTCGCGGGCAAGTGCTCTACCAACTGAGCTACCCAAGCACGACTCACGACCCGTCCTCACAGCTTCAATTCTGCCAGTATCTCGTCTCCTACCTTCCAAACTTCATAGAAGCTCTTCTGTCCCGAGTTCGAATCTCGGTCCGGCACACAGTTTTATTCGGCCAGGAGCTTTCATGTCATCACACACTCCGCTGCAGAGTGAAAATGTCATTCTGAATACAGTGCAGTGTTTATAACACCTCAGACAATTTTTTCAAAGGTCGCATCTATCAGTTAACTTGTAGATCTGTCTACCTACATGGGCCAAACGAGTAGAAATTCTAAAACTAAATACTCTGAACATGTAAGAGTCTTAAAAGGTGACAATACACGCGCCACTTTTGTATATTATCTCTTACAGGAAAAAACTCACCCAAAACATATTGTAACTGATTCCAAACTCTCAGAGAAAGCAATAATCATCATCAAAAACTTAAAATAGAGGAGAGGACATTCCAAAAGCAGTGAAACAACGAGAGCAAGTTTTGAACAAATACCCAACACCGTGTAACTAAACAGTGTCTGAAACACTGGATTATAAAAGCCCATCTCTTACAGTAAAACATAGTACTGACACGACCTCGAATATCCTAAAAACCTGCTTCTCAGTCCTCCCCCCCCCCCCCCACTTTTGTAGCTCTGTCTCTCCTCCTTCCCTTCCCCCTCCATCCTTCCTCAGCCCTTTGTGAGCAGACCATGGTCTTCAGGTTAGTGTTAGTGACTCTGGATGAAGGAGCCCTGAGTTTGATTCCTAGCCGGACAGGGGATTTTTTTTTCTGCTCATGACACTCACTCTCTCTCTCTCTCTCTCTCTCTCTCTCTCTGTCTGTCTCTCTCTCTCCCCTCCCCCCCCCCCTCTCTCTCTCTCTCTCTCTCTCTCTCTCTCTCTCTCTCTCTCCCTCGTGTGTGTGTGTGTGTGTGTGTGTGTGAGAGAGAGAGAGAGAGAGATAGATTTTCTCGTCATAATTCCATCATCTTTGACACATACACAAAACAATCAGATAACTTCCGGGAATTCAGCCAGGTAACGCTTTCAGCGACCGCCGATATTTGGGCGGGAGAACACCCCGCCATTTTCAAACCAAACTGCAACGGACAGACGACGTATATGCAAATTTAAAACCTCGGTGATGCAGGAAAGGTAATACACACACACATTGGACATTAGTGCCACCAAAGATGACCGAAGTCAGAGCTATCGATGATGAGACTACGAATTCGCAGGTTAGTTCTCCACTAGCAGACACATTACCAGATAACTATACGGGCAACTGACTCTAAAAATGAGAAGTGTGAAGTCGTTCACATGACTGCGTAGCGTATTCCGCTAAATATAGGTTAGACAATAAATCGTACATATCTAAAGGATGCCAATTGAAGTAAATACTTAGGGATTACAATAACGAATAATTTTAATTGGAACGATCAGATAGAAAACATTGCCTAGAAAGCGAAACAAAGACGACGGTTTATTGGCAGAACACTTCTACGATGTAACAGGTCTACTAAATAGACTGCCTACACTAAGCTTGACCGTCCTCTTCTGGAGTACTGCTGTATTATTGCGAAATAGAGGAGAGAAAGCGGCGGTTGTGATAAGCGGATTGGGGTGGCACTCAATAAAACAAAGACGTTTCTCGTTGCGGCAGGGTTTTCTAATGAAATTTCAATTAGTAACTGTCTCCTCATCTGCATAGGCAGAAATGATCAGCGTAATGAAATAAGAGAAATTAGAGCTCGGACGGAAAGATTTAAGCTTTCGTTTTTCCCAAACACTGTTCGAAGGTGAAACGGCAGAGAAATAGCTTGAACATAGTTCGGTGAATCCTCTGCCAGGTATTTGATTGTGAATTGCAGAGTAATCCATGTGAATGTAGATCTGCATCTACATATTGATGTAGAAACGATAAACTTTTTGTTTGCATTATTTTGGATATCTATTTGTTCACTATTACTGCAGCAGGTGGGTGAATTGCGTTGTCCATGTACACGTATTGTGCGCTGCTACGGGAGGGTCAAAGTCAATTTTGTGTTCTATTTTTAAAAAACGACATATTTACTGAGTGGAGTACTGTGATATGATTTTTAACAGGTATGAGCCTGACGACATGAAATCTCGTTTTTGTGTAAAAATTGTGTAAAAACTGATGCAGGAAATCGTATCTGTAGTTACTGTAGAAAACGAAAGTACAGGAAATATGAACAACTAGACGAAAAACGGAAGTTCAGGACATACAGAACCGCTACTCATGATAAAGAATTTTCAAAAATTTGGAAATTATTTAGAACTGTGTTGGAGATGAGTAGGTGTCTGACAATAAAAGGCATAAAAACAGGAGGACGTGTGGAAATTCGCTCCCACAGATAATCTAGATTGAGTTGAGCAATCGAAAAAAAAGATAAGAACGTTATAATTTTCAGGCCTAAAATAGAAAAACAACCACGAACTTGACATGACATTTTTACAGAACTAAAAGAGATCCACAGAAGATTAGAGACAGGTATCGAAACGTGTTAGTAAACATGAAAAAAGAAGAAATCCGGTGGGTTTTGCAGAAGACGGTGTTCAAAAACCCAAATTTGATTAGAAATTTTATGTGGTTTAGAGATACCAGCTAGACAAATGGTTCAAATGGCTCTAAGCACTATGGGACTTAACATCTGAGGTCATCAGTTCCCTAGACTGAGAACTACTTAAACCTAACTAAACTAAGGACGGCACACACACCCATGCCCGAGGCAGGATTCGAACCTGTGACCATAGCAGCAGCGCAGTTCCGGACTGAAGCGCCCAGAACCGCTCGGCCACAGCGACCGGCTACCAGCTAGACAGCAACGATGCCCCTGTATACAGGTGCTCGCCGTAAATATTGCTGCTTGTAATTGAACTAATTTAGGAGTAAGCAATTCCCCATAAGATGGCGCTTTCCGTTGCAAGGGAAGCCTTTGTGTTAAGTCTGAACCGTCCTTCACGCGGAAGTACACCAGAGAGACGCCAGAGAAGCGGTGTCTGGCAACAAAGCACAACTGAGCTACCTGCCCAGACCCATGAAAATTAGGACTGAGGTTGGACTTGGAAGGTTAGGTCTTCTGCGCAGTCGGCTGTTTCCTTTGAAACCCGAGTTTTCAAACGACTCCCACACTAAGAGCTCTTCCTCACTGCAACCCGAGGGTTCTGCCGTCAAGATGATTTTCTACGGCTGGTACATTCGTCTCCTATCCTTGAGGCGCCATTTTGAGACAGTTTAACTCTGTATTACAGGTATCAGAACGGTCGATAAAAGAATGCCGCTTTATAGGAGGAGCGGCTAGTGTCCTTGTTTCACGTTACTCACAACTATCACACAATCTGGAGTTAGGTTGGCAACGCGTAACTACGATCACATGCGAACCAGTAATACCACCGGCTCCACGCTGCCATCCTCTGGTAGTGTCCATTCAGGAGTCCATCTCTGCCGTGGAGCGGTCCCGTCGTTCAGCGGTGTTTGTGTGGACCCCAGGACACTTCGGAATCTCAGGAAACGAACTTGCCGACAGGCTGGCCAAACAGGCTACGCGGAAACCACTTCTGGAGATGGGCATCTTCGAAGCTGACCTGCGTTCTGTCTTACGCCGCCGGGTTTTCGGGCTTTGGGAGACGGAGTGGAATAACAGTACGCACAACAAACTGCGTGTCATTATGGAGACTATGAATGTGTGAACGTCTTCCATGCGGTCCTCTCGCAGGGGATCAGTTGTCCTCTGCCGGCTCCGCATAGGCCATACATGGCTAACGGATGGTTACGTCCTCCGTTGCGAGGACCCACCTCTGTGTCGCTGTGACTTCCAAATGACAGTCGTCCACCTCTTGCTGGACTGCCCACTTTTAGCCGCTCTTCAGCGGACTTTTAACTTTCCCACCTCCCTACCTTTGCTGTTGGGCGGCGATGCCTCAGCAGCAGCTTTAGTTTTACGTTTTATGATTGAGAGTGGGTTTCATACTTCTGTGTAGGTTTTAGCGCATGACCTATGTCCCTTTGTGCCCTCCACCCTAGTGCGTTCAGGTGGAAGTTTTAATGTGTTGCAGGGTGGCTGGCTTTTCCTTTTAATTCTCGTGCTCGGCCAGCCACTATAATCTGCTTTCTTGTTTTACTCTCTTCTGTTTCTAGCGTCTCCCTGTTGTTTTCTTGTCCTGTTTTATTCCTTTTAGGGTTCGTTGCCTTCCCTTCGTTCCTGTAGTTTTTCCTTCCTTTCCGTTTAGTGTTATGTGTCTCGTCCGTTCTATTCTCACACTTGCGGCATTGTTTTATTAGGAACAAGGGACCGATGACTTCGTAGTTTGGCCCCTCCCCCCCCCCCTCCCTTTTAAACCAACCAACCAACCAACCAACCAATCCACGCTGCCGTGTTCTAGAGCCATTTGCCGTCATCAGACAGTCTTTCCCTCTCTCTCTCTCTCTCTCTCTCTCTCTCTCTCTCTCAATTTTGTGTATCACTCCTTAATAAAACATCCTCGAATTACCAGAGGTTGAAAATAGCGCTGCAGTTGTAAGGTTATTTTATTAACACACGACCGGTTTCGGGCTCCTGTACTTCCATCTTCAGGTGTTGTGCTGTCACCCCGAGCACCGCGGTGGACGTGTATAAGACACGGTGTGCTACCAACGAGTGCAGGATATGGATTACTTATTTATCTAGCTTTCCTTTATAGAACGAGTATTGCCTCGTGGTCCAATACTAACTCTCTTAAAAGAAGCAAGTTATTGCACCGATTTTAGTGCTTGTTTACGTTGTTCACCTGTGTGAATTTCATTGTTACTGTTTTACCGTGTTAGGACACGTAGTAGAGTAATTGGTGCTCGTCTCAAAGCGACACAGCTGCTTACGTGGTTTCAGTTTTTCACACTACACTGGACCGTATGAAGAAACAATGCATCCCCAGGCTGGGCTTCTGGTTCACGTACTACTAGAGGCATTTTGTGGTAGCGTCTCTGAATAAAAGAGCCATTTCTGTTCTTCTCGTTGCGTATTTCTTTGTTACCTTCTGTACTATACTAGCAGCTCTTCCTGCGTTTGGCACAAGTTTCATCCAGCTTCGTTGCCTGGCATTGAGACAACATGCGAGAGTTACTTTCGTTCTGCACATTTTATGCATTTTCAGTTGTAACGCTTTAAACCACTTTTGTCTCCGACTGTTTTATTAAGGACATTAATAACCTTGGTGTCGATCGCCCCAAATACATGCACGCGCTAACACCCCCCCCCCCCCCCCACCAGGCACACACACACTCACACTAAGAGTACGTCTTCGTCTTCTTTTTGGTCCTTATTTTCCCCTTCTTCGGGCACTTCGGGCACATCTTCAGGAGGTGGCAGATTCAGTGACGGGTCCGTATCTTCGGTAGGGCGCGCCCCTAGCGCGAGGTGAGCAATCGCGCCAGCAACGGTCTATTAATAAGCGGCAGTGATATGAATAGGGCGGGCGCCCATGTGGACATGGCTGCGGGATGCGCCTGTTTTGTTCGCCCCGTTTGCGTACAGTGCACAGTGGCCCACAACCCAGACAATGCCCGCACTGCTGTTGAGTTGGCGGCAGTGTAAGGGAAACACCCTGCGGTCACCTGAGGTCGACGCCAGTGACCAAACGGCCAACAATCGATAGTCTGTATAGACGCAATGAATTACTTTACCTGTTTGCCTTCGTACCAGTATACCCACCCAAGCGATACGCCTCAATTTTGATCAGCTTTGAATATGTTGTATAGTAGAGGACAATAAGAGACTCCGTTTTTAATTCGTTCCCTTACGGTCATTATTAGGGCAAAAATTCCCCCTGAAAAGAAATTGAGTTTAATATTTCTGAGTAATTACCGTTGTAACGGTAACAGATGGCAAAAAAGTTGAATGCCCTTTGATTTTTCACACCAAGCACCTCGGACAATTAGAATTCATTTTTTTGACCTCAACATTTACGTGCCTCCTCATTATTGTACGGATTTATAGTAATGTTAAACAAAAATGCACAAACAATTTTAAATATAACACAATTAAATCTGTAAAGGTACAAGTTAAAAAACAGATACGCAAACTGTAAAAAGAAAACAGAAATACAACAAAACCTACGTTATATTTTCTAAAATTAAAAGAAAATTTTCATATCGAACGGTATATTTAGAATAAACATTGAGAATATATTTATCTGGGAAAAATACGTTAAACAAACCAACATGAGAAATGCCACTGGAGCGGAAACATCGGCCGCGCAATATAACGATATTTCTAGCTTAATTATGACAATGCGTCTTCGTAACACCACTTCATCATAAATGAGTGAATTTGGTATTGACAGTGCAATACATTTTGCTATTAGTTAAACGTCAGAATTTAAAAAAAAGCAGAGGGGGAGGTAATTAAAAAAAAAGACTGTATGATAGATCTGGGTGCACTATTTTCATGTATATTAAAAGCCATGGGATTTAAATTTGAAGATTTCTTTTGTATCTCTTTTCGTTTCACTGGTATTCATTAAGAAATATCGAACTCAATTTTGTTTTTCAAGGGGTGTTTCACCTACTTAACAGCCGTAAGGGCAAGTATAAAAATGTCGCTTCTTTTTGCTGTACATATTCAAAGCTGAACACTATCGAGGTGTATCCCTTCGGTAGGTTTGAAAGGGCACAGTACCGCCTGACATTGAAATTAGGTACAACATTCTTCGTTATTCTTGTCAGAACAACATAATTTTTGTAATAATAACTCAATTTCACTTAATACACCGAAGCCGGATACCAGTGTAGGAAAGAAGGACAATTTATTTATTTAATTGATCGCATGTGCACTCCCACAAAATAAATCCCTACACCCAATTTGGTGAGATCTGTGAAATGAATGAATGTATGGTCGTCTGCTAACCGCAGATAGTGAATGTGAATATACGATCATCTTTGAGACGGTCCTTTGGTCACCTTTGGTGGAACCAAAGAGACGAAATTTACCTGAGCTTTGAGCGCCTGAAATGTGGCTGACCAATACGGTAGCAAGATGCTCTCCCACTTCGACAGAGGCGCGAGATGACCTAAAGAACGGCCATGTTTCAGCACTCTGGCGCTGGATCTTGTATTGGTAAGACCTGTCTTAGGTTTGCTCCGTAAAGACAGAAGATTGGAGAGAATGGTATGCATGTGGAATACTTAAGAGTAGTTTGGAATAATTATTTCTCTATTTCAGGAACTTTTTTTTTTTGGGGGGGGGGGGGGGAGAATTAAATGACAGGCAGGCAATATTAAGGAGATCGTAGTAATCTTCGCAAGTTACCAACGGTCACAATGAAACCACGTCTAGCAACAAGTTGAAATACTTCCGAGTGCATAAGTTAAGCTGAAATACTGGCGTGTGTACTATAAGTTTAAAATATTTAAGAAATGGCGTGTGCAGGACTTGAAATTAGAGACGAGTACTTCCACGTGGTGAGTACTGTGTGTGTCTCAGTCTGTGTATGAGACAAAGGATACAAAGGATAAGGAGAAGTACTCGTCCATGGTATCAGTTGAGGACTCGCGTGTGTGATGAATATGTTCTTAATATTACTTTGCGTGTTATGTTTCCGTGTGACGCTTTATTCAAACTATAATACTCTGAGAGAGAAGCAATGTGAGTCAGCCGTCTATCCAGCAACGCCACTTGGCTTGCATTGCACAGGAAGACGTGCATATATCCTCCAGAGTTCATAGTAGGAAAGAAAAGTTACGAAGTGGAGCAGTGTCATGTGAAACTGGGATGAATACTAATTGAAGTGGGAAAGCTGAAAGTGATGTAGTTATAACGTTGTGACTATTCCTTCTGTTGTATTCCATGTTGCCAGTGTGGTGTATTTCATGTAATTTAAGTATGTGTGGTTTGCATGGGAGAGTGGCAAGATAGGTTCAGAGGCAGTGGGTTATGCATGTTCCTTTTTGTACCGCTCGGTCTGGAGGAAATTTTCGTGATGATGGGTGTGAGGGTCGAAGTGTGAGATATAGCAAAATATCCACCATCCTATCCAGAAAGTGCACTGTAGCGTTAAATAATTACGAGACCATAAGATAGAGAATCACCAATGTAAAGCCATGCCCACTGGGCGGAATTTCTCATGTGTTATTGTTGTAGGTTATAGAATTTGTGTGTTTAGGTTATAGAATTTATCGGAATAAATAAGATAGTGAAAAGAAAAACATTGGTGGCCTTTTCCTTCGAATTGTATGTTGTCATGATATCCAGAATTTATAATGTGTGCGCCATTCATATTTAGTACGATGGCCACGTGTTGATCAAAGCCGTTGGGTAAGAAAGAAAATGTGGTGTTGCCAGTGTGCGGTGAACAATCAGAGTTGTGTAAATTACTAATAGTCAGGTATGCGTTATCCGTTTCCGTTGCGTAATATTCAAACAGGAGAATAATTTGGAACTTAATTGTGAGTACTAGAGCTCATGAACCATGGACCTTGCCGTTGGTGGGGAGGCTTGCGTGCCTCAGCGATACAGGTAGCCGTACCGTAGGTGCAACCACAACGGTGGGGTATCTGTTGAGAGGCCAGACAAACGTGTGGTTCCTGAAGAGGGGCAGTAGCCTTTTCAGTAGTTGCAGGGGCAACAGTCTGGATGATTCACTGATCTGGCCTTGCAACACTAACCAAAACGGCCTTGCTGTGCTGGTACTGCGAACGGCTGAAAGCAAGGGGAAACAACAACCGTAATTTTTCCTGAGGGCATGCAGCTTTACTGTATGGTTAAATGATGATGGCGTCCTCTTGGGTAAAATATTCCGGAGGTAAAATAGTCCCCCATTCGGATCTCCGGGCGGGGACTACTCAAGAGGACGTCGTTACCAGGAGAAAGAAAACTGGCGTTCTACGGATCGGAGCGTGGAATGTCAGATCCCTTAATCGGACAGGTAGGTTAGAAAATTTGAAAAGGGAAATGGATAGGTTGAAGTTAGATATAGTGGGAATTAGTGAAGTTCGGTGGCAGGAGGAACAAGACTTTTGGGCAGGTGAATACAGGCTTATAAGTACAAAATCAAATAGGGGTAATGCAGGAGTAGGTTTAATAATGAATAAAAAAATAGGAGTGCGGGTAAGCTACTACCAACAGCATAGTGAACGCATTATTGTGGCCAAGATAGACACGAAGCCCATGCCTACTACTGTAGTACAAGTTTATATGCCAACTAGCTCTGCAGATGATGAGGAAATTGATGAAATGTATGATGAGATAAAAGAAATTATTCAGGTAGTGAAGGGAGACGAAAATTTAATAGTCATGGGTGACTGGAATTCGAGAGTAGGAAAAGGGAGAGAAGGAAACATGGAAGAATCCTGGAGATACTAGAAGGTATCAGATAGATTATATAATGGTAAGACAGAGATTTAGGAACCAGGTTTTAAATTGTAAGACATTTCCAGGGGCAGATGTGGACTCTGCCCACAATCTGTTGATTATGAACTGTAGATTAAAACTGAAGAAACTGCAAAAAGGTGGGAATTTAAGGAGATGGGACCTGGATAAACTGACTAAATCAGAGGTTCTAAAGAGTTTCAGGGATAGCATAAGGCAACAATTGACAGGAATGGGGGAAAATAAATACAGTAGAAGAAGAATAGGTAGCTCTGAGGGATGAAGTAGTGAAGGCAGCGGAGGATCAAGTAGGTAAAAAGACGAGGGCTGGTAGAAATCCTTGGGTAACAGAAGAAATATTGAATTTAATTGATGAAAGGAGAAAATATAAAAACGCAGTAAATGAAGCAGGCAAAAAGGAATACAAACGTCTCAAAAATGAGGTCGACAGGAAGTGCAAAATGGCTAAGCAGGGATGGCTAGAGGACAAATGTAAGGATGTAGAGGCTTCTCTCACTGGGGGTAAGACAGATACTGCCTACAGGAAAATTAAAGAGACCTTTGGAGAAAAGAGAACCACTTGTATGAATATCAAGAGCGTTGATGGAAACCCAGTTCCAAGCAAAGAAGGGAAAGCAGAAAGGTGGAAGGAGTATATAGACGATCTATACAAGGGCGATGTACTTGAGGACAATATTATGGAAATGGAAGAGGATGTAGATGAAGATGAAATGGGAGATACGATACTGCGTGAAGAGTTTGACAGAGCACTCAAAGACCTGAGTCGAAACAAGGCTCCGGGAGTAGACATCATTCCATTGGAACTGCTGACGGCCTTGGGAGAGCCAGTCCTGACAAAACTCCACCATCTGGTGAGCAAGATGTATGAGACAGGCGAAATAACCTCAGACTTCAAGAAGAATATAATAATTCCAATCCCAAAGAAAGCAGGTGTTGACAGATGTGAAAATTACCGAACTATCAGTTTAATAAGTCACAGATGCAAAATACTAACGCGAATTCTTTACAGACGAATGGAAAAACTGGTAGAAGCCAACCTCGGCAAAGATCAGTTTGGATTACGCAGAAATATTGGAACACGTGAGGCAATACTAACCCTACGACATATCTTAGAAAATAGATTAAGGAAAGGCAAATCTACATTTCTAGCATTTGTAGACAGAGAAAGCTTTTGACAGTGTTGACTGGAATACTCTTTCAAATTCTAAATGTGGCAGGGGTAAAATACAGGGAGCGAAAGGCTATTTACAATTTGTACAGAAAGCAGATGGCAGTTATAAGAGTTGAGTGGCAAGAAAGGGAAGCAGCGGTTGGGAAGGGAGTGAGACAGGGTTGTAGCCTCTCCCCAATGTTATTCAATCTGTATATTGAGCAAGCAGTAAAGGAAACAAAAGAAAAATTCGGAGTAGGTATTAAAATCCATGGAGAAGAAATAAAAACGTTGAGGTTCGGCGAGGACATTGTAATTCTGTCAGAGACAGCAAAGGACTTGGAAGAGCAGTTGAACGGAATGGTCAGTGTCTTGAAAGGAGGGTATAAGATGAATATCAGCAAAAGCAAAAGGAGGATAATGGTATGTAGTCGAATTAAGTTGGGTGATGCTGAGGGAATTAGATTAGGAAATGAGACACTTAAAGTAGTAAAGGAGTTTTGCTATTTGGGGAGCAAAATAACTAATGATGGTCGAAGTAGAGAGGATATAAAATGTAGACTGGCAATGGCAAGGAAAGCGTTTCTGAAGAAGAGAAATTTGTTAACATCGAGTATACATTTAAGTGTCAGGAAGTCGTTTCTGAAAGTATTTGTATGAGGTGCAGCCATGTATGGGAGTGAAACATGGACGATAAATAGTTTGGACAAGAAGTGAATAGAAGCTTTCGAAATAAGGTGCTACAGAAGAATGCTGAAGATTAGATGGGTAGATCACATAGCTAATGAGGAGGTATTGAATAGAATTGGGGAGAAGAGGAGTTTGTGGCACAACTTGACAAGAAGAAGGGACCGGTTGGTAGGACATGTTCTGAGGCATCAAGGGATCACAAATTTAGCATTGGAGGGCAGCGTGGAGGGTAAAAATCGTAGAGGGAGACCAAGAGATGAATACACTAAGCAGATTCAGAAGGATGTAGGTTGCAGTAGGTACTGGGAGATGAAGAAGCTTGCACAGGATATAGTAGCATGGAGAGCTGCATCAAACCAGTCTCAGGACTGAAGAATGATGACAGAGAAGAGAGAGAGCGCTCATGTTACTCGATAAATAAGAATGAATCCACTCGCTTGGCAGACCACTCATCTTACAGGCTTGACTGCTTGATGCCACAGTATGAGCAAGGCACGTGGGTGCCTCTCAGGTTTACTTGTTAGTAGTTTGGAGAAGAGCAAACGGCTTCTTGTGTTGACGTACTACCGCGCATGGAGCATCGATTACAGGTTAAAACTTTTCGCCAGTCTGGCATACTAATCAGGAAGCACTGCTCCCCCGAGACGTGCTGTTCAAATTACTCCAGCGTTGGTGCGCCTCACTGACAAACCCACATAGTCCTCTTGCTGCTACCTCTATAACTATATTCCGCAAGATAGCTCAGTATGTGGAATGGAGGGTCCTCCTGGAAGCACAACTTTATCACCTTTTTCGTATTCCAGTTGCGGAAGGTTCGTGGCAAGAACGGCTGTCAGACTTCTGCATGAACTTTAAATTCCCTTCTTCGCCAATCAACTGAAATCGCAGCTGGTTCTTTGCAAAATTACAGTAATGTATTGGATATACAGGGTGATTCCCGAAGATATGCAAATATTTTAATATGTTATTCTATAAGTAAAACTAAACAAAGTTTACATAAACATATGTCCGCAAATGTTTAGTTACGGAGTTACGACTAATAAAAGATTTTGCCTGAAGTTTAGGAACTTCGCTAATATGAAGCCATCGCAAAACTGTACAAGGTTAAAGCAAAGGACGATATCCGTTTATTTTGTTATTATCGGTCTAGTGAATGTAATAGAACATGCCCCAGAGGTGTATATCCAATAATTTTCCAGAACATCCAGAGAAGCCGAGATTATTATACAAGTAAATTTGTTTACTTTCCATTAAGAATGTGGAAACGTTCATGTCATTGTTCGCAACCATTAGCGAGTTGTTTCAGTCATTTCCTAACCTTGAAACTAGTTGGTTTTCTGTATTGTTCAGTGAAGGAACATAATAACAGTGTAAACTGTACTTCTTCACTAACACAGAGCTTTGTTTTTTCCTATTTAACATGAATTCACGTGTGCTATTGTTTCAATAAAAGCAGATTTCTGACAATTTTTCCAAAATTAAATTCTCTAGAGTTTCTGCTGAAAACTTTGTGCAGTTGTCTGGAATTTAAAAAGAAAAAACGAACTGGGTCAAATAGTTATCAAATTAAAATTTTTTGGATGTTCTGGAAAACTACTGCAGATACACGTCTGGGACATGTTTTATTAGATTCACCAGATCAATAAGAACAACAGAAATGGAAATCGTGCTTTACTTTAACCTCGTACAGTTTTGCGATGGCTTAAAATTAACAAAGTTGCTAATTTTCAGGGAAAACCTTTTATTAGCCGTAACGTCGTACCCAAACGTTTGAGTGACTATGTTTATATGAAATTTTTGCTTTAGTTTTACTTGTAGAACAACATATTAAAATATTTGCATATCTTCGTGAATCACCCTGCGTAGTTTTGGTTTGCTACCCCTCAGGTCAATATCTGTAGTCTTTCATTTTAATAACCCCCTTAACAACCCTCCTCCCCTCCCATGTGTGCTCATAACAGCTTATTTTTATGTTTTTGGCTTTAGCATTATTCCATGTGGTATAAAGAGAAACCTACGCAGTAACTGTACTGATTATTATTGTCACGGATACCGTCGCGAAGCGTCTACATTCCAACTGTACTGATTCTTATAAAAAGCTTGTATTTTCTTCTGATGTAATGACACGTCGGCAGTAAATATGTAATACGTTGCAACTATATACTGTATTCAGTGTATCTACCTGCTTAGGCGATTGTGTGCGTTACTTTTGACTTTGGACAGGCAAACAAGTGTACAATTAAGAACGAATTTTACGTGTTACACTTAGCTCGAGTTTAAACTATTGTACGAGAAGTGTTTTTTAAAGTAAGGTCCGTTTTGTTGTAGACACTAGTAATTATCGCGCACACCGCAACGAGCGCATGCGTCGTGTACCGGCATGCCTCGGGAACAACTGTGCTCAGTTCCAGCTCTGTATCTAACCTGTACGGTTCTGTTCGGGGCTTTCAAAATGTTTGAGACTATCAACTCGCCCGCCACGTGTGATGTTCGGTCAGTGACATGGTTTTTGTCAGCAAGCAACCTGTCTGCTGCAGAAATTCATCGGCAGATTTGCGAAGTGTACGGTGATACTGTTATGAGTGAGTGAAAGCAAAGTGCGTAAGTGGGTACGAGAATTCAAAGACGGCCTGACAACGTCCATGATGAGGACCGCTGCGGTCGCCCTTCTTTCATTACAGACGATCTGGTGGCTTCAGTTGAAGCGAGGATTCGTGAGAACAGGCGCTTCACAATAACAGGTCTCTCAAACGAATTTCCACACGTATCGAGATCAGTGCTTTACGACGTTGTTTCTGAGCACCTAAAGTTTAGGAAACTGTGCTCCCATTGGGTCCCGAAACTCCTAACAGAGGACCACAAAAACTAAAGATTTCAGTGTGCGATGAAGTTCTTGACTCGTTATCGTGAAGAAAGTGACGACCTCTTGAGTCAGATCGTAACTGGAGACGAAAAATGGGTTTCGCATATCACGCCAGAATCGAAGCAACAGAGCATGGAATGGAGACACACACACACACTCGCCTGTAGAGGCGAAGGCCAAACACTCTTGTCCCAGCGCAAAATCATGACGTCGCTGTTCTGGGATAGGCATGGTGTTCCGTTGGTCGACTTCATGCAACGAGGAACCACTGTCACTGCAGAAGTATACTGCCAAACCCTGAGGAAGCTACACAGATCGATTCAAAACGGAAGACGCGCATTCTGAGAAAGGAAATTGTCCTCATCCATGAAAATGCAAGACCTCACACTGCAGGTCAGACCCGCTATTTATTGAACAATTTATTTCTAAGACGTTTTAGACCACCCACCCTACAATCCTGATCTTGCGCCGAGCAATTGCCATCTGTTCCTCTACTTCGTCTACCTCAAACAACACCTCGGTGGCAACTGTTACAATGGCGACGACGCGAAAACGGCAGTGAACTCCTTGTTATCGGAGCAGGCGGCCAAATTTTTATGAAGATGGTATTTTAAAATTGGTTGAGAGGTATGATACGTGTTTGAACAAATTGGCAACTATGTCGAAAAATAGAGTGAAGTATGTACTTTCTGAAAATAAATTTACTTTTTTTGAAATAACCTTTCTTTTTGTACTTATGTTCAAACGGACCTTACTTAAAAAACACGCCTCGTATCGCGACAACGGATTATTTGTTTAAAAAACTCCTCTTGACTTTACACATTCATCTGTATTCGTCCAAAATTTGAACCGATTGGTAAAAGTTTAATGTATAGAAGCGGCGCTTCAAACACCTCCTGAAAATAAATGTTTTTTGCGTGTTTTTCAGGTAAAATCTGAACGGTGCACAGACAAATGGTGCCGTTAGCTGAGCATTAATTTCAGCCCTACTAAAATCTTTTAGAAAAGGAATTTATCGACTCTCACAACTTTCCTGAGCTCCTGCTTCGGCTCGTCGTTAAAAAGCTTGTTTAGTATTCTGCAACATAGCTACAATAAGACAGATATTCGAATGGCTCTACAAATGCTGCTGGTACGGCCTAAACCAAAAACTTCTTACCCCATGTTCCTAGCTCATATAGGAACAGAGCACCAATAGAATGCAGTCTTTAGTTCGCCTTCCCCATAACGTTATCTACGTTAACGTTCCGATTCAAAATGTAATGGTAATCCCTGGATATTTAGTTGACAGCATTTAGGTTTGTGTGATTTATCTTTTAACAGAAATGTAAGAGGAGTGAATCGGGCATTTTTCACATCTTGTAATGTTCGCTGTTACGTGTGGCAGTAACTCAGACACCAACATAAATAATTTTACTTGTATTTTGTGTTATTCCTACGCAAATTTTAAGATTTTTTTTTGTAGAGACCATAACTGCTTTACAATGAATGTTACATATTACTTAGTTCATATAGAGGGCGCCATACAGCCAACCGAGGTGTTCTCCTCAAAGCCTATCTTGATTATGCAGCAGCCTTGAATGAACTGCAACAGGAGCACGAACAACAAGGAACTGACGTACTAGGACATGTATTAAACCTCTGAAATACTGGTATGTAATGTATAAGCGATATTGGTTGTGACACGACTTGTAACTGTTTATACTATCTCCTGACTACGTACTTCTTGTATTTTTTATCAGTGGTAATGGCTGGTTATTAGCCGAAATCTAGATTTGCTTTAATAAACACTGAAAGGAAAGGGCAATTGATCGCTGTGCTCCATCATTTTGAAAGTCATATCACAGTCGTTGAGTGCATTCCACGTTCCTAATGGAAGGTAACTAGATTTAGTAGAATTCTTTTCATACTCCTGTGAACGACCTTGACGTCTCATTATTTAGAGTTAAGTTGCCACATTCCGCACCATACAGATATCACTGTTCTACAAAAAAAACATTTTCTTCTATTTCTGATAAAAAATATTGTGATCCTATTTGTATTTTGAGTGCTGAATTGAAAACTGTTTTTGGTTTTTTTGTGTCAGGGATAGTTTGAGTAATCGCAATTTTATTTCTCTTTTTAGTTTCTGATATAGTGCAGCAAACGTGAGGTGAAATTCGACAAACAAATGCGCATCTTTATGATGTTATATGTTCATCACATTAATGGAGGGTGGCATCTAACATATAACACAGTAACCTTTGTGTATACACTTTGAAGCATTTATTTGACATACGAAATTACAGAAAATTGTCAAACAATGAGCCACTGCCTTGTAATGCACATCACTTTTTTCTCTTGTATTGTGAATCTTTCGTCTCTCGAATGATATTCCAGCAATAATCTGCTAACATAGAAGGTACCCACTTCCCTTCATAGCGCCTTTCTATGGTAGAAACGTCTTTATGGAATCTTTCCCCATGTTCATCCGATACGTCACTACAACTCTCTGTGAAGTAGTCCAGATGAGAGTCCATCATATGTACCTTCAAAGACATATTGCACCCCAAATCCTGATATGCTTTGATCATATCCTTCACCATTGCTTTGTAGTTAGTAGCTCTTCTTCTTCCGAGGAAGTTTTCCGACACCATCTTGAAACAGTCCCATGCGGTTTTTTCTTTATCAGTTAAACATGCTTCAAAATTTGCATCTTTCTGCAGCTCCCTGATTTGTGGGCCCACAAGTACACCTTCCTTTATTTTTGCAGCTGAAAGACGGGGGAATTTGGTAGCTAGATATGCAAACCGACAGCATGTTGGATCCATGGCCTTCACGAATTGTTTCATCAGGCCAAGTTTGATGTGAAGCGGTGGAAGTAGTATATATTCAGGAGCTACCAGACTTTCACGTTGTACATTCTTTTCGCCAACTTTCCATCTTCGCCTAGGCCATTTCTTTTTCACGTAGTGAGAATTTCGGTCTCGACTATTCCACTCGCAAAGGAAACAGGCATACTTTGTGTACCCTTGTTGCATTCCCAGTACCATAGTAATTACCTTGAAATCTGCACATATTTTCCATTTGTGTTCATTGTATTTTAATGAATTTAGCATCCTTTGTACGAATTCGTAATTTTCTTTTGTCAAACTAGCATAAGCTACTGGAACAGAGGGTATTTTATTTCCGTTATGGAGCAAAATACCCTTCAGACTTGTTTTCGATACATCTATGAAAAGTCTCCATTCCTGTGAAATATAAGTGAAGTTCAGCACTTTCATCAGGCCAGCAACGTCATTGCAAAATGTCAGTGCTTCGTCAGTTGAAAAATAAGAAATAAAGGCATGTTTTCTGTGCCTGAACACACTGATTTTAGTACTTTGGTGCAGTAGATTATACTCTTGTAATCTTGAACCAAGCAGTTGCGCCATTTGTTTACTTAGTCGTAGATCACGTACTAAATCACTTAAATCTGCCTGTGTTAACAAATGTGGCGATGACTCACTTGTGCAGTGATATAAAGAATCATCATCTGTGATTTCTTCAGTACTACTTATTTCACTGTCATTCGGAATTTGACCTCGAGCTCTTGAAGGTACTGGAAGATTGTCGGAATGCTACACTGGCATTCTCGCTGAAGGCAGATCTGGGTAAACAATGTGCTTCTTTGACTTTTTGTTTGTAAAACCCTGAATTTTTGTTAGACAGAAATAACAATCGTAAAACCCTGAATTTTTGATAGACAGAAATAACAATCAGTAACATGGTCCTTAGGCTCCCTCCACACCATGGGAACAGCAAACAACGCCACATTCTCTTTACCTTTCCACCACTGAATTAGTTGGCAGCAACATGTAGCACAACAGAAATGTGGTGCCCATTCTTTATCTTGGTGTCCTACCTCTACTCCAAAGAAATGTTTGTATGCTTTCTTTATGACTGAAGAAATTTTCTTCCTATTTCTGGCAAAAATGAACTTCCCACAGATGTAGCAGACGTTGTCCGGCTTATATCGACATCCATGAGACGTGGCATTTCTGCAAATTTAAAAATACCACTTTGGTGATGCACCTGTATTAAATTAATAGTAGGGAACTAGAGGAACGCTGATGTGTGAAAACAAGCAGTCGTTTTACCTTCAGCACCAGGCTCAATCAGTTTACACACAGGAACTAAAAAATTCAACCGTGCTCGGAAATATGACAGACAGTTACTTCGCAGCCAAAACACCCACTCGTTAAGACTGACACAAACTGCGGCTAACACCACTGTTGTAAACTCGATGCACCTGCCCCTAGGAGGCGTGAAGCTTTACTGCCGAGGCAGCGACCGGCTGTCACCGTTCGAGTTAATGAGATGTTTAAGGTGGTCTTAATGGCATAGGTGTGGCGGAGGAGAACCTAATGATGTCTGATTCTTCCCACCTGCTGTTGCACAAGAAATTATCACGTTCTATCACTACTGGATGCGGCAACATACCCGTATTTCTCTACAACGTCTCTGTGTTTGCCATGAATTGTGAATATACATATATATACATATTACATAAAAAGTATCCCTGACAACGATATTTTGTTTACATATTTGAATTTCCCACGGTAAAGTGGTCTAGAAGCACATACTTTAATATCAGAAATAGAACCCATGTCGAACAGTGTATCCTGCCTAAATCATTTTGCACTTGGTTTGGGTTTTCGAGTGCTTTCACTAGAAGGTAAATGACAGCATCATCTGCAAACAGTCCAAGACGGGTACTCAGATTGTCTCCTAAATCATTTACATACATTAGGAATTGCACAGTGCCAGTGACACTTTCTTGCGGAAAGAGATATGATTTAGGTTTTACTCGACGTCTTACCGGCAGTTACTGCCTACTGTGACTTTTCTGCAGGAAATCCCAAGTCCAGTAACGCAGCTGAGGCGAGACTTCATAGTGTAACAGAACATCATGAAAGAGAATTGACAGCCTTGCAAGATAAGAGATGATGTAAAAAAGATTGTTAACCATGTGGAAACTTCTCGGTATGTTTAAAGACAAAAAGAATGGTTGTGACTGAGTCAACATCATGTGTCTTTCTAGCATCACTCAGGAGAAAGAGGAAATATAACAGCCATGCGGTTTTATTTGAAGCCCTTGTGAGGAACCGCGTCAAACTCCTTGTGGAAATCCAGAAATATGAAATAAATTCGACATTACCTGTTGATAGCACTCGTTATCATTGCTTCCTGTAAATAAAGAAGCTACTTGTGAAACACACGGGCTCTATTTGCTGAATTCGTGTTGCCTATGTATCAATAGGTGGTTTTCTGCGAGGCAATTCGTAATGTTCGAATTCAATATGTGTCAAAATCCTACTGGAACAGATGTCAGTGATCGTGAACTACAATTCAGCGGATTACTCATATTTTCTTTCTAACTTTCCAGTTTTTATGGACGGATCTCCTGTCGAGCGGACAGTTGTATATTATTGCTGGGAATGGCGTTCTCAGCGTACTCTGGTATCTGCGTTTGTCCTTATTTACTCTGTAACAGTACTGCACTTCATCTCTTTGTGCGTTCTTATTGAATAATACACTGAAGAGCCAAAGAAATGGTCCCCCCTGCGGGTTTGCGGGTAAGAATAGGCCTGCGGTATTCCTGCCTGTCGTACGAGGCGACTAAAAGGAGTCTCAAGCTTTTCGGCCTTCTGTGATGGTCCCCTCCTGGGTTTGACCTCCATTTTTCCGAATTTCCGTTGTTAGTGCGTGCCATTTGGGGAAGGACGCCTTACGTGGTGTTTTTCTGTTGGTCCATCATGCACCACCATCTTGCATGCTCCCTATTGTGATGTGGCGGGATTTACACCCAACGTCTTCTGGGTTGCCTCCTTCTCGTCTTGTGCGCAATCCCCTTCTTAGCGCCCCTGACAACTGTGGACCCTTTCAACACCTAAAATCCAGCACGGTAGTCAGTCCGTTATGGTGGGGTCGTCATGTACCCTCTTGGTGGTAACCCCCTGACCACGCAGGGATCGCACTACAGATGCCAGAGCTTTTTCCTCCCCATGCATGCCAAGGAGTATGTGCCCATCTTGTCTGGGGCACGGGGACTCCGGGCAACGGGATATCAGCCAGGTACCCGTTGCTTTGGCTGGGTGGCGCCCTTCGGGAGAGCCCTCGTTTGGAGTAGGTGGCATCTGGGCGGATGTGGCGCAATGATGCGCAATAAATCACACCAAGCTGGTGGTCGCACGGCCCCCAGCGTCTCTAAGCGAGGCAGAGTTGAGTTTGATGCTGCGCAATATGACCCTCAGTCGTTCCCCTCACTGGCTGCACCGTGGGAGGGACGCAGATCTAGTGCCAAGCGGGAGCCTTATGTACCACAATACCTTGTCTGCAGCAGGACTGATGGTGACTCCTTTCTTACGACGAAGCCTCTGTTTTTTGTGGAACACATGGAGGATAAGTTTGGGGGAGTGGCGGGGTTGTCTAAAATGAGGAATGGGTCCATCCTCCTCAAGACGTTCTCCCCAGCCCAGTCACAAGCGTTGCTCTTGTGTGATAAGCTGGGTGACGTCCCTGTTACCGTCACTCCCCACAGTAGCTTAAATATGGTCCAGGGGATTATTTTCCATCGTTACCTATTTTTACAATCTGATGACGAGCCGAGAGCCGACTTGGCACGACGTGGTGTACATTTTGTCCGTCGTGTACATAGAGGACCCAAGACTAACAGGGTGGCCACCGGTGCCTTTATCTTGGCCTTCGAGTGTGCTGTATTGCTCGAGAAGGTCAAGGCAATGGTTTACCATTGTGACATCAAGCCATATGTCCCTCCCCCGATGCGGTGCTTCCAGTGCTGGAAGTTTGGGCATACGTCCTCCTGTTGCCCATCCAGCGCCACATGTCGAGATTGCGGACGCCCCTCTCATCCCCATTCTCCATGTGCGCCTCCGCCTGTATGTGTCAACTGTGGGGAGCACCACTCTCCATGCTCGCCGGATTGCCCTGTTCTTCATAAGGAGCGGAAGATCATGGAATTCAAGACCCTGGACCGGCTTATTTATCGAGAGGCAAAACTGAAATTTGAAAGGTTGTATCCTGCTTCCCTTCGAACATCTTATGCTGCAGCCACGTTATCGTCGCCCTCGCGAGTGGTGGTTGTCGCCTCATCTGTGCCGTCTTCAGTGGGCCCTCGGGGCTGTGCATCTCTGTCTGCCCCCCTTGTGTCTGGGGGCAAGCCTTCCTCTGTTGCCCCCTTAGCAGTTGGGGGCAAACCCTCTTCTGTCACTCCCCCCACACTTACTTTGGGAGTGACATCTGCTCCAAAACCGGGGGGCTCGATCCCTCCCCCTCCTTCTCCGCTGGCGTTGCCTCTGCCAGTTCCTCTCTCGTGGAAGGGGTCCATCGGGGCTCTCCCTTCCTCCATTTCTTCTCCTACCCAGCCGGATGTCAGTCAGTGGCTGAAGGTTCCGCCACCTGCTGGTCGTAGGACTTCTGCGTCGTTGTCAGCCTCCGACGCTCCTTCAGAGGAGCTCTCCCAGCCCTCTAACCCTAAGAAGAGACGCGAGAAGAAGGAACAGAACGTGTCCAAGAAGGACGTTTCGGCGGTTTCAGTACCGCCTGCTGTAAATAGTTCTGGCTCTGGGGATGAGGTGGAAATCTGCGGATCTCGCAGAACCCTCGGGGGCCTTTCCTATGGACACAGCTGACTCTCCCCCAGTGGTGGCAGTTGGCTCTGAGGCGCCGTCTGCCTGTTAGTCGCCTTCACGCCCTCCCAGTCCCTTCCTTCTTCCATTCTCCAGTGGAACTGCGGCGGTTATTTCCGCCACCTGCCTGAGCTCCGGATGCTTCTGAGTGTTTCCCCTGTTCTCTGCATTGCTCTGCAGGAAACTTGGTTTCCAGCAATGCGGATCCCCGCTCTTCGCGGTTATCGGGGATACTATAAGAACCGCGCTACCTGTCAGCGAGCATCAGGTGGAGTTTGCCTCTTTGTTCACCACTCTGTCTGTAGCTCGCCAGTACCCCTTCTAACGCCTTTAGAGGCAGTCGCTGCTAGGGTTGAGCTCTTGCCGGCTATTACTGTTTGTTCTGTTTACATTCCTCCAGATGGGGAGCTCCCCAGCCATGTCTTGGCTGCGCTGCTGGCTCAACTCCCGTCACCATTGCTGCTTCTGGGCGATTTCAATGCCCACAGCCCTCTATGGGGTGGGACTGTCTCCGATGACCGTGGTCGTGCTGTGGAGCATGTGTTGGCTCAGCTCGACTTTAGCCTCTTGAACACCAGTGCTCCCACGCATTTCAGTGTGGCCCATGGCTTGTTCTCGGCCATTGATCTCTCTCTTTGCAGCCCCAGACTTGTCCCACCCCTCCACTGGAGAGTGCATCATGACCTTTGTAGTAGTGACCATTTTCCCATCTATTTATCACTGCCCCCATGTCATTCTTCTAGGCGCCTGCCCTGCTGGGCTTTCAACAGGGCCGACTGGCCGGCTTTTACTTCCGCTGCAACCACTGAGTCTCCCCCACAGGGTGACATTGACGAGTTGGTCCATGGCTTGACCACGTCTATCATTTCTGCGGCTGAGGCGGCCATCCCCCGCTCTTCTGGACTCCCTCCGAGGAAGTCTGTACCCTGGTGGTCGCCGGAGATCGCTGAGGCTTTCCGCAACCGTCGGTGGGCTCTCCAGCGTCATAGGTGGCACCCGTCTCTGGAGACCCTCGTTGCCTTTAAGAGGCTCCGTGCCTTGGCCCGTCGTCTTATTGCACAGCACAAGCAGCAGTGCTGGGAGAGGTATGTCTTATCCTTGAGCTCCCGTGTCTCCCCCTCGCTCGTGTGGTCCCGGATCCGGCGGATTTATGGATACCAGACCCCTATGGGTGTCCCTGGACGGCGCTGTCTGCACGGACACTGCCGCCATTGCTGAACACCTTGCCATGCACTTTGCTATGAGCTCTGGTCTCTCAAGGAGCGAGCCGAGCAGACGCTGTTATCATTCCACATGCGTCGTTCTGAAAAATACAATGCTCGTTTCAGCGAGAGGGAATTCCTCGCTGCCCTCGCCGATTGCCCTGATACAGCACCAGGACCAGACTGCATCCACGCGCAGATGCTGAAGCATCTCTCCAGGGACACATCCTCACCATCTTTAACCGCATTTGGTGCGAGGGCGTGTTCCCGTTGCAATGGCGAGAGGGTGTTATTGTCCCCATCTTGAAGTCAGGTGCGGACCCACTGGCGGTGGACAGCTATCGTCCCGTTGCCCTCACCAACGTTTCGTGCAAATTGCTCGAACGTATAGTGGGGCGGCATTTGTGTTGGGTCCTTGAGTCGCGCGGTCTCCTTGCTCCATCCCAGGGTGGCTTCCGTTGGGGCCGGTCTGCTGCAGGCAATTCGGTGCGGCTGGAATCTGCTATCCATACGGCCTTTGCCCGATGTCAGCATCTCGTTGCTGTATTTTTTGATCTGCGGAAGGCATATGACATCACATGGGGGCATCACATCCTTGCTACGTTGCATGAGTGGGGTCTTTGTGGTCAGCTCCCGGCTTTTCTTCAAACCTTTTTATTGCGCCACTCTTTCCGGGTGCATGTCGGTGTCGCCTGTAGTTCATCTTATATACAGGAAAATGGGGTCCCACAGGGCTTGGTGTTGAGCGTCTCCTGATTTCTAGTGGCCATTAATGGTCTGGCTGCAGCTGTGGGGTCGTCGGTGTCTCTTTCTTTGTATGCTGACGACTTCTGCATCTCATTTACCTCAACGACTATGGGCGTCGCCGAACGCAGGCTGCAAGTAGCCGTTCGCAAGGAAGCATCATGGGCTGTGACGCATGGTTTTCAGTTCTCTGCAGCCAAGACTCGAGTTATGCACTTCTGCAGGCGTCAGATGGTCCACCCTCATCCTGAACCTTACCTCGACGGCCACCTGCATGAAGTGGTGGACACTTGCCGCTTCTTAGGACTCGTCTTTGATGCCCGGCTCACATGGGTTCCTCATATTACTCAGCTGAAGCAAAAGTGCTGGAGGCACCTCAACGCCCTCCGCTGCCTGAGCCACACATCTTGGGGTGCAGATCGCTGCACGCTGTTGCGATTGTACAGAGCCCTTGTGCAGTCCAGGCTTGATTATGGGAGCCTGGCCTATGGGTCTGCATCACCCTCAGTGTTGACGTTTTTAGACCCCATACACCACTGTGGGGTTCGGCTTGCAACTGGCGCTTTCCGTACGAGCCCCGTGGATAGTCTGCTGGTGGAGGCCGGGGTTCCCCCGCTGCGGATTCGCCGCCATCGGCTGCTCACCGACTATGCTGTCCATGTGCATTGCTCGCCGGGCCATCCCAATCATCGCCTGCTTTTCCCTGCCATGGTCCTCCATCTGCCCGAACAGCGACCTAGGTCTGGGCTTTCCACATGTGTCCGCGTCCAGTCCCTGCTGTTGGAACTGGGGTCACTCCCTCTTCTGCCTCCCTTCCAGGTCTGTGCACCTACGCCTCCCTGGTGTTTGCCCCGGCCGTCCGTCCGTCCGTCTGGACTTGGCACAGGGACCCAAGGACTCGGTTCCGCCTGTGGCCCTCCATCGCCGTTTTCTTGCGCTCCTCACCTCATTTTCGGGCTGTGAGACTGTCTACACTGATGGTTCCCTGGTTGATGGTCGCACTGCCTACGCTTTTGCTAATGCTGCCCATGTTGAACAGCGCTCCTTGCCGGCTGGCTGCAGTGTTTTTACTGCAGAGCTGGTGGCCATATTGCGCGCTCTTGAGCATATGCGTTCCTGCTCAGGTATGTCCATCGTCATCTGCAGTGACTCCCTGAGCAGCCTCCAGGCCATCGACCGCTGCTATACCTCTTCTCCTCTGGTATCCTCTATTCAGGAGTCTGTTTCCGCCATTACCCGCTCTGGTCGTTCGGTGGTCTTTGTTTGGACGCCAGGTCACGTTGGCATCCCGGGGAACGAACGTGTCGACAGGCTGGCCAAAGGGGCGATCGACGCCCAAGCTTTGGAGATCGGCCTCCCGGCTCGTGATCAGCAGTTGGTGTTGCGCCGTAAGGTGCTTGGGATGTGGACTGATGAGTGGCGTGGCCTGACATCCCCGAATAAACTGCGGGCTGTTAAGGAGACGACCGATGTGTGGCGGTCCTCCCTGCGGACTTCTCGCAGGGTCTCTGTCGTCCTGTGTCGGTCCGCATCGGCCATACCTACCTGACGCACGGCCGTCTTTTGCGTCAGGAGGATCCCCCCCTGTGTTGGTGTGGGTCCCGGCTGACGGTCGCCCACATTTTGTTGGGGTGTCCCCGACTGCGCACCGTCCGGCAGTCTTTTAATCTCCCGGGCACTTTGCCTTTGGTTTTATGCGACTATGCCTCCATGGCTGACGACGTTTTAAATTTTATCCGTGGTAGTCCTTTTTATGGTTCCATTTAGGGAGGTCCTGCACCTTTCCCTTTCTGTGTCTCTTGTCCTCGAGTCTCTCGTATTTGGTTGCAGATTTTAGTGTGTAGTCGGATGGTTGACTCTTTCCCATAATTTTTTTTGTTCTCGTGGTCAGTCAACCAGTCTCTGGCCATCTTCTTTTCTTCTGTTTCTTTCTGTCTGGTGTGTTCATCTGTACTCTTCTTGTCTGTAGTGTTCGTTGCCGCATTTGTGTTCTTTCAGTGCCTGGGGGGGGGGGGGGAGTAGTCTCCTTACCCTTGGGGTTTTAGCTGCTCCGCAACTTTATGTCTCGCCTGTTTTTGGAATGGGGGACTGATGACCTTAGCTGTTTAATCCCCCCTAAACATCCCAACAACCACCACCACCACCAAAGAAATGGTACACCTCCCTAAGATGGTGAAGGGCTCACGCGAGCATGCAGAAGTGCCGCAACATGACGTGGCATGGACTCGAGTAATGTCTGAAGTACTGCTGGAGGCAACTAACACCATGAATCCTGTAGGACTGATCATAAATCCTTAATAGCACGAGGGGGTGGAGATCTCTTCTGAACAGCAAGTTACACGGCATACCAGATACGCTCAATAATGTTCCTATCTTGGGAGTTTGGTGGCCAGGGGAAGTGTTTAAACTCAGAGGAGAGTTCCTGAAGTCACTCTGTAGCAGTTCTTGACGTGCAGGGTGTCCCATTGACCTGCTAGAATTGCCCAAGTCCTTCGGAATACACAATGGACATGAATGGATGCAGGTGATCAGACAGGATGCTTACATACGTGTCACGTATCAGAGTCGTATCTAGACGTATCGGGGGTCCCATATCATTCCAACAGCACACACCCCAAACCATTACTGCGCTTTCACCAGCTTGATCAGTCCCCTGCTGACATGCACGGTCCATCGAGTCCCGAGATTGTTTCCATACCCGTTTACGTCCATCCGCTCGATAAAGTTTGAAACGAGACTCGTCTGACCAGGCAACATGTTTCCTGTCATCAACAGTCCTATGTCGGTGTTGACGGGCCAAGGCGAGGCGTAAAGTTTTGTGTAGTCATCAAGGGTACACGAGTGGGCCTTCGACTCCGAAAGCCCATACCGATGATGTTTCATTGAATGATATGCACGCTGACACTTGTTGATGACCCAGCATTTAAATCTGCAGCAATTTGCGGAAGGGTTACACTTCGGTCGCTTTGAATGATTCTCTTTAGTTGTCTTTTGTCCTGTTCTTGCAGGATCTCTTTCCGACCGCAACGTTGGAGATTTGACATCTTACCAGATTCATGATGTTCACGGTATGCCCGTAAAATAGTGCCGTAAAATCCCCACTTCATCACTATATCAGAGATGCTGTCCCCCATCGCTCGTTCGTCGACTATAACACCACGTTCAAACTCAAGTAAATCTTGATAAACTGCTATTGTAGCAGCGGTAAGCGGTCTAACAACTTCGCCAGACCCTTGTCTTATATAGGCGTTGCCGATCGTAGTGCCGTATTCTGCTTGTTTACGTATCTCTGTATTTGAACACACACGCCTATACCACTTTCTTTGGCAGTTCAGTGTATTAACATTTACGCTGCAGTCTTAAAAGTCACTATTGCATTACTCAATTTTTCCTTTCTGTTTTATCGCACTTCTTCGTTCTTTCAGTTGTAGTATTCTAAAAATGGTGTCATTGCAAGAATCATCGGAATGTTGACAGTTTCTTCGTTTAAAAAAACGCATCAGTTACGACCATCGTAAATTCGTATTCTCCTGCTGGCGCCCAGTGGGGATGAAACGTTTTGTATGCTGGATTTACAACTGCGTCGCAAGGGCATGGCGATTGCGTATCGGATAATAGCCCCAGCGTTGCTCTGTACTTGCACGAAATGCAGTGAGACACAGTAAACCTTTAAGTGCTGAACTTAGGGGGGAGATAGGAGCAGTGCAGAAGGGCGTCGTAAAACGCGCATCGCATGGCCCTTTGAAGGGCGCCGCCGAGCTGTTTGTGGCCTCCGTTAACTGGTGATGTCTCAGATACACTTGCCAGTTCTACACACGACGCACACTTCAAACTAGCTTTAATGACAGTCTCGCAATTTGCCGAGTGCACACAAGAAGTGGAAATGCGATGCTCGTCATGAAACAAACCTCTTATCGCACGGGACGAGCTACTGCAGCGCTCATTCTTTTCTCTGAATTCTTGATGTGACTGGTCGTTGAGTTTGGACACTGTGCACAACGGTCGTGTCATCACAGTGAGAACAAGCAGCTTAGGTTTTCATCATCTTATATTTATTATTAGCGGGTCGCCTAACCGTCGGAAAGTTGGAGGGCATTGTAAAGGCCCTAGGAATGTAAGTCGAGGTTGTATAAAATATTTATTAGCTCCAATGGCCGACAAAAATAACAAAAAAAAGAAAAATCAGCAGAGAACAAATTTCTCTTAAGGAATCAAATTGCAAAATGATGCTAACTCTATCAGAAGGTACCAAAAATGTTTGAAAGTGCAACATGAACTGCTCATCTGGATATATCGTGAAATCAAAGTTAGCAGTACAACAAAGCGGCACAAATTGTAAGCAAACCGAGCAACTTAAGTTGCTTGGCAATTTTAGCAGGTTAAAATGGTTCAAATTGCTCTAAGCACCATGGGACTTAACATTTGAGGTCATCAGTCCCCTAGACGTAGAATTACTTAAACCTAAATAACCTAAGGACATCGCACACATCCATGCCCGAGGCAGGATTCGAACCTGCGACAGTAGCAGCAGCGTGGTTCCGGACTGAAGCGCCTAGAACCGCTCGACCACAGCGGCCGGAATTTTTTAGCAGGTACAGAGCTGCTCAGAATGTGGATTCAGCTACTGCAATTGTAGGTCCTGCGTTTTCCAAAAATCAGCAAACTGTGCGTCCATCAGCACCAAATGGCCGACTGCGAGAGGAGACGTGGGGAATGACAGAAAAGCACGAAACGTATGTCTTAATTGACCACTCGCTACTTCCAAAATCGCTCTGTATCGAGGGAATATTCCTTATTTCATGAAAAAATGGGGGAACGCTGCAGAAACCTGACAGCCTTAGCGTACAAAATCTACCTTGACACTATGATGCCCTGTCTTCCCCTGCCCTTCTCTAGTCCCAGAGCGATGATTTTGACCCCTACTGTATAACAATAATGTTCAAAATTAGTATTTCAAAATTGTATGCAGTTACTGTATTACAATGTTTGCACATGATTTACATATCATTTAAGAGATAGAAATGTGAGTAAAATCCAACAGAACACAAATAACGTCAGTTATTAGAAAATAAACCTGTAAAACCCAAGTGAGGTTTTAATTCAGTTTTAAATGCAAAAAAAATACGAGTTATTCTTGCTTGCAGCAATTTTAGGATGTTCATAATTCCACACAATTGGCACATTTGTGTTTAGTTTCCTTTGTGCATTTTCCACAAACCATCTTCTCACAGCCAGCCGAAGTGGCCGTGCGGTTCTAGGCGCTGCAGTCTGGAACCGCGCGACCGCTACGGTCGCAGGTTCGAATCCTGCCTCAGGTATGGATGTGTGTGATGTCCTTAGGTTAGTTAGGTTTAAGTAGTTCTAAGTTCTAGGGGACTGATGACCTCAGAAGTAAAGTCCCATAGTGCTCGGAGCCATTTGAACCATTTGAACCATCTTCTCACATACAGTACACTTGGAAGTGATTTTTTTACACTTGCAGAATTTAGGAACTTGACACATGTAAGGATTCTCCTCTTGACTTTCATTTCCATTGTTTTCATAACTCTTTGTGACCCTACTAAGCGAAGGACTCCTCCCTCACTCATTGCGCAGTTCCTCTGCAAGTTACTGAACAAAAGTGTTCTTTCCAGTAACAGCCCTGAATACTACATAAGCATTTATTCATATTAAGTCTAGAATATTGTAAAATGAATGTACTGACCATCTTCTTGGGAAGGCCTTGACTCAATACTGCCTGGTTATTTTGCCTACGACATGGTGTGCGTAAAAGTTTCCGGACACGCCCAAAAACATACGTTTTTCATATTAGGTGCTTTGTGCTGCCATCTGCTGCCAGATACCCCATATCAGAGACCTCAGCAGTCATTAGACATCGTGAGAGAGCAGAATAGGGCGATCCGTGGAACTCACGGACTTCAAAGTGATTGGGTGTCACTTGTGGCATACGTCTGTACGCGATATTTCCACACTCCTAAACATCCCTAGGTCCACTGTTTCCGATGTGATAGTCAAGTGAAAATGTGAAGGGACACGTGCAGCACAAAAGCGTACAGGCCGACCGCGACTTTTGAAGAGGGTCAAATTTGTAATAGGAAGACATCTATCCAGACCGTCACACAGGAATTCCAAACTGCATCAGGATCCACTGTAAGTACTATGACAGTTACGCGGGAGGTGAGAAAACTTGGATTTCATGGTCGAGCGGCTGTTCATAAGCCACACATCACTCCGTAAATGCCAAACGACGCCTCGCTTGGTGTAAGGAGCTTAAACGTGTGACGACTGAACAGTGGGAAAACGTTGTGTGGAGTGACGAATAACGCTACAAGCGGTGACTATCCGATAGCAGGGTGTGGGTATGGCGAATGCCCGGTGAACGTGATCTGCCAGCGTGTGTAGTGGCAACACTGAAATTTGGAGGCTGTGGTGTTGTGGTGTGGTCGTGTTTTTCGTGGAGCGGTCTTGCACCCCGTGTTGTTTCTCGTTGCACTATCACAGCACGGGCCTACATTGATGATTTATGTACCTTCGGGCTTCCTACTGTTGAAGAGCAATTTGGGGATGGCGATTGCAACTTTTAACACGATC
Organism: Schistocerca piceifrons; assembly: GCF_021461385.2. Taxonomy (NCBI): domain Eukaryota; kingdom Metazoa; phylum Arthropoda; class Insecta; order Orthoptera; family Acrididae; genus Schistocerca; species Schistocerca piceifrons. Next base: position 59,592,952 of record NC_060147.1, on the reverse strand, counting down.
GAGCACCTGTTCATAAAGCATGGCCTGTGGCGAGGTGGTTACACGACAATAACATCCCTGTAATGGACTGGTCCGCACAGAGTCCTGACCTGAATCCTACAGAACACCTTTGGGATGTTTTGGAACAGCGACTTCGTGCCAGGAACACCGACCGACATCGATACCTCTCCTCAGTGCAGCACTCCGTGAAGTAATGGCTGCCATTCCCCAAGAAAACTTCCAGCACGTGATTGAACGTATGACTGCGAGAGTTGAAACTGTCATCAAGAATAAGGGTTGGCCAACACCATATTGAATTCCAGCATTACCGGTGGAGGCCGCCACGAACTTTTAAGTCATTTTCAGGCAGCTGTCCGAATACTTTTGATCACATATTGTGTGCCAGAGAAAGTTTGTATTGTAATTAATTAAAGTTTATGGATTTTTTTCTCATTTATATTTATGGTAATACTAGGATGAATGAAGCTCACCATTAGCCCACTTTTTACTTTCTTTCCTTGATAGATTATGTAGGGAATATTGTCATGTTTTAAAATTTGTGTTGAAGACACAGGGGCCTTCAAAGACTTCAGAGCATGTGGTATTTCTCTACCTGCACTACTCAGTGTTCCCACGATTGAAGTTGACTTTTCTTTCAATTTCTTGGAATGTTTGGAGGAAGTTCAGTAATTATTGGTAGTGACATAATTTCACAGAATTTATTTCTACTCATGGATTCCACACAGAATGGTATGCCCCAGGATTTTGACTATAAGCTGTGGAGGCATCACAAACCTGAGGCATACCTTTTTGTGGGGAATCCATGAGTAGAAAAAGATTCTCTGAAATTGAGATTCCTATGGTCTGACGAGAAATAATAAATAATTGCAATAAATACTTCTGTTTCTTCAATGATCATTGATTAGCTGTCATTTACTGATACTCTGTGTGCCTGTATTACAGCAATTTTCAGAATATACTTGATTATATAGTTGTTTGTGAACAAGTGCCAAGCACTTGATATTCCAGTGTTGTACATTCATAACATAATAATATGAAAAAAGGTAATTATTGCACTACAAAGTAAAACAGCTGAAGCTTGGGGGGTACATGAAACAAACTTAAGGCATACCAGTAAACAAGACTGCAGTATTATCATAAAGGGGTCACTATGACCACTCTTGTCATTAAAGGTGAAATCTACAAAAAATCATCAGTTGTGTGAAACGCACTGTTTTTCAATACAAAGAAGGTACCTACCGAATGAATTAAACTCGCACAAGGAAATGTTGTTCCAGTCATTATGTGAAACATAGCTACCATTTAAAAGCCAGCAAGTGTCGTTTTGCTTCCCCCCCCCCCTCCCACCCACCCCTCCCCCCCTCCCCTGGGTGTTCCAGTGTTGACGAAAAAGAGGTTGGTACTGAGATGGAGCAATGTCTGTTGATCGTCTACTTCGCGCCAAGCACAGTGGCAGTGCGACTAGTTTCCACTGCGCACACCAAATTTTCAAGTGAAAGCAGTGGACCCACACGCATTGGTTGCACAGTTTCTCTGTGTGTCCTCCTTAGATGTCCAAACAGAATAGAGGAAAGTGTCGTGCACAGTTATTATCTGGGAACGGCAGTGACGTCACGGTGCCTTCCACTCAGCACTAAGAGAAGCGCCGGATCTGCCAACACGAGCACGAAGCAGGCCGCAGCCTTACTTCTGTGATAACCAGTCGGCTCCCAGGGGACCTCCACCTTCCCAGTGATATTGACTGACTGCCCCCTGCCGACCACGAGGACTCAAAACCACACTGGGAGAACACCTCCTGAGTGAGAAACACACACAACTTTCCTCCTATCAAATGTTCCCAGTACACTGTAAATAAAATGAACCTCGAAATTCTGAAAGATATGAACCATTGTCGCAGAGTCATATGTGACAGTAATGTCACAACGTATTGCATGGTCCATTATTTGATGCGCTGGGCCAAGAACTTCTCAAAAGACATCTTCTAATGTAAGGGACGGTAAGAAAAAAAAAAAAAAAAAAAAAAAAAACCTTAATCAAGGAACTTCCAATCATCCCATTACAAGATAGCTATTGAAAACCTTCACCACAGCACATCGCTTAGATATTTGGGGCCGGCCGATGTGGCCGAGCGATTCTAGGCGCTTCAGTCTGGAACCGCGTGACCGCTACGGTCGCAGGTTCGAATCCTGCCTCGGGCATGGATGTGTGTGATGTCCTTAGGGTAGTTAGGTTTAAGTAGTTCTAAGTTCTAGGGGACTGATGACCACCGATGTTAAATCCCATAGTACTCAGAGCCATTTGGACCATTTTTAGATATTTGGGAGGGCTGTATTAAGAAGTGATCTGGATAAGGGACGAAGACGCAAATTCAGTAGTAGGGAAGGCGAATGGAAGGGTCTGATTCGATGAAAGATTTCTAGGAAACCGTAGAGCATCTATAAAGGCAGTTCTGTCCAGGACGCTAGTGCGACCAGATCTAGAGTACTGTTTCCTTGTTTGGAGTCCTGATCGCGTCGACATGACAACAGACATAGAACGAGTTAAACAACGCGCTGTTGGGTGTTAACGTATGGTTACAGGGCACTTAAAATTGCAGCTGAACTGGTAAAGGAAGCTGGGTCGAATTCCATCAGAGAACTAAGAAATTTACTAAGCAACAACATTAAAGCATAACTTTTTCGAATTCCCATAGTTGTTCCCCTTTCCTCGAAGGTGCCTACAGCCTTCCTCTGTGACGTTACAAAAGCGTGGCACCCTTCCACATCAACCTCCGGCTCGGCGACGCTATAAACAGCAAGGCGTCTGTGGAACTGAAAGAAAAGGCCGCAGTTCAGAAGTTTATGTGATCTGTAAGGTGGGTTAATGAGGTCACATTGGTACCAAATTTTGCCAAAGCTCTGCCCAAAACCATCGGTGACATGTCACATTATGGGAAGGTCGTCACACCCGCTCTTACCCACATTTCAACACTTCTTTTGGAGACTCTACAGTGGAGTTCACAATCGCAATAGCACACTGTTTCCTTATTGGTGGCTCAGGAAGACTTTCCAGACATAGCGTCGCTCAGAATCGGCACGGAAAGGCCTCAGGGGCGGCATAAAGTACGTCAATGAAACCAGCCCTTCCCTTGGTGCGTTGATTCCCACACATTTCGCGGTCGAAAAAAAACACTTTACAGTGCGATGGACAACTGGACGACGTTCTTGACAAATGCTGAACCCCCCTGCCTCCTCTGGGTGTTTAAACCCTCCTCTGAGGACACTGTTGGTCTGCAACCTCATTGAACGATACCTGATGCAATTTTTGCTCTGGTGTACAGGGTCAACGGCACTGCTGCAATGGTAACACTGGTTCCCATCAGATCCCTGATGTGTTGTCGGGCTTCTTCAGCACCTGGATGGATCACAGTCCGGGTCTGCCGAGTACTGTTGGCATGTGGGCTGCACTCAACTCTTGTGAGGCCAATTGAGGAGGTACTTGCCCCTCCATATCAACATCTGGTGACGCCTAAGTGCTGACGATGACACGTCGGCCGGTCGGTACCGTTGGGGCTTCAAGGCCTGTTGGGACCGTGTTGTGTACAGAGTGTGACCACAAAGACCCGCTGAAAATCATTCAACGAAATCTGATCGTGACCCGAAGCAGCATAGGGCTTTTCTGTTTTCCCCCTTCCTGTTTCGCGTTCTCCTCTGTCGTAGTCACGAGGTGTGGGATGCAACATTAACATGTGCGCGAATAAAACGGCAAAGTGCAAAGTGTCCCTCTAAGACCCCTCCAGTTCGGTAACACTGCAAAATTTTTGGTTCCACTCACGCACACTGCACATGTACCTGTCAGAAACTTCGATACACATTGAGCATTGCTGCTTCTCCAGCGCTCAGGGTTAGGCAGCCCCTTTAACTCTCCTTACGCGAGGTTTGCCTGCCTTTAGGCGGTAGAGTAGCCGCGTGGCTGAATGTGTGTGGAAGTTTAGCGCCGGGATGGGAGACAATTACGAGGTTTCGAAAAAATGATCCTTTAATTTTCACAGTGTGTTATACAAAACATATGCGAGATGTAAATACCAAAAGAGTGGACGTGCGCAGTTATACAGTCTCTAAATAAGAAAGCGGATGGGAACAATGTTAAAAATTACAGAGGGATAGTTCTACTGTCCGTCGCATTCAAAATTCTATCACTGGACCCGGATGAATCTGGAAAACAAGACAGAAGAATAATGAAAACGCTTCAGACTGGGAAAATCATGTACTGAGCGGAGACTCAAAGGCAATACTGGGATACCAAGTGAAGAGAAGCCGAGAGACCATGTGCATCTTAGTAGATTTCAAAAAGTTGTGCTCATCACTGACCCAGGAGCCAGAAGAAAGGAACGTCGACAAGAAACTTTGAACATCATGAAACAGTCACTAACGAACACCGCATTCAAAATTAAGATGTTGGAGAGTTGCAAGATTCCTTAGCGATCAAACAAGGAGTGAGGCACGGCGATGGTATTTTACTACTATTATTCAATTTACTATTAAGCAAATTTGTCAGCAAATGGAGAAAAGAACTGACGACGCAGGAACTTAATGAGCCAATCATGATACGAAAGAAAACCAAAAACTAGATGTCGTATGTCTGGCATTCGCCGATGATCGGACAATCTCACAGAAACTACAGTGAAGCAAATAAGATTCTGAAAGAGAAGGCAGGAAAAGTAGGACTATAGATCTTTCTTAGGGAAAAACAGAATAAATGTCAAATCAAAAAGATATCTCAAAAAAGATGACGACAAAATATAGTGAGATCAAGTGTGTTCACAAATTCAAGCATCTTGGAGAGATGATTGTACCCTCCGCCACACACCGTCAGGTGGCTTGCGGAATATGGATGTAGATGTAGATAGAGGCAAAAGGCATAAAGAAAAAAGCTTACGATCAGAGAAATCAAAAGATGCCTAAAGCATTCTGGAAGACAGGAAACACCTACAGTAGATCTTGCATGTCACGTAATGAAAAGTGAGATCCTGTAACACTACCGTCAATCCATAAATCTTACACGCACCAGAAACGTGCACATGAAAATGTACTGTAAAAGAAAAGAATGACGCTCAGCGAATCATCCGAATGGGACAGAAGATTTTCAAGACAAAGATCTTCACAAATTGAGCATGCCAATAACTCGTTGGTTTACCTATGACCCTCATGCAAGCAGCTACCAGCCTCGCATCGAACGTAAATGGGTGATCCGACCTGAAACACAGATGCAGGTACTTATACATATGAAATAGCCTGGCCTGATACAGATACAACTTCATGTATACAGATTGAAGCGGCGTCTGAAAATTCGTACCAAGGCCAGAAACATTGCACAACATGGAGAACCTCAGCAATGCTTTTGTGTGTAATGGAGTATTTAAAGGAAGACTGGGGCGGCAGTGAGAATTTGGATCGAGAAAGGAGGCATGCCAGCTTAATCCGTTCAATTGGGTGAAAAGTCGCTTAGGGGTTAACGCACCTGCCTAGTAAGTAGGAGACCCGGGTTCGATTCCCAGCCTTGGTAAAAATTTTCACACATGGATTCAGAATATATACATAAAATTACTTTTTTTTAAAAAAATAGCGCATGTACACTGATATGCCAAAATATTGTGACCACTCCCACCTTGTGGCGTTGCGGACACGTGACACAGTAACAAAAGTATCGAAGCCGAAAAGACACTGACGGGGATCACCCTAAAGAAGATATGAGCTGCACATAGGGACATCCGTTGAGATAAGTGACTATGTTGGAGGGCAGATTATTATTATGCAGAGCCTGTGTTCGAGTGTCTCGAAAACGGCAAAGCTGATCGAATTATCGCGTGCTACTATCGCGAGAATCTGCGGAAAGAGGTATAGAGAAAGTGAAACTACCACTAGGTGCTAAATTGTTGGACGTCCACGACTCACCATAGAACGTAGGGTTCGGAGGCCTTCCTGCTCTGTAAAATAGGACAGACTGTGATGTGTGGCATCTCTACCGAAAGAGCACAATGCTGGTGCACGTACAAGTGTTTTGAAGCAATGTTCATCCTGCATTGTTGAACATGGAGCTCCAAAGGAGGCCACCCCTATGTGTTCAGATGTTGACCCAAGGACATCGTCAATTAGGATTGCAGTGGGCGTGGGACCATAAGGATTCGACTGGCGATCAATTGGAAACTTGTCGGCTCTTCGGGTGAAAAACATCTTCGCTACACTAAGTCGATAGTCATGTAGACAAACGCCGCCATCGAAGTGAACAGTGGCTCGAAACGTGCAGCACGGCATGGACGCAGGCTGATAGGAGCAGTATTGTGCTATGGAAGTGAACCGTGGTAGTAATAGAAGACACGCTGACAGCTACGAACTACCTGCATCCCTCCATACTTGATGTCTTCCCTGACGGCGATGTCATCTTTCAGCAGTATAATCGTCCGGGTCTCGGAGCCAGAACCGTGCTAAAGTGGTTTGGGTTGTATTGTAGTGAACTCATGTTGATGTCTCGGCAGCCAGACCCGCCTGATGTAAACCCTATGGAAGATGTATGGGTCGCTATCGAGTGACATCACAGCGTACGCAAATGAGCGGCTCGTTATTTACGCGAGTTACATAACCTTTGCGTAGACATGTAATGCCACATATCTCCACAAATCTGTCACAAAACTGTCGGATCCCCGATACGCAGAGCCAGTGATGTAATTCGCTCCAAAGACGGACAAAAATGTATTAAGCATTTGGTCATAATGTTTTGGCTCATCAGTGTGTGTGTGTGTGTGTGTGTGTGTGTGTGTGTGTGTGTGTTTGTGTTTTCTACGAAAATGACAACTAGAAGTCTAAATAGTGACGGCAGACTTGTTTCCAATGTTCTTAACCTCATACCTTCTGAAACACGTAGACTTTAAAGTATGGCAATGTCGTCACAGTTTCTGCCGTAACGCGCTTGCAGCAAGGTTTGAAGACGCCAGAACAGTGCAGGCAACCCGCATTACTGCGCTACAGCATTACGGGAGGAACTGTGGCACTGTTTCCATTACTTGATTTCCAAGTATTCCACAAGGTGTACGGTTCACAGCAGTGAAACAAAGTCTGGCATCACAAATTGTGGCTCTAATTTTAAATTCTGTAGAAAAAGACACATGTCCCAAAAAAGTTATTTTGTGTTGAAAGTGATGTTTGTTTACATTTAGGGAGTGTTCATTCCTGCCAATTGTGCAAGTCCATTATATAGGTGCATCGTGGCCATCTGCGTTTCCATACTTTCAATCACTTGTCGAAATGTAGACCAAGAAATAGCACCGTCCTCTGAAACATCTACTCAATTTCACTGAGTCTTGTTGGCATAAGAGAGTATTAGTGATATACACTCCTGGAAATGGAAAAAAGAACACATTGACACCGGTGTGTCAGACCCACCATACTTGCTCCGGACACTGCGAGAGGGCTGTACAAGCAATGATCACACGCACGGCACAGCGGACACACCAGGAACCGCGGTGTTGGCCGTCGAATGGCGCTAGCTGCGCAGCATTTGTGCACCGCCGCCGTCAGTGTCAGCCAGTTTGCCGTGGCATACGGAGCTCCATCGCAGTCTTTAACACTGGTAGCATGCCGCGACAGCGTGGACGTGAACCGTATGTGCAGTTGATGGACTTTGAGCGAGGGCGTATAGTGGGCATGCGGGAGGCCGGGTGGACGTACCGCCGAATTGCTCAACACGTGAGGCGTGAGGTCTCCACAGTACATCGATGTTGTCGCCAGTGGTCGGCGGAAGGTGCACGTGCCCGTCGACCTGGGACCGCACCGCAGCGACGCACGGATGCACGCCAAGACCGTAGGATCCTACGCAGTGCCGTAGGGGACCGCACCGCCACTTCCCAGCAAATTAGGGACACTGTTGCTCCTGGGGTATCGGCGAGGACCATTCGCAACCGTCTCCATGAAGTTGGGCTACGGTCCCGCACACCGTTAGGCCGTCTTCCGCTCACGCCCCAACATCGTGCAGCCCGCCTCCAGTGGTGTCGCGACAGGCGTGAATGGAGGGACGAATGGAGACGTGTCGTCTTCAGCGATGAGAGTCGCTTCTGCCTTGGTGCCAATGATGGTCGTATGCGTGTTTGGCGTCGTGCAGGTGAGCGCCACAATCAGGACTGCATACGACCGAGGCACACAGGGCCAACACCCGGCATCATGGTGTGGGGAGCGATCTCCTACACTGGCCGTCCACCACTGGTGATCGTCGAGGGGACACTGAATAGTGCACGGTACATCCAAACCGTCATCGAACCCATCGTTCTACCATTCCTAGACCGGCAAGGGAACTTGCTGTTCCAACAGGACAATGCACGTCCGCATGTATCCCGTGCCACCCAACGTGCTCTAGAAGGTGTAAGTCAACTACCCTGGCCAGCAAGATCTCCGGATCTGTCCCCCATTGAGCATGTTTGGGACTGGATGAAGCGTCGTCTCACGCGGTCTGCACGTCCAGCACGAACGCTGGTCCAACTGAGGCGCCAGGTGGAAATGGCATGGCAAGCCGTTCCACAGGACTACATCCAGCATCTCTACGATCGTCTCCATGGGAGAATAGCAGCCTGGATTGCTGCGAAAGGTGGATATACACTGTACTAGTGCCGACATTGTGCATGCTCTGTTGCCTGTGTCTATGTGCCTGTGGTTCTGTCAGTGTGATCATGTGATGTATCTGACCCCAGGAATGTGTCAATAAAGTTTCCCCTTCCTGGGACAATGAATTCACGGTGTTCTTATTTCAATTTCCAGGAGTGTATTATTTTACAAACAAGAAACGAATACGACCTCTCTTTCTGATTAGGTGATAACTTTCGCTACGTTTCATTCATAATTTATACCGTTCATGCCTCCTTTCTTTACCTGGACACTAACCCTTCTTTCGTTAGCGAAAGTCATATTCTGTACCTTACTTCGGACAGATGATAAGCAAGAAGTATACTAACGGCATATGCAAAAATGAAACGGAGATTGAGATTTCTCCTTCAGGTTTCAATGTTCCCTACAAAACTGCCATTGTTTGCCCTTTCCGTCAACTGTACCCGCCACGTTGTTTTTTCCCCCTTCCTAATTCAGTTTGCTAAGTCCGAGGCGAACTTGGCTGCAAAGTTTTCCCATTTCCAGCTGAAGCGCCTCAAGTTGGCAATGCGGGCTTCTTCTGATGTAGACTTAGGAAAGTAGGCAGTCCCCCCCCCCCCACCCGCCTTCGCAACCGCTCCCCATTAACCAGCTGTTCCCCTGTTGACTTCACGTGAAACAGTCAGTTTACTTTGCGAATGTTGTTAACGCGCTTTTTGTGTCGCCAAATTTCACCTCACCTCAGTTGAAAACAAAAGGATTCCCCAAAGTAATGAATGGAGCCGGATATAGAAGTACGGTACGCAGTTAAATTTTTGCGAACAGTTGTGGATGTTCGGGTCAAATGCTATCTACGTCTACATACATACTCTGAAAACTACCGCGGAGTGCATGGCGGAGGGTACATAGCGGTATTAGAACATCCCCCTCATATTAGTCATAGTAGGTAGGCAGCAGCGGTCAGCACACAGGACTCCCATGCTAGAGGGCTACAGTTCGGATCCGATTACGGCCATCCAGGTTTAGATTTCCTGTCATTTTCCTAAAACGCTCCAGGTAAATAGTGGGGTGGTCTCTTTTTATGGGCTGTTCTTGTTTCCCATCGTTTCGTAATCCGAGCTCACTCTGTACTGATCTGGAGGTCAACGTGACTTTTGACCCTAATATTTCTTCCTTCTATATAATTAGCTAGCTGTTGTCTTACGAAATTGTTCCCTGATAGAGTTTCTAATGACTTAATCAGGAGATCGTACACATAGTTAACTATTCTTCTCCGAAACACCCAGCGACATTGTACAAAATAATCAGGATCGTAAAACGTTTCTGTCAGATCGCACGAAGGTGTTACCACAAAACCGGCCGCGGTGGCCGTGCGGTTCTAGGCGCTCCAGTCCGGAGCCGCGCTGCTGCTGCGGTCGCAGGTTCGGATCCTACCTCGGGCATGGGTGTGTGTGATGTCCTTAGGTTAGTTAGGTTTAAGTAGTTCTAAGTTCTAGGGGACTGATGACCACAGAAGTTGAGTCCCATAGTGCTCAGAGCCATTTGAACCATTTTTTTTGTTACCACAAGTTGTACCAAGAGCTGTAGCCAGTCCAAATCTTAAATGAATTTTTTTAGTTAAGGAAATAACCATCTTCACCTCACAATTAAATCAAAGAAAATACTTGCAAGCTATTGGCCCTAGAAGTCTGTCCCTGGCGAAAATTTGGGCCATACTTCTGATACAACGCACTTCTGAAAGTACAGGATTTGAACTGCGGCGCGCACCACCTGTTCGTTACTTGGACTGCCCCACTGCAGCCGGTTAGTGCCTGAGTGCGAAGTACTGTCCAGCCGAGTCACGAACGGAGCCCTTTTACTTGCGGGATGTAGGTAGGAGGATGTGGGAGGTGAATAAATCTGTCTAACGTGTAATGAAATCTTATTGGAGAACACACGTTATTCTACACTACTGCTGTGAATGTGATACACACAGTGAGAAGTCATGGAACAGCGATATGACTGTATACGGATGACGGTAGCATCGCATACACGAGGTATAAAAGGACAGTGCGTTGACGGAGCTGTCATTTGTACTTAGGTGATCCATGTGAGAAAGATGTCCAAAGTGATTATGGCCGCCCGCCGGAAAGTGTCCAAAAATATTAACCTAATTTTTGTACAGTCTTTGTACACTTGGTTTCATTTTATGGACTGAAAAAAACTAACCACGAAATATTCTCTATTATAATACGTAGTAAAATGATAATTCAGTAATTAAAATGCAAGATGATAATCACGATATTGAGCTATACCGTGGATTATAGCGAACCATCCCCACCCGTGTGTTGTGCCGGTCACGAGCTGCTGCGTGCTGTTACATTGACTCGCTGATACTTCTATAGTGATGCCCAACAGTTGGCAGCACATGCGCATGATGAAAAGGTTGAACGTTCACAAAAGGGTACCTAAGGTATCCATTGGGAAAAAAATGCTTCTGTTGCAGCTAAGACATTGTAAAACGTAACGTACGCAATTGTATTTAGAGGGTCTGAAAGGGTTAAATTACTGGCAACGATGCAGTCACATACACTATGTAATCAAAAGTATCCGGATACCCCCCAAAAAATATTTTTTTCGTATAAGGTGCATTGTGCTGCCACCTACTGCCAGGTACTCTATATCAGCGACCTCAGTCATTAGACATCGTGAGAGAGCAGAATGGGGCGCTCCACGGAACTCACGGACTTCGAACGGGGTCAGCTGACTGGGTGTCACTTGTGTCGTACGTCTGTACTCGAGATTTCCGCACTCCTAAACATCCCTAGGACCACTGTTTCCGATGTGATAGTGAAGTGGAAACATGAAAGGACACGTGCAGTACAAAAGCGTACAGGCCGACCTCATCTGTTGACTGACAGAAACAGTCGACAGTAGAAGAGGGTCGTAATGTGTAATAGGCAGACATCTATCCAGACCATCAAACAGGAATTCCAAAGAGCATCACGATCCACTGCAAGTACTATGACAGTTAGGCGTGAGATGAGAAAACTTGGATTTCATGGTCGAGCGGCCGTTCATAAGCCACCCATCACGCCGGTAAATACCAAACGACGAGGTGTAAGGAGCGTAAACATTGGACGATTGAACAGTGGAAAAACTTTGCGTGGAGTGACGAATCACGGTACACAATGTGAAGATCCGATGGCAGGTTTGGGTATGGCGAATGGCAGGTGAACGTCATCTGCCAGTGTGTATAGTGCCAACACTATAATTTGGAGGCGGTGGTGTTATGGTGTGGTCGTGTTTTTCGTGGAGCGGGCTTGCACCCCGTGTTTTGCGTGACACTATCGCAGCACAGGCCTACATTGATGTTTTAAGCACGTTCTAGCTTCCCACTGTTGAAGAGCAATTCTGGGATGGTGATTGCATCTTTCAACACGATCGGCCACCTGATCATAATGCACCGCTTGTGGCGGGGTGGTTACATGACGATAACATCCCTGGAATGGACTGCCCCGCTCAGAGTCCTGACCTGAATCCTATAGAACACTTCGTGATGTTTTGGAACAACGACTTCGTGCCAGGCCTCACCGACCGACATCGATACCTCTTCTCAGTGCAGCACTCCTTGAAGAAAGAGCTACCATTCCGCAAGAAACCTTCCAGCACGTGATTGAACATATGCCTGCGAGTGGAAGCTGTCATCAAGACTAAGGGTTGGCCAACACCATATTTAATTCCAGCATTACCGATGGAGGGCGCCACGAACTTGTCATTTTCAGCCAGGTGTCCGGATACTTCTGATCACAGTGTATGTTACTAGAGGTAAATACACAAAAATGTTTTGCATCACCCGGGTTCCCAGAACGCCTGAAGAAGGGCGTGGATATTGTATCACAGACACAACCCTTTGACTGTTCAGGGATGTCACTTAACTCTCCCAAAGATGTAAACAACCATGCATCAGCAGCGCCTATTAGACGGAGGGGGAACGACAGCCGATCAGTTCCAGTCATACCACCAGGAAGGAGGTACATGGCTCGTGTTGTCTGTACTTCAACCATGCCTAGATGGTCAATAACACGGCTAGATCGCGTCCGCATAGTTACTTTGTGTCAGGAAGGGCTCTCAAAAAGGGAGGTGTCCAGGCGTCTCGGAGTGAACCAAAGCGATGTTTTTCGGACATGGAGGAGATACAGAGAGACAGGAACTGTCGATGACATGCCTCGCTCAGACCGCCCAAGGGTTTCTACTGCAATAGATGAGAGGATTATGGCTCGGAGGAACCGTGGCAGCAACGCCACCATGTTGAATAATGCTTTTCGTGCAGTCACAGGACGTCGTGTTACCACTAGAACTGTGTGCAATAGGCTGCATGATGGGCAAATTCACTCCCGACGTCCATGGCGAGATCCATCTTTGCAACCAGGACACCGTGCAGCGTGCTACAGATGGGCCTAACAACATGCCGAATGCACTGCTCGGGATTGGTATCACGTTCTCTTCACCGGTGAGTGTCGCATATACCTTCAGCCAGATAATCGTCGGAGACGTGTTGGGAGGCAACCCGGTCAGCCTGAACGCCTTACACACAGTGGAGCGAGTGCAGAAAGGTGCAGGTTCCCTGCTGTTCTGCTGTGGCATTATGTGGGGTCAACGTACGCCACTGGTCGTCATGGAAGGCGCCGTAACGACTGTACATGAATGCCTTCCTCCATCCGGTATTTTGCAACCATGGCAGCATATTGGCGAGGCATTCGTCTCCATGGACAATTCGCGCTCCTATCGTGCACATCTTGGGAATGGCTTTCTTCAGGATAACGACGTCGTTCGACTAGAGTGACCAGCATGTTCTCCAGACACGAATCCTATCGACAATGCCTGGGATACAATGAAAAATGCTATTTATGGACGACGTGACCCAGCAACCACTCTGAGGGATATACGTCGAATCGCTTTTGATGAGTGGGACAGTCTGGACCAACAGTGCCTTTATGAACGTGTGGATAGTATGCTACGACGAATACAGGCATGCATTAATGCAAGAGGACGTGCTACTGGCTGTACACACTTAAGGCAATCTGGACCACCACCTCTGAAGGTCTCGCTGTGTAGTGGCACAACATGCAATGTTTGGTTTTCATGAACAATAAAAAAGGCGGAAATAATGTTTACGTTGATCTCTATTCCAGTTTTCTGTACAGTTCAGGAACTCTCGGAACCGGGGTGATGCAAAACTTTTTTTGATGTGTGTATTATCTTTGTCTAAGTGTACGTCCAATTAGTTGTATGATTCGTGTTTAGCTGTTTTTTTTTGTTTCGGTGTTTTACTGTTTCCAGAGATACTTGAGAATGGGTAATGCCCAAAAACAGAAGTGTGTGAAATAAAAACTTTGGTACACAGTCTGGTGAACACATGTCGTTATTCAAACACATAAATGAACGCACTTGGCACAAATTGCAGAAAGTGAAATGCAAAACAGAATTAATAATTTTTCTTGAATGTAGGTGCTATGCTCTGCTAGTTAGAAAGGATTCCAGCGGCCCACGTCTTCCAGAACCTAATGCGTATGAATGCGTATGCTCAGACTTCCATAGATTGTTGCTAGATGCGACAGTTTAGTGAGACGAGACGCTGCTGGAATTCTTACATTTTGACAACTGGCGATGTTTCGGCAGCTGCACACACCATCAATTTCAAGGCACAAATGTACAGGGTTCTCTCTGTGAAGCTTTATGTCTTGAAAATGACTGGATGCGCTTCTGTCGGAATATTGGCGGCATGATAAGTGCGACTTTACCGTGGCAGTGGTCCGTAATTTTCGCGGCTGCAAGCGGGTCGTGAGGTTTCCTCGGTGTCACACACAACTGCCAATAAATCCTGGCCACTCACTACTTTCCGCCGCTCGCGGGTGCAGATGTATCATCGTTTACTCCCTTCTGAAGAAGGCAATAAAGAGATGAACCCGAAACGGCACAGCAGTGGGATGGAGATAAATGATGTAGCGATGTTCATAGTGGTGAGGTCGGTGCCGGTCTCTGGCCCCGCAGAAGGTGATGGTGTACTAGGTGTTGCGGGGCCGTCAGTTTTATCACTGAAAACCCCTTCCCCGGTAAGGAGTTGACCACAGACGAATCACACAACCAGCATCAGGTTACAAATAATGAAACGTACACGCAAATTGTATGACGTTGCAGTAGTACTGTACTTTAACATTTGTTTTTTAAACAAATCGTTGAGATTAGAAAATATGGTATAATAATAATAATAATAATAATAATAATAATAATAATAATAATAATAATAATACAATAATAATAATAATTCCCGTGGAGGCCCGGGAAAAGAATAGGCCTCCGGTATGTTCTGCCAGTCTTAAAAGGCGACGAAAAGAACAAACCACTAATAGGGCTAACCCCCCCTTTTAGTGTGACTAGTTGGTTCAGGACAGAACTAAAGAAGCCTCGGACAAGCGCCGTCATGGTCGGGGACGACGCTTGAACCCTATGCCCGCCCACAATGGTAACGACACTGCTAGCCAACTGGAAAATGATTCAAATCAAAATAGAGGTGTTTCGCAGGATATGCTTCCTGCAACCACCCTAGAAGGAAAACAAAGACAGAGGATAAGATGGTCAGATGAAGTTAATCGACACCTCATGTTCTGTTATTACCAAGCAACAAACCTAGGAACCAACACAACTGGATACAGATCACAGGTATACACAACATTTATTACCAGATACCCAGAATTAAAATTTTTAACAGAACAACGACTAGCTGATCAGATCTGTGTAATAATCAAAAATAACAGGATACCCCAGTCAGAATTAGAAAACATCAAACAACAAGTACAACAAATACTGGAACAAAATAATGTGCAATCAGAAGAAGAAGAAAATACAGTAATGTACTCAAACATCCCAGAGCAAACAAACAAAGAACAACACGCATCAATTAAACAGTCACAGGAAAACGAAATCTTAAGACAGCCACCAGAACAAGCACAAATAGAACACGAAGTGACACACATGTTAGATATAGAAGAAAAATTTCAGCTGACATATATAGAATACAAAGACACAAATACAGACATTAGACCATTCTTGCATAGACCGCCAAATAAGCCACAAGTCGAAACAACAATAAAAACTATCAACACAATCATATACAACAAAATAAATGAAAACACAACTATGGAAGAGTTAAAACTGCTGGTTTATATAGGAGCACTCACTACAATAAATATACACACTAGGCAGAGATCAGAACCAACCAACACACAGAAGAAACCCACAAAACCAGCATGGCAACACAGGCTACAGATCAGAATAGAAAAACTGAGAAAAGACATCGGACAGCTAACACAATTTATAAGAAATAAAATATCAGACAAAAAACGCAAAAGTTTAGGTAGAATCTCACAACAAGAAGCGATAGAGCAATTAGATCAAAGGAAGCAGAAATTACAAGCATTGGTCAAACGACTTAGAAGATACAAAAAGAGTGAAAATAGAATGAAACAAAACCAAACATTCAACACAAACCAAAAGAAATTTTACCAGACAATAGATAACACACACATTAAAATAGACAATCCACCAAACATAAGACATGGAACACTTCTGGAGCAACAAATGGTCAAACCCGGCACAACATAACAGGCATGCACGGTGGATACAAGCAGAAACAGATACGTACAAGATGATACCACAAATGCCCGAAGTGATAATTTTGCAACATGAAGTCACCCAAGCAATTAATTCTACTCACAATTGGAAAGCCCCTGGAAAAGATAAAATAGAAAATTCTGGCTAAAGAAATTCACCTCAACACATTCACATCTAACTAAATTATTTAACAGTTACATTGCAGACCCATACACATTCCCTGATACACTTGCACATGGAATAACTTATCTGAAACCTAAAGATCAGGCAGACACAGCAAACCCAGCTAAATGTCGTCCCATAACATGCCTACCAACAATATACAAAATATTAACTTCAGTCATTACGCAGAAATTAATGACACATACAACACAGAACAAAATTATAAATGAAGAACAAAAAGGCTGTTGCAAAGGAGCACGAGGATGTAAAGAGCAACTGATAATAGATGCAGAGGTGACATATCAAGCTAAAACTAAACAAAGGTCGCTACAGTATGCATACATTGATTACCAAAAAGCTTTTGATAGTGTACCCCACTCATGGTTACTACAAATACTGGAAATATATAAAGTAGATCCTAAATTGATACAGTTCCTAAACATAGTAATGAAAAATTGGAAAACCACACTTAATATCTAAACAAATTCAAATAATATCACATCACAGCCAATACAGATTAAGCGTGGAATATACCAAGGAGACTCATTAAGTCCTTTCTGGTTCTGCCTTGCTCTGAACCCACTGTCCAACATGCTAAATAATACAAATTATGGATACAATATTACTGGAACATACCCACACAAAATCACACATCTTCTATACATGGATGATCTAAAACTACTGGCAGCAACAAATCAACAACTCAACCAATTACTAAAGATAACAGAAGCATTCAGCAATGATATAAATATGGCTTTTGGAACAGACAAATGTAAGAAAAATAGCATAGTCAAGGGAAAACACACTAAACAAGAAAATTACATATTGGATAACCACAGCGACTGCATAGAAGCGATGGAAAATACAGATGCCTATAAATATCTAGGGTACAGACAAAAAATAGGAATAGATAATACAAATATTAAAGAAGAACTAAAAGAAAAATATAGACAAAGACTAACAAAAATACTGAAAACCAAATTGACAGCAAGAAACAAGACAAAAGCTATAAATACTTACGCTATTCCAATATTGACCTACTCATTTGGAGTAGTGAAATGGAGTAACACAGACCTAGAAGCACTCACTACACTTACACGATCACAATGCCACAAATATAGAATACATCACATACGTTCAGCAACTGAAAGATTCACATTAAGCAGAAAGGAAGCAGGAAGGGGATTTATCGACACAAAAAACCTACATTATGGACAGGTAGACAATTTAAGAAAATTCTTTATAGAACGAGCAGAAACTAGCAAAATACACAAAGCAATCACTCATATAAATACATCGGCTACACCACTGCAATTTCATAACCACTTCTACAACCCTTTAGATCACATAACATCAGCAGATACGAAGAAAGTAAATTGGAAAAAGAAAACACTACATGGCAAGCACCCGTATCATCTAACACAGCCACACATCGGTAAAGACGCATTCAAAACATGGCTAAGAAAAGGCGATATATACAGTGAGATGGAGGGATTCATGATCGCAATAGAGGATCAAACAATAAACACCAGATATTATTACAGCAAGCATATTATTAAAGATCCCAATACCACAACAGATAAATGCAGACTTTGCAAACAACAAATAGAAACAGTAGATCACATCACAAGCGGATGTACAATACTAGCAAATACAGAATACCCCAGAAGACATGACAATGTAGCAAAAATAATACATCAACAACTTGCCATAAAACATAAACTAATAAAACAACACGTTCCCACATACAAGTATGCACCACAAAATGTACTGGAGAATGATGAATACAAATTCTACTGGAATAGAACCATTATAACAGATAAAACGACACCACATAATAAACCTGACATGATACTCACCAATAAAAAGAAGAAATTAACACAACTAATCGAAATATCCATACCCAATACAACAAATATACAGAAGAAAACAGGAGAAAAAATTGAAAGATACATCCAACTGGCTGAGGAAGGCAAGGACATGTGGCATCAGGATAAAGTTGACATCATACCAATTATACTATCAACTACAGGAGTCATACCGCACAATATCCACCAGTACATTAACGCAATACAGCTACATCCAAACGTATACATACAACTACAGAAATCCGTAATTATTGATACATGTTCAATAACCCGAAAGTTCCTAAATGCAATGTAACATATACCGTACAGTTAAAGGGAAGTCACGCTTGATCAAGGTCCGCGTCACTTCCCATTTTTGACCAGACATAACGTCTGAGAAAAGAAAGAAATAATAATAATATGAAGAAGAAGTTAGCAACTCTTGCAGAAGTCATAAAGCAGAACGCATTAGAAAAATTTGCTACACATGTAAGAATGCCGGCCAGAGTGGCCTTGCGGTTCTAGGCGCTACAGTCTGAAGCCGAGCGACCGCTACTGTCGCAGGTTCGAATCCTACCTCGGGCATGGATGTGTGTGATGTCCTTAGGTAAGTTAGGTTTCATTAGTTCTAAGTTCTAGGCGACTGATGACCTCAAAAGTTAAGTCCCGTAGTGCTCAAAGCCATTTGAACCATTTTTTTGTAACAGTTAGGAAAATTCTTACAAGTGTTGGAAATTTTTCTAATGCATTCTGCTATATGGCTTTTGCAAGACTAGAACAAGAAGAGCTTATGGTTTGACAAAAAATAGCTTTAGTAAGAAACGCATATCTAGTAAAATAAAAATAAAACACTATGCAGCAGTGATAAACCAGAATTTTTATATGGGTGTGAATGGTGAACGAGGAGCTACAAGCCAGACAGACAGAGATAACTGAAAGGTGGATTAGTAGAAAAATAAGTGCAATCCAGCTATAGACAGAAAATGTGAAGTAACTCGGATGCTCACGAAAACATACAGAAAATATCGGAAGTAATGATGAAGCGGAGATTAATCATCTTTGGACACCTCCACCGCATGAATGAAAACGGGCTAAGAAAGCAAATACTTTCAGTGTGCCACTTCTTTCTATATACAGAACGGTGTGGCGAGATAATACGCTAATCTGTCCAAATGACACAGCCCTGCCTCTACGGTTAGCCACACCTCGTTTACAGGGCTAATAGAACGTTAAATTTTAATCAAAGGTTGTTAATTATGTATTCGTTCTAGTACCTGCGCGCAAATAACGCAAATAAAATTTCAGAACAACTCAGGCCTATGCCACTATTACGTGCATATAGTGACAACTACTCGAAATCCAATTTACTGTGCACGTCAATAATATTACTACAAGTGGGAAATTACCATTGTTACTCGCCAGAGCTTGTATTATCCCTGATAGGAAATGTGAACTGACTAAAATTTTTGCCCACGGCACTTTAAAATGACATCTAACCACGATCGCTAATTCTGTCATACAGTACCTTGCTAACAAAATCTATAAACCAATAACTTTTATGGGAATTATATACACGTAATGTCATGTCATGCAATGACAATATAATTTCTTTGAGACGTTTAATAGCTTCACGATGCGCCATAACTACGGATTCAGCTAGTTATTTATCTCAAAACAAAGCTATCGTTCGGTTAGATGCTCTACAGCGGAGCGCGTTAAATTACTACGGAAAACGCAACGCACATCAAAACACACCTCAGCGACTACTAAACTTACTCATGGTAAGTAACGATTTAATAAAATCTCTGTCATTAAATGCCAACTCGTCTCTTTTTACGAGAATTCCGATTGCAGCGATCAAAGTTTTAATTCTACTGTAAACCATCGATATAACGATTGCTGCTACCTCTGCGGTAATATTCCCAATATTCATTGAACTCTAATTGTAATTGAATTGCAGGTATGACAAACTGCTGGCTTTGTTTCTTTATGTTAGACACTACTGAAATTGACTAGTCTTTGCGATAGTCGCTTTTGAATGTTTTTAAACTCAAAATAATATCTTTTGTTTGTTTACGCTACTTGCGTAAATAACTTCAGTGAGGATTCTATACTTTCTATGAAATTGAAACACGTGACGCAGATTTAAGTTTGACTCTTCTTTTCTTTAATGCAAATAACTGATTTCAATACAACTTTGAAAGCTCAGTGCGAACAGGTGACATGAAAGATAAACAGCCCGTGCAGCACAGCTCCGAGGCGACGCGCCGTACCGACTCAGCGCCTTCCGCCGACAGCAGTACACCATAACAAGAATGGTGAGAAGATTCGGCCCCTCCTCCCTTCCCTTCGTAACTGAGTCGTCTCTACGTCCAGTCAAATCGGCCCTGAGATTTGTAATCTTGTTTTTTTTTGTGTAAACAGCACGAAAATAAATACATTTCGTTTGTGGTTTGATCATATAAGCAATCTTTTACATTCATATATGAAACCCTTAATTCTGTTCCCATTGTGTTTGATTCCATTTAATTATTGATATCAATTAATTGTTGGCTCCTAACGTGGGGCAACCTCATCAGCCATCTGTTAGTCATTTCATGTTCGACAGCAGAGAGAGAGTAATTTCTCGACTTCACTATATTTTTAGCACCCAACGTGCGGCGATCTGATTGCTAATTTTCATAGTATCTGATGTCACTACTTTAATGACATTAGATACCATGAAAATTATCCTTCAAATGTCCCCACTTTGGGTGCCAAAACTGTAATGAACTCGAGAAATTACCCTCTCTCTGCTGTCGAACGTGAAAAGACTTAAAGCAGTAGATGATGTTTGCTATTTGGAGAGCAAAGTAACTAATGATGCTCGAAGTAGAGAGGATATAAAATGTAGACTGGCAATGGGAAGGAAAGCGTTTCTGAAGAACAGAAATTTGTTAACATCGAGTATAGATTTAAGTGTCAGGAAGGTGTTTCTGAAAGAATTTGTATGGAGAGTAGCCATGTATTGAAGTGAAACGTGGACGATCAATAGTTGGGACAAGAAGAGAATATGAAGCTTTCGAAATGTGGTGCTACAGAAGAATGCTGAAGATTAGGTGGGTAGATTACATTGTGAACAAAAAAAAAAAAAAAAAAATGGCTCTGAGCACTATGGGACTTAGCTGCGGTGGTCATCAGTCCCCTAGAACTTAGAACTACTTAAACCTAACTAACCTAACAACATCACACACATCCATGCCCGAGGCAGGATTCGAACCTGCGACCATAGCGGCCGCGCGGTTCCGGATTGTAGCGCCTAGAACCGCTCGGCCACTCCTGCCGGCATTGTGAACATATATGCGAGGTGCATTCAAGTTCTAAGGCCTCCGATTTTTTTTCTAATTAACTACTCACCCGAAGTCGACGAAACTGGCGTTACTTCTCGACGTAATCGCCCTGCAGACGGACACATTTTTCAGAACGCTGACGCCATGATTCCATGGCAGCGGCGAAGGCTTCTTTAGGAGTCTGTTTTGTCCACTGGCAAATCGCTGAGGCAAATAGCAGCACGGCTGGTGAATGTGCGGCCACGGAGAGTGTCTTTCATTGTTGGAAAAAGCCAAAAGTCATTAGGAGCCAGGTCAGGTGAGTAGGGAGCATGAGGAATCACTTCAAAGCTGTTATCACGAAGGAACTGTTGCGTAACGTTAGCTCGATGTGCGGGTGCGTTGTCTTGGTGAAACAGCGCACGCGCAGCCCTTCCCGGACGTTTTTGTTGCAGTGCAGGAAGGAATTTGTTCTTCAAAACATTTTCGTAGGATGCACCTGTTACCGTAGTGCCCTTTGGAACGCAATGCGTAAGGATTACGCCCTCGCTGTCCCAGAACATGGACACCATCATTTTTTCAGCACTGGCGGTTACCCGAAATTTTTTTGGTGGCAGTGAATCTGTGTGCTTCCATCGAGCTGACTGGCGCTTTGTTTCTGGATTGAAAAATGGCATCCACGTCTCATCCCTTGTCACAACCGACGAAAAGAAAGTCCCATTCATGCTGTCGTTGCGCGTCAACATTGCTTGTGGTCGTCCGTCAGCATTCGTGGCACCCACCTGGATGACACTTTTCGCATTTTCAGGTCGTCATGCAGGATTGTGTGCACAGAACCCAGAGAAATGCCAACTCTGGAGGCGATCTGTTCAACAGTCATTCGGCGATCCCCCAAATCAATTCTTTCCACTTTCTCGATCATGTCGTCAGACCGGCTTGTGCGAGCCCGAGGTTGTTTCGGTTTGTTATCACACTATGATCTGCCTTCATTAAACTGTCGCACCCACGAACGCACTTTCGACACATCCATAACTCCATCACCACATGTCTCCTTCAACTGTCGATGAATTTCAGTTGGTTTCACATCACGCAAATTCAGAAAACGAATGATTGCACGCTGTAAGAAAACGTCGCCATTTTAAGTATTTAAAACAGCTCTCATTCTCGCCGATGGCGGTAAAATTCCATATGCCGTACGGTGCTGCCATCTCTGGGACGTATTGACAATGAACGCGGTCTCATTTTAAAACAATGCGCATGTTTCTCTCTCTTTCCAGTCCGGAGAAAAGAAATCGGAGGCCTTAGAACTTGAATACACCTCGTACAACAAGGAATATAACTGGGAAGAAACCGAGCGAGGTGGCGCAGTGGTTAGACACTGGACTCGCATTCGGGAGGACGACGGTTCAATCCCGCGTCCGGCCATCCTGATTAAGGTTTTCCGTGATTTCCCTAAATCACTTCAGGCAAATGCCGGGATGGTTCCTCTGAAAGGGCACGGCCGCCTTCCTTCCCCATCCTTCCCTAATCCGATGAGACCGATGACTCGCTGTCTGGTCTCCTTCCCCAAAAACAACCAACCAACTGGGAAGAAAAGAAGTTTGTGGCACAACTTGACTAGAAGGAGGGATCGGTTGGTAAGACATGCTCTGACGCATCAAGGGATCACCAATTTAGTATTGGAGGGCAGCGTGGAGGGTAAAAATTGTGGAGGGAGACAAAGAGATGAATACACTAAGCAGATTCAGAAGGATGTAGGTTTCAGTAGGTACTGGGGGATGATGAAGCTTGCACAGGATAGAGTAGCATTGAGAGCTGCATCAAACCAGTTTCTGGACTGAAGACCACAACAACAACAAAAACAACTACAACAAAATCTGATGTCACAAAATAATGTATCGAGTTCACTACAATATTGCTCTTTAAAAAATAAATAAATAAAATCTTTGGTGGATAAATGTCAGTATCATTAATTCTCTCACACACCTCGTGTAGACAGTCGCTATTCCCTTGCTCTATGCTGGCCGGAGTGGCCGAGCGGTTCTAGGCGCTTCAGTCTGGAACCGCGCGATCGCTACGGTCGCAGATCCGAATCCTGCCTCGGGCATGGATGTGTGATGTCCTTAGGTTAGTTAGGTTTTAGCAGTTCTAAGTTCTAGGGGACTAATGACCTCAGATGTTAAGTACCATAGTGCTCAGAGCCATTTGAGCCCTTGCTCTATATGCGAGTGGAACGAGCAAGGCAGGTATCCTCCCCCACGTATGTGACTTGCGGAATGAGTATTTTGATGTACTTAAGTTGTGTGTGTGTGTGTGTGTGTGTGTGTGTGTGTGTGTGTGTGTGTGTGTGTGTGTGTGTGTCCGGGGGGGGGGGGGTGAGGTTGACTGAGTGGTGTAGCACAGTAGAAGTGTCCGGGGAAGTCAGAGCATATATACTGCCAGCTCCTAGATTACACCTAGAAGGAGAGAAGGTGAATGTTGATGGGGCACGGGACGAGTAACTTGGGAGTGGAAGAGTGAGAGGGAAAAAGGGTGAGGGGATGGGGGTGGGCGGAGGAGGAGGAGGAGGAGGAATGCACACAGCTGTGGAGGAGCTGCGTGCTAATTCCTGTCAGCTGCCGTGCGGATTAGCATGCGGCAAACACCTGCGGTGTGGAGCCGGGCGTGAGAGC
This sequence comes from Schistocerca piceifrons, assembly GCF_021461385.2. Lineage (NCBI taxonomy): Eukaryota > Metazoa > Arthropoda > Insecta > Orthoptera > Acrididae > Schistocerca > Schistocerca piceifrons. Next base: position 59,568,701 of record NC_060147.1, on the reverse strand, counting down.
CTCGCACGCAGCCGCTCTTACGGGGCGGAAGGCAACTGCTGCAGCCCTGCTCCCCAGAGCAGACCCAGGCCAGAGAGGGACGACCCAGCTGCCGGCAGTGAGGGGGAACGCACTGCACATACAGTAGTGCACGTCTGGTGGGCCGCAATACGAGATTTGTTGCAACGCAGCCAAATAAAGATTCAGGTACTTCCCCTGGAAACGCAAGATGCACAGGAAACTAGGTCCGTTTGTAGCACTGGACATGAATTCTAACAGGGGGAGTCAACTGACATTGCAACTACGGGCTGTTGCAAAATGAATATACTAATTTCAAGGTTTTGTAGCTTTTCTTACATTCAAGTTACAATTATAAATACACTACTGGAAATGGAAAAAAGAACACATTGACACCGGTGTGTCAGACGCACCATACTTGCTCCGGACACTGCGAGAGGGCTGTACAAGCAATGATCACACGCACGGCACAGCGGACACACCAGGAACCGCGGTGTTGGCCGTCGAATGGCGCTAGCTGCGCAGCATTTGTGCACCGCCGCCGTCAGTGTCAGCCAATTTGCCGTGGCATGCGGAGCTCCATCGCAGTCTTTAACACTGGTAGCATGCCGCGACAGCGTGGACGTGAACCGTATGTGCAGTTGACGGACTTCGAGCGAGGGCGTATAGTGGGCATGCGGGAGGCCGGGTGGACGTACCGCCGAATTGCTCAACACGTGGGGCGTGAGGTCTCCACAGTACATCGATGTTGTCGCCAGTGGTCGGCGGAAGGTGCACGTGCCCGTCGACCTGGGACCGGACCGCAGCGACGCACGGATGCACGCCAAGACCGTAGGATCCTACGCAGTGCCGTAGGGGACCGCACCGCCACTTCCCAGCAAATTAGGGACACTGTTGCTCCTGGGGTATCGGCGAGGACCATTCGCAACCGTCTCCATGAAGCTGGGCTACGGTCCCGCACACCGTTAGGCCGTCTTCCGCTCACGCCCCAACATCGTGCAGCCCGCCTCCAGTGGTGTCGCGACAGGCGTGAATGGAGGGACGAATGGAGACGTGTCGTCTTCAGCGATGAGAGTCGCTTCTGCCTTGGTGCCAATGATGGTCGTATGCGTGTTTGGCGCCGTGCAGGTGAGCGCCACAATCAGGACTGCATACGACCGAGGCACACAGGGCCAACACCCGGCATCATGGTGTGGGGAGCGATCTCCTACACTGGCCGTACACCACTGGTGATCGTCGAGGGCACACTGAATAGTGCACGGTACATCCAAACCGTCATCGAACCCATCGTTCTACCATTCCTAGACCGGCAAGGGAACTTGCTGTTCCAACAGGACAATGCACGTCCGCATGTATCCTGTGCCACCCAACGTGCTCTAGAAGGTGTAAGTCAACTACCCTGGCCAGCAAGATCTCCGGATCTGTCCCCCATTGAGCATGTTTGGGACTGGATGAAGCGTCTTCTCACGCGGTCTGCACGTCCAGCACGAACGCTGGTCCAACTGAGGCGCCAGGTGGAAATGGCATGGCAAGCCGTTCCACAGGACTACATCCAGCATCTCTACGATCGTCTCCATGGGAGAATAGCAGCCTGCATTGCTGCGAAAGGTGGATATACACTGTACTAGTGCCGACATTGTGCATGCTCTGTTGCCTGTGTCTATGTGCCTGTGGTTCTGTCAGTGTGATCATGTGATGTATCTGAGCCCAGGAATGTGTCAATAAAGTTTCCCCTTCCTGGGACAATGAATTCACGGTGTTCTTATTTCAATTTCCAGGAGTGTAATATATCAAATGAAACAGCAGCTCAGACAATTTTGTTTGTGTAGCTGTGTGCAAAGAGGAGACTAGGGAGCGACCGAGAGTAAGTGAGGAACGCGGTGAACGAGTGAGATTCTTTCACGCGTGGCCCCAAGAAATCAGTTCGGTTGGTTGATTGGTTGGTTTGATTTGGGAGGAAGGGACGAAATTGCGAGGTCGTCGGTCTCATCAGATTATGGAAGAGTGGGGTAGGAAGTCGGCCGTGCCTTTTCAAATGAACCATCCCGGCATTTGCCTGAAGTGATTTAGGGAAATCATGGAGAACCTAAATCAGGATAGCAAGACGCGGGATTGAACCTGGACAGGCAGTCCAGTCTATTCGCCGAATATCCTTTCGTTCCAAGAGCTCCACCTGCGCTGTTTGATGCAGTCGCGCATTGTCATCCACAAAAATGAAGTCTAGGTCGGATGCTTCTCTGAAAAGGAGTACAGTGTCTCAATAACGTTGAGCTGAGAGTGTATCGTATTCAAACATTTGCAGATGAGTGCGACCATCTAGGGTATGCCCACCCAACAAAACACAACACCTGGGCCACCAAAACGTTCATGTTCGACAGTGTTCCTGCGCGTTTTACGACTTCCCGTCTCTCGCTATGTGAGGGTATGTCCAGCATTGTCGAGCTTGATAGGTTTTATGGTACAGTGCTACGATACGGGGAGGCACAATTTTGCATGGGCGTGCTGACCTCCAATCTGATTGGTCAACGTTATGTATGTATTCCTTCCCTATGTGTCTTTCCGTATTCTGCCTGTTTACGTAAATCTTTATTTGAATACGCATGCCCATAATAGTTTCTCTGGCGCTTCAGTGTACAACCGAACACTTATTTCCCAACAATACGTAAGTCTTAGAATGTTGTTCCTGGAAGCACAGGTGCATTCCGCCCTGATTTCATTTTTGTGGATAACAGTGTCGGACCCAACAAAGAGCGCGGGTGAAGGTGGTCTTGGAACGAGAGGATATTCGACGAATGGACTGTCCTGCACGTTTCCCCGGATTTAAATCACATCAAAGACTTGTGCCATTCGTTGAGGCGACTTAGCACAGAGCACGCATTGACATACATTGTGACCATACGCCCTAATACGAACCATGTCCTGCCTTCTGTAATGTCTTTCAGAATAATTATTGTCCGAATAAAAAGAGTCATTTCTGTTCGTCTTATTGCTTGTTTCTTCAATTAGAAAAATGTTCAAATATATGTGAAATCTTAAGGGACTTAACTGCTAAGGTCATCAGTCCCTAAGCTTAAACACTATTTAACCTAAATTATCCTAAGGACAAACACACACACCCGTGCCCGAGGGAGGACTCGAACCTCCGCCGGGACCAGCCGCACAGTCCACGACTTCAGCGCCTGAGACCGCTCGGCTAATCCCGCGCGGCTCTTCAGTTACCTTTTGTGCTTTAGTGTATCAGTTCAGTCTAACTATGGTCCAAGTTTCATCGACGTTTGTTACTTGTTAGTATACATCAGGCGATAGTTAATTTCGTCCTTTAGTTTTGCACGAAAGTCGAATTGATTTTAAATTTCAGATGGTTCACCTGTTTTTCCTTTAGTAGAGTCGTTCCGCTTCTAAGTGCCACCCTATATTTCATAACCTTCTGGAGGCCTCTTGTTTTCTTAAATCTGATTGGATCACTTCGTTATACACAGTACACTGATCACGAGTCACAAGGAGAATTTTTTTTTTACTTTTTTTTTTTTTTTTTACTTTGGCCAACTTAGGTCGAAAGTGTGTTTCAGACGTGCAGCATTGAAATGTGGCTTGCCTGCGTTGAATCTGTATCTGAATAAGTAGCAACACTGAAAGGTACATTCTGAATGACGTTACGTTTCTCTACTTCGACAGTCCGTAGAAGAATCCATTTCGCTTGTAAAAACTCCACCATCACCCGTTAAAATCTAAAATCTGGACTGTAAATTTATTGTTGTCAGCATAGTTTGTCGTGGTGTTTCCATGCCAAACTAAGTTAACCAGGAGACGGAGCCGTTCAGGAATTAATGAAAATGTCGTTGGCTTCCTGTGTCGACACCAAATGCTGGACACCGGTCTCCTTAGCATAGTATGACGTTATCACCGCAATAAAAAGAAGAGAGAAAGCACCTTTCAAAATTTTCAGATTCAAGTGAGTATGGCCGGAAACGTGCTAGAGTGCATTTGACAATGGCTGTTTAATTCCTTTGAAAGTAGCTAGTGGTTCTTTGTATAAAAGTAAAGGCACTTTTGCAGTTTCCCACCGTAGGGGTTGGTAACGCCGCTGTGTGGCTGGATTGAAGAGTTTTTAGCAAACAGAACACAGCATGTTGTTATCAATGGAGAGACGTCTACAGACGTTAAAGTAACCTCTGGCGTGCCACAGGGGAGTGTTACGGGGCCATTGCTTTTCACAATATATGTAAGTGACCTAGTAGATAGTGTCGGAAGTTCCATGCGGCTTTTCGCGGATGATGCTGTAGTATACAGAGAAGTTGCAGCATTAGAAAATTGTAGCGAAATGCAGGAAGATCTGCAGCGGATAGGCACTTGGTGCCGGGAGTGGCAACTGACCCTTAACATAGACAAATGTAATGTATTGCGAATACATAGAAAGAAGGATCCTTTATTGTATGATTATATGATAGCGGAACAAACACTGGTAGCAGTTACTTCTGTAAAATATCTGGGAGTATGCGTGCGGAACGATTTGAAGTGGAATGATCATATAAAATTAATTGTTGGTAAGGCGGGTACCAGGTTGAGATTCATTGGGAGAGTGCTTAGAAAATGTAGTCCATCAACAAAGGAGATGGCTTACAAAACACTCGTTCGACCTATACTTGAGTATTGCTCATCAGTGTGGGATCCGTACCAGATCGGTTTGACGGAGGAGATACAGAAGATCCAAAGAAGAACGGCGCGTTTCGTCACAGGGTTATTTGGTAACCGTGATAGCGTTACGGAGATGTTTAATAAACTCAAGTGGCAGACTCTGCAAGAGAGGCGCTCTGCATCGCGGTGTAGCTTGCTCGCCAGGTTTCGAGAGGGTGCGTTTCTGGATGAGGTATCGAATATATTGCTTCCCCCTACTTATACCTCCCGAGGAGATCACGAATGTAAAATTAGAGAGATTAGAGCGCGCACGGAGGCTTTCAGACAGTCGTTCTTCCCGCGAACCATACGCGACTGGAACAGGAAAGGGAGGTAATGACAGTGGCACGTAAAGTGCCCTCCGCCACACACCGTTGGGTGGCTTGCGGAGTATAAATGTAGATGTAGGTGTAGATGTAGTATCCAGGGCTGGAACATTGTCGTCTGCAACAATTCTGTACAACCTGCCACTCCTGTTCCCATGTTAGTCGTTGCATTGTAGAAGACAGAGAAACATGGCAGCTGCATTGTTGATCTGCCTCGAGGACGAAATAAGGGCAGTGATTCGCTTGTTGTTTGCGGAAGGTGTTAAACTTGCAGAAATTATTCGCCGCATTCAAGCGCAGTATGGTGACAGCTGTTTAAAGCGAAGCAAGAGCTACGAATGGATAGAGCGCTTTAAGCATGGAAGACCTTCCCTGTGTGACGAGAAAAAGTCGAGCAGTCCATTGACGTTAACACCTGAGGAAAATTTGGAAGCCTTTAAGATGTGGTGATGGACAACAGACGAATCACAGTGGACGAAATTGCCAATACTTTAGATATCAGTCATGGTTCAGAGTATTCCATCTCACCAGACAGGCTAAATTCTTGAAAAGTGTGTGCAAAGTGTGTCTCGAAAGAATTGTCAGCACAGCGTAAGGTGCAAAGGATGGGCATATCTCGTAAACATTTGGCTCTTTATCATCGCGTGGGAAATGGATTTTTACAGCAAATGGTAACTGAAGACGATACGTGGGCGCATCATCACGAACCGGAAAGTAAGGCTGTGAGCGTGGTTTGGAAACACCCATAATCATCTGAAATTAAGAAGTTTAAACGTAAACCATCAGCTGGTAGGTTTACGCTAATACTGCTCTGGGACATGGAAGCTGTGGTAACCGTTCATTTCATCACAAGAGGCTAAACGGTGAACAGTGAAAACTGTTCTGATGTGGTGCGAAATAATCTGAAAGCTGCAATCAGATCCAAACGTCGCGGAAAACTGCGAAAAGGTGTCATCCTGCAGCAAGATAACGCTCGACCACATTCTGCCACACGGACGGCCGAAACAAGAAAGGAGTTGGGACTCGAACTGCTGGAACATCCATCATGCAGTCCAGACGTGGCTCCAAGCAATTTATATACAACGTATGTTTGGAGAAAGAAGCGCTCAAGGGAAAAGATTTTCAAGCGATGTAGAAGCCATTGATGCGGTGTAAAATTTGTTGCAGATGCAACAAACAACTTTTTTTTCCGACGGATTCAAAAAAACTTGTGAAACGTTGGGCAAAGTGCGATGATGTACAGGGAGGTTATGTAGAAAAATGATGTGTGTTTCAGATTTCTATCATTAGAATAAATATTCCTTTAGTTAAATGTTCCTTTACTTTTTTGCTTCCCCTCGTGGGTATAAAAAACAGTCTGATTCCATCGTATGTGTTTGTAATGATAACTTCTGAAACAAATTGTACTTTAAAAGCCCTAGATTGTAATGTGTAACGTGCAGGTGGCGAATTCTTATGTCACCGTCGTAACGACCTCGCGTCAGTTACGTCCTAGCACAGTAATGCTGCACGTACTTAACAACTATTGTTTACGAAAGCGTCCGTTTTGTGGAGCACCGAAAATGAGTTACACCATGTGTCCTCTTGGCAAACCACGCATGATTTGGGAAGCGATTTCGCGGTCGCTATTGTGTTCCGGGCGCAATGCCACACATCCTAACCGGCAATATCTCCTCGTCCGGCACTGGCGAGAACAGATTGCGCCAAATGAAATGAAACTGATGAGGTGGTCGGCCATTAAACAGCGTTTCGGCCTCGCGCGCGCGCGCGTGCACGCTCAGAATTCAATCGCGGAAAAACACGTCGGGTCGGTCATTTCCATAATCGCTGTTGTGGCCGGCTTCCGATCGCGCCCGCTCCCTGGAAAATTTATTTCCCCGGCCACTTTGTAGCTGCGGACTGCTATTGAGTTTCGGTTAATTCCGGCCGCGCTTGTCGTTGTCAGTTACCTATTTACGCGCGCAAATTGGCCGTAACTCCAGCCGAGAACTGGATTCCGTCCGGTGTTTCTTTCGGGTGCTATTACAATTCATGAAGCATTCGGCAGTGCGGCTAGTTTTCGTTGTTGATCGATACGCAATGGAAATGGCGTTAAGAACTTGTTTGCCGAGCCTGGAAAGACAAGTCTGCCTTCGATGGACAGCTGAAGGACCGCTCCAACCTAACGAAGGTCTACTCCACTGAGAATCCCATCTGCGCCTTTAGCACCTACAGCTATATTCCTGCCCACTGTCACTCCCCTCCCCCATTCCCTCCCCTCCCCCATTCCCTCCCCTCCCCCATTCCCTCCCCTCCCCCATTCCCTCTCCCACCATCCCCCATCCACCACCTCCCCCTTTGACCTCTCTTCTCTCCCACAACCCCCTCCCCCACTTTTCTGCCCCCACCTGTCCCACTTTACCTCTTCCAAATCTGAATGGTGCCTGTCCAGTTTTAGTTCCACAGTCTTCTTTCGAGATGCATACGTAGGAAGAGGCGGTATACTGAATGAAAATTATTCAAACCGACAATGTCTTGCGAAGTTGCACAGAGAACCGAAACAAATATTTTTCTCTAATGTCATATTTTTGTGTGGGAATTTCTTTAGCCAGTAGAGGAAATTTTCTGTGGATGAGAATTAAATAAACCAACAACTCTAGGAAACTGCATGATGGTTTTGCTCCACATAGCTGTGCAGGTCATTAATCAGGAAGCCGTCAGTTCTTGGTCAGCTACTGTGCTCAGGCAGCCTATTGAGTGAAGTGGCCGAGATTACAAAACAGACGCCATTATTTTATCCATGAAATCACTTCTGTTAAAAATAAGTAATCCACAGTCATCACAAAGTGCTCTGTTTACCTCTGCGTCTACATGGAAAATCTGCAAATCACGCTGAAGTGTGTGGCAGGCGTTCATCGAACCACCTACAAAATAATTCTCTTTTATTCTATTCTAGAACAGCGCTCAGAGAAAACCAACTTCTATGTCTTCCCGTGCTAACTATGATTTCCCTTATTTTATTATGATCATCATTTCTTCCTGTGTAGGTCGGCGTCAACAAAATATTTAAATATTTACGCGTTCTGAGGAGAAATATCGATGACTGAAACTTCCTGAGAAGATACCGCTGCAACGAGGAAATACATTTGTTTTAATGATGTCCACACCCAATCCTGTATCATGTCATTGACATTTCCTCGATAATGAAAAATGTGCTGTTCTACTTCAGTCTTTCTCGATGTACTCCGTTAATCCTACTATCAATGACCTCGGCTGCTCAGATTCCAAGATGCTACTCCAGGCGGGTGTAAAAATGAATGTGCGCAGCGTAAAATACTGAAAGCAAAAATCAAGATTTGGCCCTGTTTGACTACCCCCTGAAGTATATCTTAGGATCTCTTAGTTGTGATAATACTTCCTCCTTCTTGCTCGTTAACATATAAATTACAACATGAACATACATGAATGATTAATGGAACTAGTAACTACAAAATGATAAATGCTGTTCCTGCTTATACATTTATTGTAGATTAAAATCCCGTTATACATTACAAATGTTCATATATCAATGTCCAATGGACATAAAGAGAAACAGATGAATTTCCTAACTAATAAGATAGATCAAATTGCCCAAATCTGCCCCTTTTTGTGGCTACACGATCTGATATAAATAAAGCGAGATGACTCATATCATCTACGTACCAAACATTAGAAGACATTGGTGCAACCTCAGAGGAAATACAGCTTACATGATCTCAGCCGTTTAGCTTTATAGCCCTAAGGAGCCAAAGCAATTAGCAATATCACCGTATGTACTGCGTCCGGTGCATTGGAGTGATGGTTCTCGTACACGTCTGCGACGATGGAAGAACTCTAGCCACAAAATAAAAAACTCATTCTAACACTAGGACGGCAGAAGGCGGTCCTCTGACTAGTATAATCTAGTACTGTCTTCTCCTCTCTCTGTCCTACAGAGCCGGCCGATGTGGCCGAGCGGTTCTAGGCGCTACAGTCTGGAACCGCGCGACCGCTACGGTCGCAGGTTCGAATCCTGCCTCGGGCATGGATGTTTGTGATGTCCTTAGGTTAGTTAGGTTTAAGTAGTTCTAAGTTCTAGGGGACTTATGAACTCAGCAGTTGAGTCCCATAGTGCTCAGAGCCATTTGAACCATTTGTCCTACAGACAAGAAACGCCAACTCCCAGCCACAAGGACGGAATTCAAATAACATCTCAACGTGAGTACAGACAGAAGCAGTGCTCTCAACCACTGAACGCTGCGTACTCAACGTCGTCGTCTTTCACGGAGGCGAAGTCCAGAGTCGTGTAAGTTCCCAAAAGTACAGTGCCTAACCGTTCTAACTATAAAATCTCATGAGAACAAAGACAGCAAGTCAGTCTGCACTAGCAAAAGCTGATACTGAGCGACCGTCAAACACGGGCAGTAAAAACGGAAGACCACTTTCTTTCCACCACTGGGTTCCCAGAAAAACTCGGTTACCCTCCCTCGTAACTACAGAAGACGAATTATATTCTCGAAACCACAGAATATTCTCCCTCTCTACAGATTATTCCGAACCCCGACCAACCATTTATTAGTTAATTAGAAATCCATGCAATAGTACGCTTCTCAGAATAAAAATCCTTGGAAATAACACAGCCTGCGTGATTTCCGAGGTAACGTGTCTTCGATCCTCTCTGTGGTGTCCAACATTTTGAGAGTTTCTGAAGTATTATCCGGTTATCCTTCCGGCCCCGCTACAATATCAGCCGGCCGCCGCTGTATTGTGCTTCAGCGCTCAGGTGCCCCGACCGTATATCTTGGGATATTTCCTGTGTTACGCAGGACCCACATACCTGTGCGGGCTTCTCCACCCATGGCCTGAGTTACAACTGCCATTTCATTTCCTCTGGCGCTCCAACCTCTGCTAGTGTAGGCAATCATTTATTACGCCATTCTGATGATACAGGCAATCCATCACCTTTCATGGAGTAAGCATTAACAACTATTTACAAGGTGTACGTGACAATGCCAGTCTTCTTTAAATATTCTTATATACGATGTGCAGCCTATTATATGATACCTAATTTCGTTTTAAATCACGGCAAAGTATGTAGATGAGTGTTTATAAGCTTCGAAATTATAGCCTCCTTACAAGATAGTCTCCTCTCGAACGATAGGCGATCTTCCAAAGTGTATCACAGAGAGTGGACACGTTATCATCACACTTTCAATCACTAATGAACAAAGAATAAAAACTTTCCTCGTGTGGCAGCAGCCTTTATTGCGCGCACAGCCACAGCGTGAAACACATCGCTACAGACTGCCGACCAAATCTGGAATCTATATGAGTACATCGCCAACTTCACTGGCTGCCGATGAGACCTGAACCGTACCAACCACCAGCGCGGATCGCTCCAGTGAGGCGTCGTTCGTGACAACACGACAATCAACAGTGATCCAGACTGTTCGTAACTTCTCTTGTCTTTCTGGTGTTGTTACCAGACGAAGAAGAATTCAACAGAGCACTGGAAGACTTCAGACAAAACAGGCCCACGGAGTGCACGACAGTCTGTCAGCACTGCTGATACCTTTGGCAGAGCCAGCCACGGCAGAACTATTCTGTGCGGTGTACGAGGTAGGCGAAATAGCCTCAGGATTCAAGAAGACTGAAATAATTTTTAACTCCAAAGGAAGCAGGCGATAACGGGTAACAGGTTAATAAGTCATGGCTGCAAAATACTGACACGAATTTTATGTATATGATGCTGATACCTGGAATACTCTCTTTCACATTCTAAAGGTGGCAGGGGTAAAATACAGGGAGCGAAAGGCTATTTACAATTTGTACAGAAACCAGATGGCAGTTCTAAGAGTCGAGGGACATGAAAGGGAAGCAGTTGTTGGGAAGGGGGTAAGACAGGGTTGTAGCCTCTCCCCGATGTTGTTCAATCTGTATATTGAGCAAGCAGTAAAGGAAACAAAAGAAAAATTCGGAGTAGGTATTAAAATTCATGGAGAAGAAATGAAAACTTTGAGGTTCGCCGATGAAATTGTAATTCTGTCAGAGACAGCAAAGGGCTTGGAAGAGCAGTTGAATGGAATGGACAGTGTCTTGAAAGGAGGATATAAGATGAACATCAACAAAAGCAAAACAAGGATAATGGAATGTAGTCTAATTAAGTCGGGTGATGCTGAGGGAATTAGATTAGGAAATGAGGCACTTAAAGTAGTAAAGGAGCAAAATAACTGATGATGGTCGAAGTAGAGAGGATATAAAATGTAGGCTGGCAATGGCAAGGAAAGCGTTTCTGAAGAAGAAAAATTTGTTAACATCGAGTATTGATTTAAGTGTCAGGAAGTGGTTTCTGAAAGTATTTGTATGGAGTGTAGCCATGTATGGAAGTGAAACATGGACGGTAAATAGTTTGGACAAGAAGAGAATAGAAGCTTTCGAAATGTGGTGCTACAGAAGAATGCTGAAGATTAGATGGGTAGATCACATAACTAATGAGGAAGTATTGAATAGGATTGGGGAGAAGAGAAGTTTGTGGCACAACTTGACCAGAAGAAGGGATCGGTTGGTAGGACATGTTCTGAGGCATCAAGGGATTACCAATTTAGTATTGGAGGGCAGCGTGGAGGGTAAAAATCGTAGAGGGAGACCAAGAGATGAATACACTAAGCAGATTCAGAAAGATGTAGGTTGCAGTAGGTACTGGGAGATGAAAAAGCTTGCACAGGATAGAGTAGCATGGAGAGCTGCATCAAACCAGTCTCAGGACTGAAGACCACAACAACAACAACAACCTGCTCTTATGGACATGTCTGGAAGAACAGATAAAGTGGGTGACCATGCAGCTCGTTAGAATGAAATTACAATGAAATGAATACACCTATCTGCATACAGGCGTTGACACAACTAAACGGGGACAGTTGAAAATGTGTTCCCCAATCAGGACTCGAACCCCTGATCTCCTGATTAAACGGCAGACGCTCTATCCATCTTTTTTTTCTTTCCGTTCGGTATTGTTCGTTGCGTTTGGTCGGAGCGGACGCCACAAGACATCCGTTTAAGTTGATCGGTGATTCCTTTACTTAATTTTGTTTTTATTACAGAGGGCTGGCAGCACTCTGACCGAACACCCTGAGCTACCATTTGAGCCACCGAGGACACAGAAGATAGTGCGACTGCAAGGACTTTCTCTTGCACGCCTCCCGTGAGACCCACATTCGCAACTTATTGTCCCGCATTGTATTCATAGGGCCCCTGCCCATCACACACATTACTCACGGCTTTACTGCCAATTCCCGTAAGAGTTTGTGCACTGTTTGTGCATCCGCACAGAAGAAGATGGTCAAATGGCCGGCGAGCTTTAACAATACAAGGTGGTCCATTGATGGTGAGCGGCCAAATATCTCACGAAATAAGCATCAAACGAAAAAACTACAAAGAACGAAACTCGTCTAGCTTGAAGGGGGAAACCAGATGGCGTTATGGTTGGCCCGCTAGACGGCGCTGCCATGGGTCAAACGGATATCAACTGGGTTTTTAAAATAGGAAACCCCATTTGTATTACATATTCGTGTAGTACTTCACATGGCTCATAATTATGGAGGAACAGATGGTAACAGGTACGTTTTTAAAATTGAAATACTAAACGTAGGTACGTTTGCACATTTTAGTTCGGTTGTTCCAATGTGATATATGTACCTTTGTGAACTTATCATTTCTGAGAACGCATCCTGTTACAGCGTGATAACCTATAAATACCACATTAATGCAATAAATGCTCAAAATGATGTCCGTCAACTTCAATGCATTTGGCAATACGTGCAACGACATTCCTCTCAACAGCGAGTAGTTCCCCTTCCGTAATGTTCGCACATGCATTGAAAATGCGCTGACGCGCCAGGCGTTGTCGGTGGATCACGAGAGCAAATATCCTTCAACTTTCCCCACACAAAGAAATCGGGGACATCAGATCCGGTTAACGTGAGGGCCATGGTATGGTGCTTCGACGACCAATCCACCTGTCATGAAATATGCTATTCAATACCGCTTCAACCGCGCGTGAGCTATGTGCCCCACATTTATCATGTAGGAAGTACATCGCCATTCTGTCATGCAGTGAAACATCTTGTAGTAACATCGGTAGAACATTACGTAGGAAATCAGCATACATTGCACGATTTAGATTGCCATCGATAAATGGGTGCCAATTATCCTTCCTCCCATACTGCACCATACATTAACCCGCTAAGGTCGCTGATGTTCCACTTGTCGCAGCCATCGTGGATTTTCCGTTGCCCAATAGTGCATATTATGCCGGTTTACGTTACCGCTGTTCGTGAATAACGCTACGTCGCTGAATAGAACGCGTGCAAAAAATCTGTCATCGTCCCGCAATTTCTATTGTGCCCAATGGCAGAACTGTACACGACGTTCAAAGTGGTAGCCATACAATTCCTGGTGCATAGAAATATGGTACAGGTGCTATCGATGTTGATGTAGCATTCTTAACACCGATGTTTTTGAGATTCCCTATTCTCGCGCAATTTGCCTGCTACTGATGTGCGGATTAGACACGACAGCAGCTAAAACACCTACTTGGGCATCACCATTTGTTGCAGGTCGTGGCTGATGTTTCACATGTGGCTGAACACTTCCTGTTTCCTTAAATAACGTAACTATCCGGCGAACGGTCCAGACACTTGGATGATATCGTCCAGGATATCGAGCAGCATACATAGCACACGACCGTTGGGCATTTTGATCACAATAGCCATACTTCAACACGATATCGACCTTTTCCGCAAATACTGAACAGTCCATTTTAACACGGGTAACGTATCACGCAGCAAATACCGTTCGCACTGGCGGAATGTTTCGTGGTATCACGTACTTACACGTTTGTGACTATTACAGCGCCATCTGTCATAAAGCGAAAAAGTGGTCCAACTAAAACATTCATATTTCTTTACGTACTACACGAATATGTTATAATGTGGGGGTTCCTATTTAAAGAAACGCAGTTGATATACGTTTGACGTATGGCAGCGTCATCTAGCGGGCCAACCATAGCGCCATCTGGTTTCCTCCTTCAAGCTAGACGAGTTTCGTTCTTTGTAGTTTTTTCGTTTGATGCTTATTTCGTGACATATTTTGCCCGGTCACGATCAATGGACCACCCTGTATATATACTTAAGGCTCACTGGCCATTTGACCATTTTGTTCTGTGCGGATGCGCGAACAGTGCACAACTTTTACGGAAATCGGCAGTAAAGGCGCGAGTACTGAGTATGATGGACGGGGGTATTATGAATATAATGCGGGACAATATGTTGCGAATGTGGGTCTCACGGGTGGCGCGCCAGAGAAAGTCCCCGTAGTCGCACTATCCTCTGTGCCCTCGGTGACTCAGGTGGATAGAGCGTCTGCATATAAACAGGAGATCCCGGGTTCGAATCCTGGCCGGGGCACACATTTTCAACTGTCCCCGTTGCCTTATATCAACGCCTGTATGCAGCTAAGGGTATTCATTTCATTGTAATTTTATACTGACACGAATTATTCGTAGGCTAATGGAAATACAGGTAATGATCGACCCCTGGGATGCTAATTTACAGTTCCAGAGAACTGTAGGAACACGTGAGGCAATAATGATCTTACAGGTCAACTTAGAAAACAAACTGGAAAAAAGACACACCTGCATGTACGGGATTTCTACATTTAGAAAAATCTTTCGGAAACGGTGCCTGTACTACACTCGTTGAAATTTTGAGAGTACACTACTGGCCATTAAAATTGCTACACGACAAAGATGACGTGCTACAGACGAGAAATTTAACCGACAGGAAGAAGATGCAAATGATTAGCTTTTCAGAGCTCTCACACAAGGTTGGCGCCGGTGGCGACACCTACAACGTGCTGACATGAGGAAAGTTTCCAACCGATTTCGTTAGCAGCAGTTGGCCGGCGTTGCCTGGTGAAACGTTGTTGTGATGCCTCGTGTAAGGAGGAGAAATGCGTACCATCGGGTTACCGACTTTAATAAAGGTCGGATTGTAGCCTATCGTGACTGCGCTTTGTCGTATCGCGACATTGCTGCTCGCGTTGGTCGAGATCAAATGACTGTTAGCAGAATATGGAATCGTTGGGTTCAGGAGGGTAATACGGAACGTCGTGCTGGATCCCAACGGCCTCGCATCACTAGCAGTCGAGATGACAGGCATCTTATCCGCATGGCTGTAACGGATCGTGCAGCCACGTCTCGATCCCTGAGTCAACAGATGGGGACATTTGCAAGACAATTACCATCTTCACGAACAGTTCGACGCAGCATAGACTATCAACCTGGAGACCATAGCTGCGGTTACCCTTGACGCTGCATCACAGAGAGGAGCGCCTGCGACGGTGTACTCGAGGGCGAACCTGGATGCACGAATGGCAAAACGTCATATTTTTCGGATGAATCCAGGATCTGTTTACACCATCATGATGGTCGCATCCGTGTTTGCTGACATCGCGGTGAATGCACATTGGAAGCTTGTATTCATCATCGCCATACTGGCGTATCACCCGGCGTGATGGTATGGGGTGCCATTGGTTACACGTCTCGGTCACCTCTTGTTCGCATTGACGGCACTTTGGACAGTGCACGTTTTATTTCAGATGTCATACGACCCGTGGCTCTACCCTTCATTCGATCCCTGCGAAACCCTATATTTCAGCAGGATAATGGACGACCGTATGTTGCAGGTCCTGTACGGGCCATTCTGGATACAGAAAATGTTCGACTTCTGCCCTGGCCAGCACATTCTCCAGATCTCTCACCAATTGAAAACGTCTGGTCAACGGTGGCCGAGCAACTGGCTCGTCACAATACGCCAGTCAGTACTCTTGATGAACTGTGGTATCGTGTTGAAGCTGCATGGGCAGCTGTACCTGTACACGTCATCCAAGCTCTGTCTGACTCAATGCCCAGGCGTATCAAGGTCGTTATTACGGCCTGAGGTTGTTGTTCTGGGTTCTGATTTGTCAGTATCTATGCACCGAAATTGCGTGAAAATGTAATCACATGTGAGTTTTAGTGTAATATATTTGTCCAATGAATACCTGTTTACCATCTGCACTGCTTCTTGGTGTAGAAATTTTAATGGCCAGTAGCGTAGCAGGAATAAGATACAGGGGCGGAGGGTTATTTACACTGAGGTGTTAAGTCATGGGAGAGCGCTATGCACATATATGGGTGGCGGTAATTTCGCGTAACAAGGTGCAAAAGAGCAGTGGATTGGTATAGGTGACCTCTGTACGCATGTGATTATGGCCGACGAGGGGAATCAACAGAATGGTAGTTGGACATGGGACATTTCATTTCGGAAATTGTTTGGGAATTCAGTATTTCGAGATCCACAATGTCAAGTGTGTGCCGAAATACCAAATTTCAGGCATTACCTCTCACCACAGACAACGCAGTTTTCGACGTGCTTCACGTAACTACCGAGAGCAGCGGCGTTTGCTTGGAGTACCAGTGCCAACAGACAAGCAACAGTGCGTGAAATAAGCATGGAAATTGATGTGGAACGCACGGAGGACGTGTCCGTTGGAACAGTGCAGCGAAATTTCGCCGAATTTGACCCACGCGAGTGCCTTTGCTGACAGCACGACATAGCAAGCAGCGCCTTTGCTGGGCTCGTGGTTGGACCTTAAACGACAGAATAACCGTGACCTGTTCAGGTGAATCCAGTTGTCAGTTCGTAAGAGGGGAGGATTCGAGTGTGGCGCAGACCCTACGAAGCTATGGACCCAAGTTGTCACAAGGCACCGTGCAAAGCTGGTGGTGGCTCCATAATGGCGTAGGCCGTGTTTACATGGAATGGACTGGGTCCTCGGTTACGTTCTGCTACTTAGAGACTTTTTGCAACCATTTGTGGCTTTCATGTTCCCGAAAAAGATGGAATGTTTATGGATGACAATGTGCCATGTCACCGGCCCACAGTAGTTCACGATCGCTTTGAAGAACGTTCTGGACAAATTGAGCGAATGATTTGGCCACTCAGACCGCCTGATATGAATCCCATCGAAAATTTACGGGACATAATCCGGTGGTCAATTCGTGCACAAATCCTGCATCGGCACATCCGCAATTATGGACGGTTATAGAGGCAGCATGCCTCAGTACTTCAGCATCTGAATTATAAATGTGGTATTGGAGGAGAGAGTCCAGGGCAAAAGTAGTAGAGGGCAACCATGTGATGAATATAGTAAGCATGTTGAAAAGAATATAGGTTGCTGCAGGTATTCGGAAAAAGAGAGGCCTGCACAGGATAGAGTAGCTTGGAGAGCTGCATAAGACTAGGGATGGGAAAAACTGTTTAAAACCAACACCGGTATTTGAGTTCTGAATAACTGGTATTTTTGGCCAGCCGAAATGGCGGAGCGGTTCCAGGCGACTCAGTCTGGAACCGCGCGACCGCTACGGTCGCAGTTTCGAATCTTCCCTTGGGCATGGATGTGTGTGGTGTCCTTAGGTTAGTTGGGTTTAAGTAGTTCTAAGTTCTAGCAGACTGATGACCTCGGATGTCAAGTCCCATAGTGCTCAGAGCCATTTGAACCATTTTTTTTGAACTGATATATATCGGTAGTTGTGTGGTCTCGGTTATAAGTAATATCTGATAAAAACTGAAATGTCATTTAGCCACAGGAACGATGCTTTAATTTTTCGTTTTTAAATAAATCTGTTTTAAAAAAGAGGCATTGGGTGAATATTGTGTTATTACAGAAAATGGGAAAAGCAATCAGTGCTACTTTAATAACAGTGCCCACAGAAACGAGCAACAAACACATGGCATCAGAATTGGTGCAGCAACTGTTGGCAGCTTCCCCTTTGTGTTGCTCACGCATGTGTTTATTCCAATTCTATTAGCCTGTCTCCTCTTTCCCCTACTCTTTTCCCACCTCTTCCTTTCGGCTCTCTGCCCACATCCTTCTTTCCTCTCTGTCTGTCCCCCTCCCCCCCCCCCAAACTGTTTTCTCTCTTCATGTTGTTCTCTCTGTCCATCTGCTATTCCACCCTCTCTCCATCTCCTCCTGCCCCCTTTCTCCCCACCTCCCTCTCCTGTCACTCTCTGCCCAACTCTCTTTGTTTGTTTATTTACTTCATGCTCACCATCTCTATGCCCCTCTCCTCCTCCACCCTCCGTCAGTTCATCTCCTGGTCCCCTTCTCTTTGCTATGTTCATTTCTTCCTACCTCATACCTATGTTCATGTCCTCTTTCTCCCTCTCTGTCTGTCAAACTCTTCCTCCTCCATCTCGCTCCGCGTTACCATCTCCACTCGAATGGTAGGTTGCTGTTTCTTACCCACACGGTACCTCTTTCCAGACAGTAAGTAATACATATAGCCAGTTCGGTTGAAATCTACCCAGGAGTTTAGGAGGAGTGTTTTACCCACGGATTTGCCAAAATACGCACAAGCCACATGTGTTTCATATATGTTTAACATATTTCACATATACTCATACACATATTTCACATGTGTCTGTAGCGTATTTCGTTATGCAGTTTCGACGTCACGCTGCTCACTTACTATGACGTCATCTCTCCTGAACAGTGTGTCGTAGTATGGTATAATTTGCAGGAATATTTACTGCTATAATTGAATACTGTTCGCAAAAATTTCATGAATACAGTTAGTGGTAAAGCAGTAATAACTTAAAACCTCATGCTTCATGTGGCAGTTTTACTGCACGAACAGTGTAGTCAGCGATAAACTTTCTTCCTGTCATTTTGTGGAGCATGTAAGCGAGAAAAACCTTCGTGAAGATTGGAAATTGTTTGTGAATTTAAAGTCACTAAGCGTTCTCATTCTCAAACACTGGAAGAGTAATGTATGGGCATTCGTGCTTCGTGGGCTACAATTGTTTTTCACCCTCACCCCAATTCCTTTGGTAGTTGCGTCGTTCTTACCACCACTGCGATTCTTTCGAGACAGTACGTTATATGTGTACGAAGTTGATGCAAGTTGTGTTGAAATCGGTCCAGTGCTTTAGGAGGACATGTGGTACATACATACATTTTTATAATATTTATGAAAAAACGTTGTGATGATGAATCTTTGTTACTACCTGTTAAGACATAAGTGCAATGCTTAAGTCTAGCTTGAAGAAATGCTACTGTTAGTTGCAATGCATGCTGAATGATATAATTACTCACATTGGAACACATGTATCTCGTAATTGAGACATAAGTTAGCTTTATTAAACTTTGGTATCGGCTACTACAATAATGAAAAATTACCTACCTACCTACCTACCGACACGTAACCTCACCCCCCTCCCTTTCCCTCCTCAGATACATTTTACCATGCACGCGAATGAATCAAAGAAAGGGAGGTTTGAAGATTGTGATACTGTAAGTACCGTTCGTCACACTCTACAGGAGGCTTTTGGAGAATATATGTAAATGTCGATGTACACAGTAATTTATCTCTCGATAATTCGTAGCAGCGACTAATTTGGCAGCCCCCGAATGGGTCTGTAATCGTCTATCCACTGTTCGTTTTGACATTCCAACACATCTGCTCCGGGGGGGAAAAAACACCAGTTGCCCGCGAACGCTGGTGTAATGTTTAGCCGGTGCGTGGCAGTTCGGCACGCGCGCGTGTGTTTTAGCTGTCGCTCGAGGCTCGTAAACATGGCGCCCTTGTCCTGGGCCTCGCGGGTGGGCTAAAAATAGGCGCGCGTGTGGTGCCGGATTAACCGTATCCGTAGCGGCGATTACTGCAAACTGTCCGGAGGAGAGAGGCCGAGGGTAATTCAGACCTCCCCGACGGGTCGTTGGTTGACGCTGCAGACGGTTCGAAGCCGGAATCTGCTGGAAGCTGCTCCCAGGTGTGTGTGTGTGTGTGTGTGTGTGTGTGTGTGTGTGTGTGTGTGTTCACGCAAGTTGTTCACGACAGTGGGTCACCCCTGCAGCCCATCGGAGCACCCTACAAAACACTGCATTCACTTCTGCAACTGCGCCTTGGAAGTTTATTTGCTGTTTACAGTAAAATGTTGCTTATTACCGCTCTATACTGCAAGGTCGTTAGCCACGTACTCATGAAACCACACAGAGCATACTTTCACAACAAAAACAGTCTCAGTTGCGAAATTATTTAATGTCAGTGATGCGTTTCGCCCTTTTGGGGCATCATCAGACTGTCTACAAAAAGAAGAAATCAAACGGCTGGATACAAATGGAGGGAAATGGCATGATCCTGTCTCGCACGGCTACGCAGACAACATGAACTGAATGTAATAGAATGTTACGGAAAAGTAGCTGGATACGTGACCCATCAGTCATAAAACCATGTATAATGGTAAAACAAAGATAACCGGATACGTAATCCATCCGTCATGAAACATCTAAACCACGAAATGGATCTAGTGAAAGGAGAGAAACAGCCAGAACAACACCGAGAAAGTTGAAATACGTGGCGGGAAATTTTTCCACGGGCACCGTATGTTATCTTGAACACACCAGCCGGCTCCGCTGTTGCAATACAAGGTAGGGCCACACTTAGAATCTACTATCCGTCTACTTTATGTAACTTTTTATTACATTTAGTTCACGATGTCTGCGTAGCCGTGCAAGATAGGACCATGCTCTTTTTTTCGATTTGTATCTAATTGTTTGGTTTCTTGTTTTTGTAGACGATCTGATGATACCCCAAAAGGGTAAAAACCGTGATTGACATTAAGTAATTTCGCAACTGAGACTGTTTTTGCTCTGAAATACTTTTAAACCGGTTGCTGTACCAGTCTGCCACGATGGAATGGTAAAACTTTTACACAGTAAACTTATAATCTTCGTAAAAATTGACACAGCTCTCGTTAGCCAATAAACATACTTACTATCAATCAAGACGAGTGCATGCAATGCTCATTACCTTCTCTGAATAATAATGAAACGTTCGTTGAGTTTGGCCACTGTGCACAACAGTAACACCGTCGCCGTGAGAACAATAAACTTAGATGCTCAACTTAATTAAGTGCAGCTGAATTAAGTCATGCGATGCTGAGAAAGTTAGATTAAGAAATGCGACACCAAAGGAAGTAGTCACGTTTTGCTACACTCCTGGAAATGGAAAAAAGAACACATTGACACCGGTGTGTCAGACCCACCATACTTGCTCCGGACACTGCGAGAGGGCTGTACAAGCAATGATCACACGCACGGCACAGCGGACACACCAGGAACCGCGGTGTTAGCCGTTGAATGGCGCTAGCTGCGCAGCATTTGTGCACCGCCGCCGTCAGTGTCAGCCAGTTTGCCGTGGCATACGGAGCTCCATCGCAGTCTTTAACACTGGTAGCATGCCGCGACAGCGTGGACGTGAACCGTATGTGCAGTTGACGGACTTTGAGTGAGGGCGTATAGTGGGCATGCGGGAGGCCGGGTGGACGTACCGCCGAATTGCTCAACATGTGGGGCGTGAGGTCTCCACAGTACATCGATGTTGTCGCCAGTGGTCGGCGGAAGGTGCACGTGCCCGTCGACCTGGGACCGGACCGCAGCGACGCACGGATGCACGCCAAGACCGTAGGATCCTACGTAGTGCCGTAGGGGACCGCACCGCCACTTCCCAGCAAGTTAGGGACACTGTTGCTCCTGGGGTATCGGCGAGGACCATTCGCAACCGTCTCCATGAAGCTGGGCTACGGTCCCGCACACCGTTAGGCCGTCTTCCGCTCACGCCCCAACATCGTGCAGCCCGCCTCCAGTGGTGTCGCGACAGGCGTGAATAGAGGGACGAATGGAGACGTGTCGTCTTCAGCGATGAGAGTCGCTTCTGCCTTGGTGCCAATGATAGTCGTATGCGTGTTTGGCGCCGTGCAGGTGAGCGCCACAATCAGGACTGCATACGACCGAGGCACACAGGGCCAACACCCGGCATCATGGTGTGGGGAGGGATCTCCTACACTGGCCGTACACCACTGGTGATCGTCGAGGGGACACTGAATAGTGCACGGCACATCCAAACCGTCATCGAACCCATCGTTCTACCATTCCTAGACCGGTAAGGGAACTTGCTGTTCCAACAGGACAATGCACGTCCGCATTTATCCCGTGCCACCCAACGTGCTCTAGAAGGTGTAAGTCAACTACCCTGGCCAGCAAGATCTGCGGATCTGTCCCCCATTGAGCATGTTTGGGACTGGATGAAGCGTCGTCTCACGCGGTCTGCACGTCCAGCACGAACGCTGGTCCAACTGAGGCGCCAGGTGGAAATGGCATGGCAAGCCGTTCCACAGGACTACATCCAGCATCTCTACGATCGTCTCCATGGGAGAATAGCAGCCTGCATTGCTGCGAAAGGTGGATATACACTGTACTAGTGCCGACATTGTGCATGCTCTGTTGCCTGTGTCTATGTGCCTTTGGTTTTGTCAGTGTGATCATGTGATATATCTAACCCCGGGAATGTGTCAATAAAGTTTCCCCTTCCTGGGACAATGAATTCACGGTGTTCTTATTTCAATTTCCAGGAGTGTATTTTGTTAGCTAAATGATTTTGGTCGAAGTAGAGGAGATATAAAATGTCGCCCGCCAGTAGCAAGTAAAGATTCCTGAATAGTGGAATTTCTTAACGTCTGATACAAATTTAAATATCTTTAAAAGTCTTTCTTGCAGATACTTTTGTGGAGTGTAGCCTCGCACGGAAGTAAAATATAAACTATGAACAGTTCAGAGAAGAAGAGAGTATAACTTTCTGTTGTCGCTACAGATGAATGCCAAAGATAGGACGGTTGCATCTCATATCGGATAAATTCCGGAGAAAAGAAATTTGTGGAACAACTTGTCTAGAAGCAAGTATCGGTTGGCAAGACAGATCCGAGGCATCAACGAATCTTCAATTTGGTAATTGTGGTAAGTGTGGGGATTAAAAATCGTAAAGGAAGAACAAAGCATCATTACAGTAAGATTGTTCCAGTGGATGTTGGGTGTAATAGACAGGCAGGGATGAAGGGAATTGGAATGATAGACTAGGATGGACAGCTTCTATCCCACAACAATGGTATTACTTACAGTATTACTTCCAGTAATTCACTAAGTCTGTAACGTTTAAGTTGATCGAATCATCACTGTCTTGAAAACATAAAAATTGTCCACTGAGTGGCAGTTACATAAAACTTCAATCTCTATCTTTTCGATTACTGCAGTAGTCCAACAGCTGAAATTACCTAGCCATTATCTTCCGAAAAAGAGGTCAGGGTTTTCTTCATCAAATAAGTGAAAAGTAATTATTTCCCGTCGTATGTTTGTTACGACGGTTTCATGAATACAGATATTATCATGACAGTCGTCTTAGTAACACACTGAAGTAATTTCATTCATATTGATTTTCAACTCATATTCGTAATTTTAACAGTTAGAAGAAGCGATGTACACACGTCGTGAGTTCACAAAACTGACCCGTAACCACAGCATCTCACCTTTCATGGCAGCTAACACCTCAAAATACAGCCTCACACCACAGATACACGTTTTCGCTGTTTAGAATTAAACAAAACGGTCTCTGTGTTTTTACGATGTTACCAACAAAACTTCTATGCGTACAATTATCCATTATGTTACAAATGGCTCTGAGCACTATAGGACTTATCATCTGAGGTCGTCAGTCCCCTAGAACTTAGAACTACTTAAACCCAACTAACCTAAGGACATCACACACATCCATTCCCGAGGCAGGATTAGAACCTGCGACCGGAGCGGTCTCGCGGCTCCAGACTGTAGCGCCTAGAACCGCTCGGCCACACTGGCTGGCCAGTACGTTACCCTATTCTCATAAAATAAAGAACAACCGCCTTCAGTCACAATTCACTCCACAATAAAGTTTATAAATGAATGGGAAGCAAATCAATACATCAATTTGTTAGACCTCACAACTGCTACTGAAGAAAAAGAATATAATTTTATATTTATATGAAACCAACTTACACCGATAATGCAGTACACGAATCGTCATGGCATCCAAACACACAAATATGCTGCATTTACATCCATGTTGGACATGGCACAACATTAGCACATGAAACTGATATGATCAAAGCAATTAAAATAAATAATTGGTAAACAGCAAAATCTGTTGACAAACTATCCAACGAAAAGCAGACCAACATCAGTAATTCAAGAATTACAGAAATAACAAGTGGCACAACGCATATCTTCGCAAGCATTCCATATTTAAGTACAGCATCACATATAATTACCAATTATTTAGAAACACCACTATTAAAATATCCTTCACCGCAAACAACCAGCTTAGACACCCCTTACCTTACACAGCAAACACAAATATCCAAATACCAGAACACAGTGGAATATATAAATTTCAATATAACAGTTGCCCAGCATTTTGCACAGGCAGAAAATGAAGGACTTTCCAGACACTCAACAAAGAAGACACTCAAGCTTTTAATCTAAATCACTTTGATAAATCCACAATAGCTGACCACATGTATTTAGTAGACACAGACGAAGTGACATCCACTCTAGCTTAACTGTATTCCACACAGAAAACTATACAAAAGAACTTGTTCTACCGAAAGAACTATAAATATACAGGGTGGTCCATTGATCGTGACCGGGCCAAATATCTTACGAAATGAGCGTCAAACGAAAAAAACTACAAAGAACGAAACTCGTCTAGCTTGAAGGGGGAAACCAGATGGCGCTATGGTTGACCCGCTAGATGGCGCTGCCATACGTCAAACGGATATCAACTGTTTTTTTTTTTAATACTAATCCTAATTTTTTATTACATATTCGTGTAGTACGTAAAGAAATAGGAATGTTTTAGTTGGACCACTTTCTTCGCTTTGTGATAGATGACGCTGCAATAGTCACAAACGTATACGAACGTGGTACCACGTGACATTCCGCCAGAGTGGACGGTATTTGCTTCGTGATACATTACCCGTGTTAAGATGGACCGTTTACCAATTGCGAAAAAGGTCAATATCTTCATGTATGGCTACTGTGATCAAAATGCCCAACGGGCGTGTGCTATGTATGCTGCTCGGTATCCCGGACGACGTCATCCAAGTGTCCGGACCGTTCGCCGGATAGTTACGTTATTTAAGGGAACAGGAAGTGTTCAGCCACATGTGAAGCGTCAACCGCGACCTGCAACAAATGATGCCCAAGTAGGTGTTTTAGCTGCTGTTGCGGCTAATCCGCAAATCAGTACAGGCAAACTGCGCGAGAATCGGGAATCTCAAAAACGTCGGTGTTGAGAATGTTATATCAACATCGATTGCACCCGTACCATGGCGACGATTTTGAACGCCGTGTACAGTTCTGCCACTGGGCACGAGAAAAATTACGGGACGAGGTCAAACTTTTTTCACGCGTTCTATTTAGCGACGAAGCGTCATTCACCAACAGCGGTAACGTTAACCGGCATAATATGCACTAATGGCCAACGGAAAACCCACATTGGCTGCCACAAGTGGAACATCAGCGACCTTGGAGGGTTAATGTATGGTGCGGCATTGTGGGAGGAAGGATAATTGGCCCCCATTTTACCGATGGCAACGTAAACGGTGCAATGTATGCTGATTTCCTACGTAATGTTCCACCGATGTTACTACAAGATGTTTCACTACATGACAGGAAGGCAATGTACTTCCAACTTGGTGGATGTCCGGCACATAGCTCGCGTGCAGTTGAAGTAATATTGAATAGCATATTTCATGACAGGTGGATTGGTCGTCGAAGCACCATATCATGGCCCGCACGTTCACCGGATCTGACGTCCCCAGATTTCTTTCTATGGGGAAAGTTGAAGGATATTTGCTACCGTGATCCACTGACAACGCCTGACAACATGCGTCAGCGCGTTGTCAATGCATGTGCGAATATTACGGAAGGCGAACTGCTCGCTGTTGAGAGGAATGTCGTTACACGTATTGCCAAATGCGATAAGGTTGACGGACATCATTTTGAGCATTTATTGAATTAATGTGATATTTACAGAATGGCTCAAATGGCTCTGAGCACTATGGGACTCAACATCTTAGGTCATAAGTCCCCTAGAACTTAGAACTACTGAAACCTAACTAACCGAAGGACATCACACACACCCATGCCCGAGGCAGGATTCGAACCTGCGACCGTAGCAGTCCCGCGGTTCCGGACTGCAGCGCCAGAACCGCTAGGCCACCGCGGCCGGCGTGATATTTACAGGTAATCACGCTGTACCAGCATGCGTTCTCAGAAATGATAAGTTCACAAAGGTGCATGTATCACATTGGAACAATCGAAAAAAAAAAATGTTCAAGCGTACCTACGCTCTGTATTATAATTTAAAAAGCCTACTGTTCGTCTAAAGTTGTGAGCCATATGTTTGTGACTATTACAGCTCCATCTATCACAAAGCGAAGAATGTGGTCCAACTAAAACGTTAATATTTCTTTATGTACTACATGAATATGTCATAAAAAATGAGGGTTCGTATTTAAAACAACGCTGTTGATATCCGATTGACCTATGGCAGCGCCATCTAGCGGGCCAGCCATAGTGCCATCTAGTTTCCCCCTTCAAGGTAGACAAGTTTGGTCCTTTGTATTTTTTTCGCTTCACGCTTATTTCGTGAGACCAATGGACCACCCTTTATATTTTCGAGACACATCGAGGGTAGACTGAAGTCGCCACCAAACATAACTGTGCGAGTGGGGACTAATCAGTTGGACGATTCGTAAGTAGAGGGACCGGTATCGATCGATTCAGTTTGGAAAAAGAATATCAGCCTAGTTTTGTTACTACAAGTTTCATCAAATCAGTCTCACGACTGAAGACGACAACAACAACGACAAACGACAACGGCAACAGCAACAACGACAACGACAACAACAGCAACGGGGGGGAAGTATGTGGAAATGAGAACAGATTGTTGATCTTTGAAGTTGCCCACCTGGTACAGTTCCCGCAGGAAGAAGTACACAAAGACTCTGCATTTCGCACAAGTGACGTTCACTGGTGCCCCGACGCCGCTGAAAAAAGCGGCCGTATTTCACGCTGGCAGAGCAGCGCGCACCACCTGCGAAAAGCCCTGGTAGGACTGGGCTGCAAGGGGCCGGGAGCGCGAGGATATATAGGCCTAGCTAGGATATCCCGCGCGGGAAAAGTTGCCCCGCGCGCGAATATTTCAAAACTCCGCTTACATCACAACTGCCGCTCGCTAGGAAAGCGCAGGGGAGGCTCATGCATTGTGCCGCGTGCGGAGCAGTGCGTATAAGGGTGCGCGCGAGCGCGTCTGGGGGTTGGAAGGGGGTGGCGACGGGGCGAGGAGGGCATTTGTTGTGAGAGGGAGTGGGGGAGGGAGTTGAGGCGGCGTCATCTGGGAGGGAACTCACGCCGCGCGGCTCCGAGACAAACTGCGCCCGCTTCCTCGCGGCGGTGTTTGCGTAGCGCGTCACACAACAAAAGATTACGCCGCGCCGCCCTGGTACGCATTGAGCCGGCTCCAAATTATGCAATTAGCCTGCCGAGCCGCGGCCGGGGTGCGAAAAATGGCGACCGCGCAATGTTTGTTTCCTCGCACCGGCTGTGCTGTCTCCCTTGGCATTCCTCGCGAATATCTCCGCAGGCGAGCAGAAAATGTGCTTTTAGTGCGGAGGAAGAGAAGGAAGCTTCGTCTTGCTGAAATAAAAAAAAAATAATAAAATATTCTCGGCTCTTTCGAGCGCACCAAATTCCGAAACGAACAGACAACGAATTACTGTGAGGATTATGGCACGAGACGGCCAGATGCCGCCATACAAGGGACGGCCGGAACAATCCACACAAATTTATACGGGAAACTGAACCAGCCGAAAGCTCCATTACTTACATCGACTACTGTTTCCTTATAACAATCTACTGTATCGGAGGAATCCACCTAAAAGTCTGAGGCCGCTATTTAATTACAGTTTGTTTCGAGTGCTGTTATCTACAAAAATGTAACCGTACATACAAGGTGAAGAAAAATTCGCGCACGCTGACTTCGCAGCGCTATTCCTCACACACTGGCAATACGAAAATGTGTGTTACGAAATGTCTTCCTGCGCATATTTTGGGCAGTAAACGGACGTGGTAAATCTGGCAACACCGTAATCACGTGTATGGTAACTACTTGTGTCAGGATTTTGTAGTAGTGCTATGGTCATCTTGTGGTTAAACCTCATCTTTCCGTGTTTACTTAAACAATACATATTTTTTTTTGGAAACTGTCCGCCTTTAGCAAAACAAAATTTTGTTTTTTTGACCCAAACAAGTTTCGTTGCAGCATCTTCACTGGGATTTTATTTTATGGCTGTTAAAGATAAAGAATGTTCTTTACTCTTTGTATACATGTAAATATTAGTTTTTGAATCGTAATTATAGATATTTGAAAAAAACACACAAAATTATGAATTTATACTTTTTTGCCACAGGTGTGCTTGTTATGATATTTTGTGTATTTACAGTGACTGTTTTGTTTCACAGTTTGTCATCTTGCAACCACTTACATCTTAAAGTAGATCAATTGTTTAAGCCAAAATTACGATCTGAAAATTGTTATTGCTATGCCTGAAATTAATTTTGTGTGTGTGTGTGTGTGTGTGTGTGTGTGTGTGTCAGAGAGAGAGAGAGAGAGAGAGAGAGAGAGAGAGAGAGAGAGAGAACAGAATTAATTAATATCAGGCACAGAAATAATAATTTTCAAATCGTAATTTTGGCTTAAACAATAGATCTACTTTAAAGTGTAAGTGGTTGGAAATGACAAACTGTCAAACAAAACAGGCAGTATAGAAATATAATACATCAGAAATACCACACCATCTGGTAAAAAGTTAAAAATTCATAATTTTATGTGTTTTTTCAAATGTCTGTAAGTACGATTTAAAAACTAATAGCTACATGTATACAAATAGTAAAGAACATTTTTTATCATTAACAGCCATAAAATAAAAGCCCGCTGAAGATGCTGCAGCAGCAGTGAATCATGTTTGGGTTAAAAAACCAAATTGTGTTTTGCTAAAGGCGCACCCTATCCAGAAACATGTGTAAAGTAGTGCTATGCTGTTGGTGCAATTGATAGCGTTTTGCTTTAGCATACAAGAGGTCGAGGGTTTGATTCTGGATCAAGGCTTATTTGTTTCTATTTGCTAAAAATATTCTGCGTGATACGGTATTTGGGGTCTTAATCTTCACATACTATCATGGATTTTCTACAGTACACTTGCAGTTATATACTATGAACACAGAAATGTAAATACAATCGTTTTCATTGGTCTGCTTTTAAAGAAGCCTGTTGCACGTTTTAAACGCGAATTGTTTTATACCACTGAATCTACTTGTAGATTCCAAACCTGTTTTCTGTGCACCCTTCTCCAATGATCCCACCTACGCACGTTCTTAGCGCCACTGTTGACATAATGCCTTAACGAAATGTGATGGAGCTGAACGTGTGTGAAACAATTCGTGTCCAAGACATGCAAAAGGTTTCTTTAGAAGCTGAAAGATGAAAACGATATTATTTCCATTTATGTGTTCATAATACGTAACTGCAAATGTTTTGTAGCAGAACCACTGCAATCGCTGTATGACGGTTAAGACGCCAGACAGTGCACCACGCAGACTACATTTAGCAATTAAAAATAAGTAAAACTGGATCCAAAATCGAACCCTCGACCCTCTGCATGCTAACCCAAAATGCTATCCACTGCAATAACTGCATAGCACTACTAAAATATCATGATAGCGGTACTTACCTTACATGTGACTAAAGTGTTGCCAGCGGGCCAATCTTTAACGTTCATTTACTGCCCGAAATAGGCACAGGACGAAATTTTGTGGCAGACATTTTTGTATTACTAGTATGTGAGAAATCGCGCTGCAAAGTCGGAGAGCGAGAATTTTTCTTCACCATGTGTATGTGTATACAGGGTGTTACAAAAAGGTACGGCCAAACTTTCAGGAAACATTCCTCACACACAAGGAAAGAAAATATGTTGTGTGGACATGTGTCCGGAAACGCTTACTTTCCATGTTATTACTTCTTTTCCAAACACATTAATCATGGAATGGAAACACACAGCAGCAGAACGTACCAGCGTGACTTCAAACACTTTGTTACAGGAAATGTTCAAAATGTCCTCCGTTAGCGAGGATACATGCATCCATCCTCCGTCGCATGGAATCCCTGATGCGCTGATGGAGCCCTGGAGAATGGCGTATTGTATCACAGCCGTCCACAATACGAGCACGAAGAGAGTCTACATTTGGTACCGGGGTTGCGTAGACAAGAGCTTACAAGGCCCCGATAAATGAAAGTCAAGAGGGTTGAGGTCAGGAGAGCGTGGAGGCCATGGAATTGGTCCGTCTCTACCAATCCATCTGTCACCGAATCTGTTGTTGAGAAGCGTACGAACACTTCGACTGAAATGTGCAGGAGCTCCATCGTGCACGAACCACATGTTGTGTCGTACTTGTAAAGGCACATGTTTTAGCAGCACAGGTAGAGTATCCCTATGAAATCACGATAACGTGCTCCATGGAGCGTAGGTGGAAGGTTGTACAGTACATACTGACGAAACTAAAATGAGCTGTAACATGGAAATTAAGCGTTTTCGGACACATGTCCACATAACATCTTTTCTTTATTTGTGTGTGAGGAATGTTTCCTGAAAGTTTGGCCGTACCTTTTTGTAACACCCTGTATACGATGTAAATTTAAAAAGTGCATCATACGTAAATGTATAAACGAAATGTAGCTGGTGAGTTAGTGGATACGACCCAAAACCTAAGAAATAAATAAGGGATGTCAAACGTTCTGTGGGGTGGGTCGTACCTACTGACTGAAGTGTGACTGCCACAGCTGAACAGTACTGAAATATGCGATATTGTGAACTAGTTTATTACCTGATAGTTGATTGTATTTTTTTGTTTGACATTTTGGAATTTTGGCATTGTCCCATAGATAAGCTTCGATAACGAACTCCCTTCGGTACTAATTAGGAGATGCTGCTACGTTTTGTAATGGAATTTCGTAATTGGTGAAGTTAAGAGTGTCAGATGAAAATAACGAATTATGGGGTATTTCACTGTTTAGTTGACGTAAGTTCAAATATTTAACATCAATCAAATTAATATTCATTTTCTATTAAACCACTGTTTCCGACGGGGACGGATTAATTTCATTAAAAAAATACAATGGATATTTGAACTCAACAGAAGTCATTGGAGAGAGAAACATCAATTCACAATACAATGAAATGTACTTAAAATACTGTCATTCTAGTGATTTTAGACGATAATAGCAACTAGTTACTCCAAAGAAATTTCATATAAAATTGTTTATTTGCAAATGAAATTGAAACTGAAGTTGTTCCAGCGCAGTGGGAAATACTGAGTAGAAACTACAAAATTTGTCAATGACGGAGGCCACGTTCTCTCTGTTACTTACGACTGCGATAGTGTAGACCAACAGCATAATGAATAGGAAACGAAAGCATTTATCAACATTTCATTTTACGCAAGACCCATGACCATAACATCTCACTGCCATATCTAATAATTGATATTGGAATGTGGTTTTGTGCTATTATATTCACCGACTATGTAATTTACATAAAATTACTAATTTTGAATACATTTTGATGAGCTAGCGACGATAGACGATTCCAACGTTGCCTTTGATTCGCGACGGGATGATTTTGTGGCTTATGAATTCGCAATTTTTTAATTATATATATATATATATATATATATATATATATATATATATATATATATATATATATGTGTGTGTGTGTGTGTGTGTATATATGTGTGTGTGTATATACTGATGTTCGGGAACACCTTCGATGATTAAAGATGGGACTTTCATAATTACAGGACATGTACATTATTATGTTCTGCAGAAATGATTAGCATTTCAATCACCTCGGTTCAGGAAGTGTCCTGTTGTCTAGAAGGCACAGCGTCCACCATGGGCCCTTGTAACCTGTTTCATGCGTGATGACATTGACGCTTGTAAGGCGCGAACGGCGTCCTGTGCTGTACTCACCCATGCTGCATTCACCTGGTTCCAAAGTACATCTGTGATGGATGGCATCTGAGGAGAGGTATAGATTTTGGTCACAGCGCTGCACCCATCGCTTCACCATATCCCACAGATTTTGTATTGGTGACGAGTCTGGTGATCTGGCGGCCAGGGCAATAGGCTGACGTCATTTGACACCAGGACGCCATGTGCCCACGCAGCAACATGTGTTCGTGCATAGCCTTGCTGAAAAATGGCGTCTGGGGTGCTGTGCAGAAAGGGTATGTTTACGGGTCGCAGGATCCATTCACGTAGGTCACACTGGTCACAGTGCCCTGGACACGCACCAACTGTGATTTGTGGTTGCACCCAATAGCACTCCATACTATAAAGCCTCGAGTTGGCGTTGTATGTCTCGTGAAAATGCACTCACTGTGATTTCTCTATCCTGTCTGTGGTGAACCAAAAGGCGGTCATCATTTTCAAACAATTATAAGTTGGATTCGTCCGAAAATTATATGCACTATGTGATCTAAAGTATCCGGACACCTACCTGAAAATGACTTAAAAGTTCGTGGCACCCTCCATCCGTAACGCTGGAATTCAATACGGTGTTGGCCCATCCTTAGCCTTGACGATTGCCTCCACTTTCGCAGGCATACGTTCAATCAGGTGCTGGAAGATTTCTTGGGGAATGGCAGCCCATTATCACGGAATCCTGCACTGAGGAGAGGTATAGATTTTGGTCTACGAGGCCCGGCACGAAGTCGGCCTTTCAAAACATCACAAAGGTGTCATATAGGATTCAGATCAGGACTGAGCAGGCCAGTCCATTACAGGGATGTTATTGTCGTGTAGCCACTCCGCCACACACGTGCATTATGAAAAGGTGATCGATCTTGTTCAAATATGGAATCGTCATCTCCGAATTGCTCTTCAACAGTGGGAAGCAAGTAGCTGGTTCCAACATCAATGTAGGCCTGTGCTGTGATAGCGTCACGCAAAACAAGAGGTGCAAGCTTCCTCCATGAAAAACACGACCACATCGTAACACCACTGCCTCCGAATTTTACTGCTGGCACTACACACAATGGCGGATGACGTTCAACGGGCATTCGCCATACCCGCACCCTGCCATCGGATCGCCACGTTGTGACCGCGATTCGTCACTCCACACAATACTTTTCCACTGTTCAATCGTCGAGTGTTTACGCTCCTTACACCAAGCGAGGCGGCATTTGGCATTTACCGCCGTGTTGTGTGACTTACGAGCAGCCTCTCGACCATGAAATCCAAGTTTTCTAACCTCCCGCCTGTCGTAGTACACGTCGTGGGTCCTGATGCAGTTTGGAATTCCTGTGTGATGGTCTGGATAGATGTCTGCCTATTACACATTACGACTCTCTTTAACTGTCGGAGGTCTCTTGTCAGTCAACAGACGAGGTCGGCCTGCACGCCTTTGTGCTGTACGTGTCCCTTCACGTTTTCACTTCACTATCACAACGGAAACAGTGGGCCTAGGGATGTTTAGGAGTGCGGAAATTTCGCGTACAGACGTATGACAGAAGTGACACCCAATCACCTGACCATGTTCGAAGTCTGTGAGTTACGCGGAGCGCCCCGTTCTGCTCTCTCACGATGTCTAATGACTACTGAGGTCGCTGATATTGGGGTACCTGGCAGCAGGTGGCAGCACAATGCATCTAATATGAAAAACGTATGTTTTTAGGGGATGTCCGGATGCGTTTGATCACATAGTGTATGATCCCACTCCTGTCCCCAGTGACGACGTTCCATACAAAATTATCGTCCAGCATGTTGCTGCACATTTATCGAAGGTAGGCAGACAAGTGGACGACGCGCACGTAATCCATGCCACAATAAACAGCGACGGACTGATGCCACTGATAGTGTACGATGTGTTACACTGTCCCACTGATGCGCCAGAGCCGAGAAGGTTGCAGATCTGTCCTGCAATGTCATTCGGATGAGGTGTCGATCTTCTCGGCGGGTGGTATGTGTAGTGCGACCTGACCTGTTTCGTCGTGTTCTAAGGCCCTCTGTGGACCATTCTGCACACACCCGCTGCACTGCCGAAACACTTCATCCCACACGATCTGTAGTTTGCCGTATAGATGCATCAAATTCTCTCTCGCCAATAATGCGCCCTCTGTCAAACTTACTGGTTTGACGGTGGGGTTCACGAAAACTTCTGCGAGGCATCCTGCACGTCTGTTCAAGTCACTCTGATCCATTACCTTTAGTTTATTGGAAATTGGAATTTTGTGGTACGTTCTATGGGACGAATCTGCTGTGGTCCTCGGTCTCTAGGCTTAATCTAACTTACGCTAAGGACAACGCACACACCCATGCCCAAGGGAGGACTCGAACCTCCGACGGAGGGAGCCGCGCGAACCATGGCAAGGCTCCCGAGACCGCACGGCTACCACGCGCGGTCCCTACAGTTTATAGTGACAATGAGAGTTTAAGGCACATTGTACGGTAGGTGGTGTTGTTACGCGATATCGATGTTGACCCTGAACCCGCGATTCGACGTGGTTCAAATGCTAATCATTATTGCAGAAAAAACTACTGTACATGTGCTGTAAATGTGAACGTCTTTAATATATTTTGTGTGGGATCTACAATTTAAAAACCTCTCTCACACCGGCCTGATTTAGCTTCACTGATCAGGATAGTAAAAACATGCGTATATTAAGGGAATTTTCATTGACAAAGCAGGCTTACCACATTCACACAGTTCAATACTGTTCTATCCTGATAAAAATTGAGGTTAACTTAAATTCCATAAGGCAGTGAAGCAATTTTGAAGTCTCGGTGCGACGAAAATTGTCAGTCGATCTCCTGGAAACATTTGTAATAATTATTAACTTTCGGTGATCACATGGGGAAGACCGGAGATCTGCTGGTAAGACCGTGTTAGCCTATTTATTTGAAGTAACTGGATATCTTGAGCATACAAAACGGCAGGTTCGTCCAGTGTAAATCAGACGTTCCCCACTGATCCCGTGCAACACAGCGTAGTAAGCACTGTCAATAATAATCAGTTACATAATACGCGAACACACTTACTTTAGTTTAGTTCATGTATTAAATTCCTTCTCATATAGAATCTCATCAAGATGGCGACTAGCTCAACAATACATACATATATATCCTTCTTTCACGACTAATCGGCAAGAAGTCCCTCATTCTTTTCCCAAGAGAAAACATAGACAGCAGAGAAGCTATTCCATGGAGTAAATGGACGCTCCAAGGAATAATTGGGCTTGAAACTACTTTGCATTGATAATCGGTAAGATAAGAAGAGATATTTCGAGATATATACTGAGTTATATAATTTATAAAATTTCTGAAAATATCGCGGAGAGACCTCTGCAAGAGACATTACACGTCCTATCTCTAGTCATTGAAGGTGTTCTGTTTTTTTTTCTGACCATGAGTGCATATATGGGAACTTCATGAAGTTTATAGTACGGTGTTATAGCATAGGATAACAATTACTGAAAAAGTTCATAATTTCATTTAACAATAACATATTACTTTGACGAAGGAGGGCTCCTATATTTGCAGGTAATCAATAACCCTCCATTTCTTCAATGAATCGAATACCGATGTATAAAACAGCTTCCGACATCTGACTACACTACAATTAGTTGATGTGTTGAATATTTGACATTAAGCATGTAGGCGAGAAAAGTTTTTGAAATATTTGAAATTGCTCTTAAAGTTTGTTGGCAGTAACTAAGTGCTCTCATTGTGAAGCACTGTGTGAATATAGTGTGGCTAATGTGCGCTTTATGTTCGCTGCTGTCTGTGGAAACAGTCTGTAAAATGTGAACAGAGTGAGTAGCAAAGAAGCAATGAAGGTGTTCAAGTTCCACTGCCGCTGTTCTAAACAGAAACTAGTTCGTCACGCATATAAATGTCTATGACGTCATACCTCGTGAACTGTGTGTCATACAACGAAATAGAACAAAGGAATTAAAAAATGTAGATACAAGTTTGCCATGCGCTCAAGTTAGATACTAAATTGGTGTAACATGTGGAGTAATTACGGAGGAGACAGAAAAAATGGTCGTCACATTACATTCCGTGCAGCTTTCACACACTTTAATTTATATTCGATGTTAACAGATTTCTCTTTTTCAGAAAAGCTTTTCGTATTGTTGCTACTCTGAATTTAATACCCTCTGTACTTCAGCCATCATCATTTATTTTCCTGTCCAACTAACGAAACCGATCTTCCGCTTTTACTACCTCATTTCCTAACCTAATTCCCTCAGCATCGCCTGATGTAATTCGACTACATTCCACTACCCCTGAATCACTTTTATTGACTCTGTGAAGACACCATACCTCGAGAAACTCTCCTTAAATCTTGCTACCGAGTTAACTGATAGTGTGTTCAGGCGATGAATGGTGGAACTATTGCTTTACACAAACAGAAATGGCTTTAGATATCTTAGCATGGACAACTTTGTCTACCCAACATCTATGCAGCTATCTTGAAATCTCTCATACTGCAGACTAGAACAAAGAATGACGCAGACTCACCGCCCTGACACGTTATAACGCTACATATGGCCGTGGCGCGTCTACAGATTCCAGTGGGTAGTGCGCGCTAAGAAGCCATTGTGTTCCGGGCGCTTGCACGAGGCACAGACAGACAGACAGACACTGTGTCTTTGGTGTAGGGACAGTAGATTCCACGCTGGCGGAGCACAGCTGGATTAGGGACACACACACACACACACACACACACACACACACACACACACACACACACCACACACACCACACACCACACACACGCGCACACACACACGCACATAGGAGGGCGCTGCGTCGTAGCCAGATGCCGTTACTGGAGGGGAATCACACGGTGCTACACAGGATGCCCTGCATTTCCTAGCTA
Organism: Schistocerca piceifrons; assembly: GCF_021461385.2. Taxonomy (NCBI): domain Eukaryota; kingdom Metazoa; phylum Arthropoda; class Insecta; order Orthoptera; family Acrididae; genus Schistocerca; species Schistocerca piceifrons. Next base: position 59,531,728 of record NC_060147.1, on the reverse strand, counting down.
AGACGGCACTGTGTGGTACTGTGTGTGTGTGTGTGTGTGTGTGTGTGTGCGTGTGTGTGCGCGCGCGCGCCCGCAGTGAGGAGGTTACAAAGCTACAGTGGGTCCTAACAGCAACTGGGGTGTGCTTAGCACGTCACACCAGCAACATAAAACCACATACTGAACACAAAGCTGATGACAAGAATATACACTACTGGCCATTAAAATTGCTACACCACGAAGATGACGTGCTACAGACGCGAAATTTAACCGACGGGAAGAAGATGCTGTCATATGCAAATGATTAGCTTTTCAGAGCATTCCCACAAAGTTGGCACCGGTGGCAACACTTACAACACGCTGACATGAGGAAAGTTTCCAACCGATTTATCATACACAAACAGCAGTTGACCGGCGTTGCCTGGTGAAACGCTGTTGTGATGCCTCTTGTAAGGAGGAGAAATGCGTACCATCACGTTTCCGACTTTGATAAAGGTCGAATTGTAGCCTATCGCGATTGGTGTTTATCGTACCGCGACATTGCTGCTCGCGTTGGTCGAGACCCAATGACTGTTAGCAGAATATGGACTCGGTGAGTTCAGAAGGGTAATACGGAACGCCGTGCTGGATCCCAACGGCCTCGTGTTACTAGCAGTCGAGATGACAGGCATCTTATCCGCATGGCTGTAAAGGATCGTACAGCCACGTCTCGATCCCTGAGTCAACAGATGGGGACGTTTGCAAGACAACAACCATCTGCATGAACAGTTCGACGACGTTTGAAGCAGCATGGACCATCATCTCGGAGACCACGGCTGCGGTTACCCTTGACGCTGCATCGCACAGGAGCGCCTGCGATGGTGTACTCAACGACGAACCTGGGCGCACGAATGGCAAAACGTCATTTTTTCTGATGAATCCAGGTTCTGTTTACAGAATCATGATCGTCACATCCGTGTTTGGCGACATCGCGGTGAACGCAGATTGGAAGCGCGTATTCGTCATCTCCATACTGGCGTATCACCCGGCGTGATGGTATGGGGTGCCATTGGTTACACGTCTCGGTCACCTCTTGTTCGCATTGACGGCATTTTGAACAGTGGACGTTACATTTCAGATGTGTTACGACCCGTGGCTCTACCCTTCATTGGATCCCTGTGAAACACTACATTTCAGCAAGATGATGCGCGGCTGCATTTTGCAGGTCCTGTACGGGTCTTTCTGGATACAAAAAATGTCCGACCGCGTCCTGGCCAGCACAATCTCCAGATCTCTCACCAATTGAAAAAGTCTGGTCAATGGTGGCCGAGCAACTGGCTCGTCACAATACGCCAGTCAGTACTCTTGATGAACTGTGGTATCGTGTTGAAGCTGCATGGGCAGCTGTACCTGTACACTCCATCCAAACTCTGTTTGACTCAATGCCCAGGCGTATGAAGGCCGTTATTATGGCCAGAGGTGGTTGTTCTGGGTACTGATTTCTCAGGATCTATGCACCCAAATTGCATGAAAATGTAATCACACGTCAGTTCTAGTATAATATATTTGTCCAATGTATACCTGTTTATCATCTGCATTTCTTCTTGGTGTAGCAATTTTAATAGCAAGTAGTGTGTATCTTCATCGTAGTCTGTTCTCACAGGCGGCTTTATGAACACCAGCATGGCCTTTATTTTTTTGTTTTGTATTGTATACACATTTCTTTTCTTTAAAACAACAGCAAGACTATGAGGCCATCTCTTACATCTGCCACACGGTCTCGGATGTGCGACTGGATTGCTGACTTCCTTACAGAGGGGTCAGATTTCGTAGTATCTGACGGAGAGTCATCGAGTGAAACAGAAATGCTTTTTAGCGTTCCGCAAGGCAGTGTCATATGCCCACTGCACTGTCGTTCCTTATCTATATCATTACGAAGTGTCGTATTCATGATCTATGGAGCAAATCTATTCTAATCTCATCTAATCTAAGGATACAATCCGAGCAGCCGTCATATGTTGTTTCCAGATGATGCTGCCGTTTATCGTCTAGTAAAGTTGTGAGAAGATCAAAGCAGCTTGAAAATCAAGTTTGGAAATGTTATCTGTATGGTGCGAAAATTAACATTGACCCTAAATAATAAAAAGTGTGAGGTCATCCACACGAGTGCTGTAAGGAATCCATTAAACTTTGGTTACACGATAAACCAATCGAATCTGAAGGCTGTACACTCCACTAAATACCTAGGAATTACAATTACGAACAGCTTAAATTGGAAATAACACATAGAAAATGTTACGAGAAGGGCGAACCAAAGGATTCTTCTTCAGAAACGCTTTTCTTGTCATTGCCATAACAATAAAAATTTAAATGAGTATCATAAGAGAAAAAAATACTACTACACTGTCTTAGCTTACGGAAATAATCCAGATTATTTGAGATAGCCGGTTTTAAATATATGAATGGTATTAAACCACACGATATACCAAACATACGATCTCGAAAACATATGAGTACATTGTGTGTGTGTGTGTGTGTGTGTGTGTGTGTGTGTGTGTGTGTGTCTGTGTGTGTATTGAAAGTGCGTGATGGTTGTTTTTGATTGTTTTAGCAATGTAATTACGATGCATGTCATGTGTAGTTCGACATACAAAACAAGCGTTTCTTATTTTGTTTTGTTTTTTGTTTACAGGTAAGAACAACGGATCTAATAACGACTTGCACGCATAGCATTTTGGTAAGTACAGTGAGCATTATGCACACTGTATGATAAGAGTAAAGAGTATGTTTATCAGTGTTGTGTTCATTTGTGCAGAGAACGCGTAATAGTTACTGACATTAATTTAGTAAAATTAATATTTATTACATTTGATAGTGATATTATTTTGATCATTTCAGGGGGGATGTGTTCCTTGCATGGGAATGATTTAAGTTTTTAGAAATGTGGAGAGATATCTTTCCAATCTCAGACAGAAAAGGGTCGATAAATATGTTCCTTCATTTTGCTCCATACGAAACGGCAGTTGGTGAATGTACTGCCAGGTTTCGAAAAGGATTACTTATGAAAGTAAATACGGATATGCCCTGATTTAAGAAAAATACGCTCACCCATACAAGGCTTCCACTCGTGAATTAAATTTAATAATGCAATCTGGCTTCACAGAGTTTATAGAATAGTATCCAGACAGTAAAATCTTACTCTTGTTAGCGCAACGATTTTCAGTGGTTGTAGCCAAAGGAAAGTTGTATTTAAGTGAACATGAGCAACAGTACCATATATCTACTAAGCATAGAAGTGTTTAGGTGACTTGGCTTATGGCCACGTGCGTGAAAACATGCATGTTGACCCTATTTGTAATAGTGATAGAAGAAATATAAAGTTTTCGAAAACACTTTCTGTAGAGCAACCCACAGCGCCTGTGGCGCCTGCGTCAGTACTAAAACTCAAATTTCTTTCTGAAAAGAATGAAAACAACTGTGAAGTGTCACATTCGTAACTATTACTACTGTTGTTGACGTAAACTACAATAGTGAAATCATAAAAATCCACTCGTTGTTGAAGGCCAATAGTATGTTTTACAGTCAGATTACCGTATTCGGACAACTGAATGCAAGTCCGCCTAATTAGTTTGAATAGGAAAATGAGTAACAAGGAAAAAGGTTGGAAAGAATATTTTCGAATGTAAATCAATATAACTGACTCGAAAAAAGTGACTAAATACACAGTGTCAAATGTATTACTTGTCTCCATATAATACGTGACATTCAATGCAAGCAAATCAAGAAATGTATAACAACATATGAGTCGTAAAGTATTAATAAAGGTTTATTGATAGGAAGTGTGACTAAGTTGATTGTACTGTTAGTAAGAACTGATGGTAAACAAATTTTTTCTGCGCAGAGCTTCGAATCGTTCTCGCCTCACAGAGATAAAGAGACCTGGTGTCCACATTTGAGACAGAAGCCCAATGTATAAAGGTTACAGCCATTCCCCAGTACTGTGTACTAGGTCAGTTGGAGTCCGGATCCCTTGGCGACCACACTGGATGGTGGTAGTGCCTATAATTCTTTAAATAAAATAGTGCATGCAAAATAATAAAGACTTATGTCCAGCACAGGTTGATTCCTCTCCCCACCACTCCCTAGGAAGAGGTGGCGGTCGGGTGACGTAGGTCAGTGGAGGTTTCCCAATTGACCTTCTTCCCATCAAAATTCAAACTTCCCACCAAAATCCGCCATCTTGGATGAAGTCAGAGCCACCATCTTCGATGACGGCATGCACTGTTGCCAAGTCTACACGCCGCCATCTTGGATGGCATCAATACTGCCATTTTGGATACATCTGGCAACAATGCAGAATGGCGCAGAGCGAACTTAGCCTCAATACTGCCGCCATTCACGTATGGGGAGTGGGAAGATTGATTGTTCAAATGGCTCTGTGCGTGCTGTAATTATACTAATCTTAACATCACGATCGCTGTGTGAGCGATATGTTGAGGCTTGTAGTATATCGCTAATCATTTAAAGCCAGTACTAGAAACATTCTTGATAGATTTTCTCGGGACAGTTTACGTTTGTCTTTAAGAAACTGCCAGGACAGTTCCTTGAGTGTCTCTCTGACACTTTTCCACGGATTAAACAAACCTGTGACTATTTGTGCTGCCCTTCTCTGTATACGTTCAATATCCCCTGTTATTCTTTTCTGGTATTGGTCTAACACACTTCAGCACTATTCTAGAACCGGTCGCTAGAGTGATTTGTAAGCAGTCTCTTTTGTAGACTGATTTCACTTCACCAGTATTGTACAAATAAACCGAAGTCTGCCATCTGCTTTACTGACGACTGTGATCATTCCATTTCATATCTCCACAAAGTGTTAAACCCAGGTAGTTATGAGTTAGCAGTTTCCAAAGGTGACTCGTTGGTACTATCGCCATAGGATGCTAATTTTTTTCGTTTTGTGACGTGCAAAATTTTACGTTTCTGAACATTTAGAGCAAGTTGCCAGTCTCTTTACCACGTTGAAATCTTACCAAAATCTGAATATTCATGCAGCTTCTCTCAGATAGTACTTCATTATAGATAACTGCATCATCCACAAAAAGCCTGACTTCACTATTAATATTATCTGCAAGGTCATTAATATACACCATGAGCACCAAGGCTCCCATCACACTTCCCTGGGGCACACCTGAAGTTTCTTCAATATCTGATGATGACCCTGCTTTGTCCTGCCTACCAAGAAGTCCTCAGTCCAGTCACAAATTTCACTTGATACCCAATGTGATCGTACTTTTGACAGTGAGCGTAGGTGTGGTACTGAGTCAAATGCTTTTCGGAAATCAAGAAACACTATATATGCGAGGTTGGCTTGAACCAAAGCTTTTAGTATATCATGGGAGAAAAGTGCTATTTGGGTTTACGTGATCGATGTTTTTCGAAATTCATGCTGGTTGGCATTGAAAATGGCTCTGAGCACTATGGGACTCAACTGCTGAGGTCATTAGTCCCCTAGAACTTAGAACTAGTTAAACCTAACTAACCTAAGGACATCACAAACATCCATGCCCGAGGCAGGATTCGAACCTGCGACCGTAGCGGTCTTGCGGTTCCAGACTGCAGCGCCTTTAACCGCACGGCCACTTCGGCCGGCGGTTGGCATTGAGCATGCCATTCTGTTCAAGATATCTCGTTACGTTTGAGGAATGGAAATTCACCGCAGTTTCAGTGAGACATGTGGTGATTGTCGTGGATGTGTCTGATGTTCATTCGCGTGTGCAGGAGTTCAAAAAAGGCAGAACGAAGTGCGACAGCGAATCAAGACAATGTCGGCACTGCACCAGCCGACCCCACGATTGAGGGGAGAAAATTGTTTCGAAGGATCGCCGAATGAGTGTGGAACACATCTCCTCCACAGCTGGAATATCTGTGGGTTCTATGCACACAAGTCTGCACTATGACCTGAAAATGCGAAAAGTGTTTCCCAGGTATGCTGATGGACGACCACGAGGCTCCGCGTGTGACATGTTGACAACCAGTGTTGACACGTGACTGTGGCATGAATGGGACTTCATTTCCATCGATGATGGTGACAGTGGATGAGATACGAATGTAAAATATAAGAAACTATCAGCCTCGATTCCGTTAATGAAACCAATCTTTACCTAGGTTTCAGCTCAAGTAATAAACACTAAAACAGCCTGAATGGGCTAGACCATGCCCTCGTAGACATATTATAGAATCAGGTTTATCTTCTGAAGAAGGCTCACTTACTTGGGCTGAATCCTAGGTAAAGGTTGGTTTCATTACCGCAATAGAGGCTGATAGTTTCTTAGATATTAAATTATTACGATTGCTGACTGGGTTGCCCTGTTGAAAGTACTAAGACATGAATGTCGTTTTTCAATCGTGAATACAACGCCAGTCAGGTCAATAGAAGCGCATATACTCACCGCCACAAAAAAGGTAAGGGCTGGTGCTGAAAAAGCGATGTTGGCCCTGATCTAGGACAGGGATGGCGCAACCCTTAATCGTTGGGTTCGAAAGGGCACTACTGTAACAGGTGCATCCTACCGAGATGGTTTGAAGAACAATAATATCGTTACAGCGTTACGCATTGCATGAAAAACAGTCGGGAAATGAGCACATCGGCTATTTCTCCCAGACCACGCTCCATCGCATCGGGGGTCAGGGATTTTCACCCGCCTTGAGATGACTGGGTGTTTGTGTTGTCCTCATCATTTCATCATCATTCATTAAAGTGGCGAGATTGGACTGAGCAAAGGTTTGGAATTTTTATGGACGCTGATAACCCCGCAGTTGAGCCCCCCACAAACCAGACACCACCACCACCACCACCGCCACGATCACCACCGCATCGGACGAACGCGACAGAGCAGTTTCTTCGTGACAACACCTTTCAAGTGCTTTCTCATGCTGCCTCATCTCTTGACCTGGTTCCTTGTGAATTTTAGCTGTTTCCAACGATGAGACACATTCATTGGCCGAACATTCATTCAACAGGAGTGTCGCTATTGCGTCAGCGATTTTCCAGTTGTCGAACCGGACTCCTGAAGATGCATTCGCAGCGGCCATGGCATTTTGGTGTCGATGTTGTGAAAAATGTCTACGGATGCAGGGAAATTACGACATCAAGAAGAGACAAAAGTCTCCCCTAAAAGTTAGAACTACTTAAACCTAACTAACCTAAGGACATCACACACATCCATGCCCGAGGCAGGATTCGAACCTGCAACCGTAGCGGTTCCGCGGTTCCAAACTGAAGCGCATGAAGTCTTAGGGTAAGTTGTTAAGGTGATAATTTGGACGTGGGTTGACGAAGCCGACGAATGTGAATTCCAAATAAATGTTGTGCTAACTGACTGACTTGTAGCGGAACCTAATGTTCACGGTCGTGTCATATTTAATCGACCGATTTCGGCTGAAATCTGTAGACTTCGGTGTGGTAGCTGACTGATATGGAATGAAACAAGTTGTCTAGGTTAGGTTGAAAGGTGGCACCATGATCATGGGTTGGCGAATCCTGGAAATATGAATGCCAAATGAGTTGTGTCAACAGATCGACCTGTAGCGTAGCATAATGTTTACATTTGCGCCATATTTGATCGATTTGCCTGTGGTGACAGAATGACCTGTAGCATACCCCGAGGTCTAGGTTATCTTGAAAGATGACAGGAGAGTTGCTACGTAGAGGTTGCAATAACAGACGGAAACGTAGCGTAGCCTCATGTTTATGTTCATGCCATATTTTATCGGTCCATTTCCTTTGAATTCGGATAAAATCGGTCAGTTTGGTTGTGGTGACAGACTGATCTGTTGTGTTGCTCGAGGTTTGGCTGAACCGTTATAATTTGTTTGTGGGCTGACGGAGCAAACGAACGTGAATGTCAAATAGAGATTCAAATAACAGGCCGGTCTACAGGCCAGCCCAATGTTTTGTGATCGCTCTACATTTAATGAGTCGATTTCAGCTGTCGATTCAATCAGTTTGGTTATGGTGACAGACCGAAATGCAGAGTAGCCCGTGGTCTAGCTTAGGTTCAAAGGTGATAATTCGCTTGTCGCGAAGCCAGTGAATGTAACTGCCAAAGGATGGCTGTGGAACAAATTATGGTTCAAATGGCTCTGAGCAATATAGGGCTTAACATCTGAGGTCATCAGTCCCCTAGACCGTAGAACTACTTAAACCTAACTAACCTAAAGACATCACACACATCCATGCCCGAGGCAGGATTCGAATCTGAGACCGTAGCAGTCGCGCAGTTCCGGACTGAAGCGCCTAGAACTGCTCGGACACATGGGCCGGCGCTGTGGCAGCAGATAGACATATAGCGTACCATATTAAAATTGGTGGACTTTTCTCTTAATTCGGCTGAAATCGGTAGATTTGGTTGTGGGGAGTGAGTAACATGTAGCGTAGCCCGAAATCTATGTTAGGTTGAAAGTTGATAATTCAGTATTAGATTCTTGCTGCCAACGAAAGTGAATACCAATTAAAATTTGTAGTAACACACTGACCCGCAGCGTAGCGTAACGTCTACGTTCGTGCCATACACAATCCGTCGATTTCAGGTGAATCTGGTTGATGATCGGTAGATTTAGTTGTGGTGACAGACTAGTATGCAGCGTCGCACCAGGTCTAGGTTGTTTGAATGGTGCTAACTTGCTTGCGGGTTGTAAATGCCAAACTGGTTCAGGCAACAGGCTGACACGTAGGCTGCAGTGTAAACTAATCTTCATATTCGCACCATACTTAATCGCTCGATTTCCCCCGGACGCCATTTTCCTCCGTACTCGTTTCACTCGCTCGCTGCGAGATACGCTGCGTGCAGCCACTACTGTACGGCAGCTGCTGTGATCCGCGCCGCTCCGGCCTGGGCCGGGCCGTGTCTTATCGTCCACGTCATTCGCACGTCACGGCCGCACAAAAGGGGGTTCCTCTTCCGCCCTCTTGCCGTCTTCACCCGATAAGGAAGGCTTCTGCCCTCTCCCAGGCTGCGGCTGGAGCGTCACTCCACAAGCCCACCGACGCACCGCCCACCGTAATACACTACTGGACATAAAAATTGCTACACCAAGAAGAAATGCAGATGATAAACGGGTACTCATTTGACGAATATATTACACTAGAACTGACGTGTGATTACATTTTCACGCAGTTTGACTGCATAGATCCAGAGTAATCAGTACCCAGAACAACCACTTCTGGCCGTAATAAATGCCCTGATACGACTGGGCGTTGAGTCAAACAGAGCTTGGATGGCGTGTACAGGTAGAGCTGCCCATGCAGTTTGAACACGATACCACAGTTCATCAAGTGACTGGCGTATTATGACGAGCCAGTTGCTCGGCCACCATTGACCACACGGTTTCAATTGGTGAGAGATCTGGAGAATGTGCTGGCCAGGGCAGTAGTCGAACATTTTCTGTATCCAGAAAGGCCCGTACAGGACCTGCAACACGCGGTCGTGCATTATCTTGCTGAAATGTAGGGTTTCGCAGGGATCGAATGGAGGATAGAGCCACGGGTCGTAACACATCACAAATGTAACGTCCACTGTTCAAAGTGCCGTCAATGTGAACAAGAAGTGACCGAGACGTGTAACCAATGGCACCCCACACCATCACGCCGGGTGATACGTCAGTATGGCGTTTCCATGGTGCGTTCACCGCGATGTCGCCAAACACGGATGCGACCATCATGATGCTGTAAACAGAACCTGGATTCATCCGAAAAAATGACGTTTTGCCATTCCTGCACCCAGGTTCGTCGTTGAGTACACCATCGCAGGTGCTCCTGTCTGTGATGCAGCGTCAAGGGTAACTGCAGCCATGGTCTCCGAGCTGATAGTCCGTGCTTCTGCAAACGTCGTCGAACTGTTCATGCAGATGGTTGTTGTCTCGCAAACGTCCCCATCTGTTGACTCAGGAATCGAGACGTGGCTGCACGATCCGTTTCAGCCACGCGGATAAGATGCCTGTCATCTCGACTGCTAGTGATACGAGGCCGTTGGGATCCAGCACGGCGTTCCTTATTAGCCTCCTGAACCCACCGATTCCATATTCTGCTAACAGTCATTGGATCTCGACCGACTCGAGCAGCAATGTCGCGATACGATAAACCACAATCGCAATAGGCTACAAACCGACCTTTATCAAAGTCGGAAGCGTGATGGTACGCATTTCTCCTCCTTACGCGAGGCATCACAACGACATTTCACCAGGCAACGCCGGTCAACTGCTGTTTGTGTATGAGAAATCGGTTGGAAACTTTCCTCATGTCAGCACGTTGTAGGTGTCGCTACCGGTGCCAACCTTGGGTGAATGCTCTGAAAAGCTAATCATTTGCATATGACAGCATCTTCTTCCTGTCGGTTAAATTTCGCGTCTGTAGCACGTCATTTTAGTGGTGTAGCAATTTTAATGGCCAGTAGTGTAAGCTGGTGTGAACCATGTACCGGACTCACATCGACTCTGTGTGTGTGTGTGTGTGTGTGTGTGTGTGTGTGTGTGTGTGTGTGTGTGTGTGTATGTCAAACGGAACACGTTGTAATTACGACCCACTTATTAACCTACATTACGTTAACACTCCGGAAGCTGGCTGTGTGTGACAAAGGGTACTTTTGATGTCAGCAACTGTTTCTCCCGTCGCTGCTTAATGCGCGATTGGCACGTGGGAAGAGTGATTGTAGGGAAAAGCTCTAATTTCTCTAATTTATCGAATTTTGTCCTTGTAGTCATTTTGCGTGATGTATGTGGGATGGAAGCAGTATGTTGTCAGACTTTTCGGAGAGTCCCGTCTCAGAACTTTAACAATAAACCACAGTGCACACAGCCTCTCTTGTAACGTCTGCCACTGGAGTTTGTTGAGCATCTCTGTAAAGTTGTTGCACCGGCTAAACATCCCGTGACTAAACGCGCCGCTCTTCTTTGGGTCATCTCTATCTACCGAGCGAGGTGGCGCAGTGGTTAGCACACTGGAGTCGCACTAGTAAGAACGACGGTTCAAACCCGCGTCCGGCCATCCTGATTTAGGTTTCCGCGATTTCCATAAATCGCTTCAGGCGAATGCCAGGATGGTTCCTTTAAAAGGACACGGCCGGTTTCCCTCCCCATCCTTCCCTATTCCGAGCTTGCGCTACGCCTCTAATGACCTCGTTGTCGACGGGACATTGAGCACTAATCTCCTCCTCTTCCTCTTCACTTTGTCTTCTATTAGATATACCTGATAAGAGTTCCAGATTAATGAGCAGTATCCAAAACTCAGTCGCAGAAGTGCTTTGTACGTTAACTCTTTCATGGCTGGGCTACATTTGCTAAAGACTCGTACTATTAATCCGTCCGGCAGCTGCGTTTACAGCTATTCGTTTCGTGTGGTAGTCCACTCATAGTTGCTCCAGATGATTGTTTCTGTATATTTTTAGGGAGAAACTGTTTCCAGAAATTTGTCATAAATAGTGTATGGAATCTGGCTTTGCAAGACAGAGCGGATCAGGTTGTGGAATGGGGCCAAGGTCAGTTACTGTTAGTTGTACAAGAACACACCATTATTGCTCAAACCAATGCACAGTTTTCTCTTTAAAACAACAAACATCAATTCACGGCTGAGGGCCCAAATAAGTTCTCCAGAATAATTTTGAACGATTGCCTTTAAAACACCAGGATTTAGAGTAACGGCTAAAGGCTTTGCTTAAGCAAAATTACAATAACATTTGAGATCTGCTAAGGAAATTGCTTAAAAGCCAAGCACTTTCAAATTCCGGCTGAAAGCCATATTAAGGAAAATTCAAGTTAATTCTTCGGCTGAAGGCCTAATAAAAAATTTTCTTTACACAATAAAAGAGAGGCTTTAAAAATAAGCTTTTACACAGTAGAACAGACAAACATCTTAAGAAAACTTGAAATATCCTGTCGGCTGAAGGCCCAAACAATTGCTCAAGAATAATTAAAGACAACCTTAACATAAACATTCAAAGAACATGACTGAAAGCAGTTAGAAGAACTGCAGATAGTTAAAGAGGAACCTTACAGGCAAAGATTTACATCTTAAAGCCAAAGATCCTGAAACAAACGCGGCTGAAGCCCTAAATATAGAGCGACAAGAATTTTAAATGAAACGCTGCTGAAGGCCTAATCTTAAAATAGTTTTAATAAACATTTTTGGAACAGCGATCAAAAAATTAAAAAAAAATTTCTATTCAAAATTCAGTCTTCATCGCACCACGTATGCTTGTAGCATACGTGGTGCGATCAAGACTGAATTTTAAAAAGAAAATTTTTTTTAAATAGTTTTAATTAAGATCGGCTAAAGGGCATATACTAAATATAAACAGACAATATTAATACACGGCTGAAAGCCTGGCACAGTACCTGCGACTCGTATTTGATGTTCCGCCAACAGATGCTGTCTTTTTTTGGAACATTTTATGACCGACGATGTAGTTTGTATTACTGTGTCAGAACAATACAACTTCCTGGACATCATTATGTTACGGCATTGATTTACGAGTGATGTGAATGCTTTTGAGTGAGTACGTGATATTTTATTACGCCTGGTTTTCGTTAACATTTATGTCAGTTAACAGGGCTGTGTCAGTCTAACGTTCTTTAAAATTGTCTAAAGGAACCTGATGATGCTCCGTGGACCGAAACTGGTTGTTCAATAAAGAAATTTTGTGAGTACCTCTGGGCGGATATCATGATGTTCTTCAAATATCCTAGAAGAATCAGTGTTACAGTTGCCAAGGACATGTGTCGCTCCTTGCAGAGAAGATATAACCGGGTAAAGAAGCATTAGTTGGCAGCAAAGAACTAATTTACTGCTTCGGAGACGTGACGTGGGGAACACCTGCGCCTCGCCCGTCCGTTCTCCGACAGGAAACGGGAGTGGGGCGAGGTAGCGCTCACTCGAAACTTGGACCTTACGCGAGACCTGTACCGGGCCGGCAGTAACTGTTCTTGAAATTAATCGACCGACCGCCACTTGGCCCCTCCACATCCAGCGGCTCCTGGCCTCGCCCTGCACCTCCCCCCCCCCTCCCCCTACTCCATCCAATCAGAGTTAGAAGAGCCCGCGCGGCCCGAACACGCCATCCTATAATTACGTGCTAATTACAACTCGGCTTAACTGGGAGCCACGCGTGCTGGCTCGGCGCTCGCAGGGGCGGCTGCTACAGCCTACGACCGGATTCTGCTCCACCGCCGGCAGACAACCCAGTTTCTAATTCGGGAGCCGCGCTCCGGCGCAAACCACTGGCGAGCCACACGTCTGCGCCTCACCTGTAGACAGAACGGCCGTACGTAAACTTCCATTACGTTATGCCCATCTGTGCCCCCTGCTTCCTCTTCCCCCTCTTCTTTCCCTTCTTCCTCTTCCATCTGCTCCGCTTCCACCTCTTCTTCCTACACCATGTGTTTTGGTTGTTTAAAAATATAGACAAATCAACCCTTGCTGCCTCTTTCAAATCTCTTTCCCCCCCTCCTCCCCTTTTCTTATCATGAGAAACGATCGGATATACAGAGCCTTTCATGAAGTTTCATCCAATTTCATAATACTATACGCCAAGATGACTAAGTCATACGATAACGATACACAGGGTGGTCCATTGACAGTGACCGGGCCAAATATCTCACGAAATAGCATCGAACGACAAAAACTACAAAGAACAAAGCTCGTCTAGCTTGAAGGGAGAAACCAGATGGCGCTATGGTTGGCCCGCTAGATGGCGCTGCCATAGGTCAAACGGATATCTACTGCGTTTTTTAAAAAGGAAACCCCATTTTTATTACATATCCCTGTAGTACGTAAAGACATATGAGTGTTTTAGTTGGACCACTTTTTTCGCATTCTGATAAATGGCGCTGTAATAGTCAAATGGCTCTGAGCACTATGGGACTTAACATCTCAGGTAATCAGTCCCCTAGAACTTAGAACTACTTAAACCTAACTAACCTAAGGACATCACACACATCCATGCCCGAGGCAGGATTCGAACCTGCGACCGTAGTGGTCGCGCGGTTCCAGACTGAAGCGCCTTTAACCGCTCGGCCACCAGCGGCCGGCTGTAATAGTCACAAACGTATGTGGTATCACGTAACATTCCGCCAGTGCGGACGGTATTTGCTTCGTGATACATTACCCGTGTTAAAATGGACCGTTTACCAATTGCGGAAAAGGTCGATATCGTGTTGATGTATGGCTATTGTGATCAAAATGCCCAACGGGCGTATGTTATGTATGCTGCTCGGTATCTTGGACGAATCGTCCGAGTGTTCGGACCGTTCGCCGGATAGTTACGTTATTTAAGGAAACAGAAAGTGTTCAGCCACATGTGAAACGTCAACCACGACCTGCAACAAATGATGATGCCCATGTAGGTGTTTTAGCTGCTGTCGCGGCTAATCCGCACATCAGTAGCAGACAAATTGCGCGAGAATCGGGAATCTCAAAAACGTCGGTGTTGAGAACGCTACATCAACATCGATTGCACCCATACCATATCTCTATGCACCAGGAATTCCATCGCGACGGCTTTGATCGTCGTGTACAGTCCTGCCACTGGGCACAAGAGAAATTACGGGACAATGACAGATTTTTTTGCACGCGTTCTAATTAGCGACGAAGCATCATTCTCCAACAGCGGTAACGTAAACCGGCATAATATGCACTATTGTGCAACGGAAAATCCACGATGGCTGCTAGAAGTGGAACATCAACTACCTTGGCGGGTTAATGTATGGTGCGGCATTATGGGAGGAACGATAACTGGCCCCCATTTTATCGATGGCAATCTAAATGGTACAATTTATGCTGATTTCCTACCTAATGTTCTACCGATGTTACTACAAGATGTTTCACTGCACGACAGAATGGCGATGTACTTCCAACATGATGGATGTCGGGCACATAGGTCGCGTGCGGTTGAAGCGGTATTGAATAGTATATTTCATGACAGGTGGATTGGTCGTCGAAGCACCATACCATGGCCTGCACGTTCACCTGATCTGACGTCTGGGATTTCCTTCTGTGGGTAAAGTTGAAGGATATTTGCTATCGTGATCTACCGACAATGCCTGACAAGATGCGTCAGCGCATTGTCAATGCATGTGAGAACATTGCGGACGGCGAACTACTCGGTGTTGAGAGGAATGTCGTTACACGTATTGCCAAATGAACTGAGGTTGACGGACTCATTTTGAGCATTTATTGCATTAATGTGGTATTTACAGGTAATCACGCTGTAACAGCATGCGTTCTCAGAAATGGTGAGTTAACAAAGGTACATGTATCACATTGGAACAACCGAAATAAAATGTTCAAACGTACCTACGTTCTGTATTTTAATTTTAAAAACCTACCTGTTTCCAACTGTTCGTCTAAAATGGTGAGCCATGTGTTTGTGACTATTCCAGCACCATCTATCACAAAGCGAAAAAAGTGGTCCAACTAAAATATTAATATTTCTTTACGTACTACACGAATATGTAATGAAAAATGGGGGTTCCTATAAAAAAAAACCGCAGAAGATATCCGTTTGACCTATGCCAGCGCCATCTAGCGGGCCAACCGTAGCGCCATCTGGTTTTCCCCTGTAAGCTAGACAAGTTTCATTCTTTGTAGTTTTTTCGTTTGACGCTTATTTCGTGAGATATTTGTCCCGGCCACCATCAATGGACCACCCTGAACACACATACAGATGACGGTAGTATAGCGTACGCAGGATATAAACGGGCACTGCATTGGTAAAACGTCGTTTGTACTCAGCTGATTCATGAGGAAACGTTTCCGATGTTGATGGCGGCATGACAGACTTTTTTTGCGGAATGGTAGTTGGAAATAGACGCGTGGGACACTCCGTTTCGAAATCGTTAGGGAATACAGTATTCCGAGACCCACAGCATCAGGAATGTACCGAGATCACCTTCACTTAATGACATAGCAGCAGCGCTTGCATTACATTTGTCTGTGTCGAGGGCCAGCTGCCCCTCTCTGCGCCAAGCGTCGTTCGTCTGTACATCTTGCTGCATTTTGCTACGATTCTCTAGCGTTGCGACTTCTATGTGTACAACTGCATCAGCCGCTAAAAGCCTCATGCAACTTGCGAACTTGTCTGAGAGAGCTATAATACTACCTGGGCGGCTGTGTCTATTGCTTTCTGGCTCTCGTCAAAGAACAGAGCGAGCTGAGTTTCACAAGGTCGTTGACTTCGGAACCCATGCTGATTCTCACACAGGAGAATTTCGGTGTCCACAAAGCACAAAACGTGTTTCAAAATTCTGCGACAGACCAACGTTACCATTATTGTTATTGGAACACTAGCACCAGCTTTATGTTTCCATAAGAAATGTATAAAGAATGAATTGTGGAAATAAATACTTCTAGTAACGCTCTACAGACGTGCGTTGTGTCTCGACAGTTATGCTAGCGAAAAACGCAACCACTTCAAGCAAGTTAGTTTAAGTTAGTGTAAGTAGTATGTAAGCCTAGAGTCCAGTGACCTCAGCATTTTGGTCCCTTAGCAATTCACACACACAGCAATGGACCAAAACAAGTATGCATCTGTCCTCGGGGACCATACTCGCCCCTTAATGTAGTTTGTTTTCCTTCACACAAAGGATCTACCAGCAAAACGTAACCTGTCACACAGCTCGAAGCGTATGTGCGTGGTTCGTGGACCACCAGGATGCGTTTACCGTACTCCCCTAGCCACCAAAATCACCGTATTCAAACCTAGTCTCGAATATCTGGGACCGCCTCGAGCAGGCTTAGCGCGCCATGGATCGATCCTCAACCGAGAAACGAAGAGGCGGTGGCGTCGGTACTAGAGTCCGCATGGGTTGGTACCTTACAGAAACGCATTGACACTGCTTCTGACGCCTAAGCAGTAGTCGGTGCTGCAAAATGTGTTTATCCTGGCTTTTGGCGGGTGGTCACATTAATCTGACAGAAGATTGTTTTACAACCCTTACCGCATCATGGCCCCGAAAGGGCTCCAGGTGGCATCGTATTTTGCGGTGTGCAGTGCTCGTAATGTTTTATATGATCAGTGTGGGTAGGCACTTCTACATATTTCTCTTAAAGACGAAAGTTGATCTCTTGCTAATTCTACGCTTTGTTCTACCCTTACTAATGCTGTTATAGAAGCATACATTGAAAGGGTACAGTACCGCCCGACATTGAAAATAGGTACGACATTCTTCGTTATTCTTGTCAGTACAACGTATTTTTTCTAATAATAACTCAATTCCAATTAATACAGCGAAGCCGGATACCAGTGTGGGAAAGAAGGACAATTTATTTATTTAATTGATCACATGTGCACTCCCACACAATAAATCCCTACGTCCAGTTTGGTGAGATCTGTGAAATGAATGAATGTATGGTCGTCTGCTAACCGCAGATAGTGAATGTGAATATATGATCATCTTTGAGACGATCCTTTGGTCACCTTTGGTGGAACCAAAGAGATGAAATTTACCTGAGCTTTGAGCGCCTGAAATGTGGCTAACGAATACGGTAGCAAGGTGCTCCCCCACTTCGGCAGAGGTGCGAGAGGACCTGAAGAACGGCCATGTTTCGACGCTCTGGCGCTGGATCTTGTGTTGGTAAGACCTGTCTTAGGCGTGCTCCGCAAAGACAAAAGAGTGGAGACATGGTGTGCATCTGAAATACTTAAGAGTAGTTTGGAATAATAATTCCTCTATTTCAGGAACTTTGGTGGGGAGAATTAAATGTCACGCAGGTAATATTAAACGGATCATAGTAATCTTCGGATGTGACCAACGGTCACAATGAAACCACGTGTAGCAATAAGTTGAAATACTTCCGAGTGCTTAAGTTAAGCTGAGTTACTAGCCTGTGTACTATAAGTTGAAATATTTAAGAAATAGCGTGTACAGGTCTTGAAATTAGAGGCGAGTACTTCCACGTGGTGAGTACTGTGTGAGTCTCAAACTGTGTATGAGTCAAAAGATAAAGAGAAGTACTCGTCCATGGTATCAGTCGAGGACTCGCGTGTGTGATGAATATGTTCTTAATATTACTTTGCGAGATATGTTTCCGTGTGACGCTTGATTCAAACTATAACACTCTGAGAGAGAAGCAAGGTGAGTCAGCCGTCTATCCAGCAACGCCACTTGGCTTGCATTGCACAGGAAGACGTGCATATATCCTCCAGAGTTCGTAGTAGGAAAGAAAAGTTACGAGGTGGGGCAGTGTCGTGTGGAACTGAGATGAGTACTAATTGAAGTGGGAAAGCTGAAAGTGATGTGATTATAATGTTGTGACTATTCCTTATGTTGTATTCCATGTTCCAGTGTGGTGTATGTCATGTAATTTAAGTATGTGTGGTTTGCATGGGAGAGTAGCAAGGTAGTTTGAGAGGTAGTTTCGTGATGATGGGAGTGAGAGTCGAAGTGTGAGATATAGAAAAAGATCCACCATCCTATCCAGAAAGTACACTGTAGCGTTAAATAATTACGAGACCATAAGATAGAGAATCACCAATGTAAAGCCATGCCCACTGGGCGGAATTTCTCATGTGTTATTGTTGTAGGTTATAGAATTTGTGTGTTTAGGTTATAGAATTTATCGGAATAAATAAGATAGTGAAAAGTAAAAAGAATGGTGGCCTTTTCCTTCGAATAGTATGTTGTCATGATACCCAGAATTTATAATATGTGCGCCATTCATATTCAGTGCGATGGCCACGTGTTCATCAAAGCTGTTAAATAAGAAAGAAAATGTGGTATTGCCAGTGCGTAGTGAACAGTCAGAGTTGTGTAAATTGCTAATATTCAGATGTGCGATTCCGTTGGATAATATCCAAACAGGAGAATAACTTTTAACTTAATTGTGAGTGCTAGAGTTCATGTTACTTGATAAATAAAAAATGAATTCACTCGCTTGGCAGACCAATCATCTTGCAGCCCTGACTGCTTGCTGGCACAGTATGAGCATGGCATGTGGGTGCCTCTCAACATATTCAGAAACGGAGAATAAACTGCTAACAGTGCGAACGCAAACTGCACTAAAAAAAGTCGGACGCTGTACAGGGATGTTTCCTGAGCACTTTGGTAAGGGAGACCCGTGGTGTTCGGTGGTTCAGTACACAGTAATTGCATTTCGTGTGGACAGCAGTGAATCGGTCGTGGTGGTCCTGTTCCATTGCCAGGTCGGTCTCCACACATGACACAAATGGACCTATTCTTGTGTGGCAGTGTGAAGGGCCTATTTTACGAGATTTCGGCCGGTACACGCGTGGGCCTGGTTGCCAGGATTTTCGTAGACACGGAAGCCGTACACCAAACTGCTGGTGTTCTCGAGCGTGTATGACTATCAGTGCAGCGTAGCCGTATACTCACTCTGTCGTGGTCACGGTGGTCGACATTTTGAACGATACTTGCAATAGAACAGGTGTACATTTGTTGCTAGCGGTACTGTACACTGAAAGAACAGATTAATCACAAGGTGATGCATGTGTACGTGTTTCCTCGTAATGTTGTTCCATTACTCTGTGTTGCATGCTACAAGATTTTTCATTGCTGCGAAGATAGTTTCACAGAAACAAAAGTAACTGTGATAAAAATCCCAATTAAAACATAACTACACTATTTTTCTGTAACGAGGCACCGCAGATCACGTGCCCCTCGCGCCACAGTACAGTAAAAGTATGCCCGAATAACATTTTTTGTATCTGAAACCTGTTAGTCACGGGAAGGCAGGATTCGGTTACGATTGTGGACGGGGCCGTATTCAGTTACTATCGGCTGACTCTCGCAGTTACACACAATTTATTTTAAACCACTAACTCCGAACTCAACAATAAATAAAATGCCACACGTTATTAATGAAGGAATAAACAATTGTAAGCAATAGCGTTTACAATTTAGCAAATTACCATTAAATTCAGATGCAACAGATAATGTTTTAAACGCAAGCCACTGAGATCTCGGCAGAATGCCCTACACGCCAGAAGTGGCAATAAATTAAGAATTGTTTAAAACTCTCTGCAACTTACAAATTATAGCTATTGAAATATTAAAGGCAAGTAGCCACAAACACAGCAGAAGGCATCAGTCGCCAGGAATGTCAATAAATAAAGTTTTCAAGGCTTACGGCGTAAATACAAATACGAATTAGAATTTTAAGGCAAATGACCACAATCACGGCTGAAGGCCTTACACGACAGGAACGGCAATAATATTAAAAATTTAAAAACCTGCTGTAAAACAGCAAATACAATGGCAAAGATTAATTAAAAAACAAGCAATTGATCACCAAATGTTGAAATAAGATGATCTTAAACTTTGTAACACAACCATTAACATCCACTCAACACTACACTGCTAGATTAGTTCCAGAAGGCGACAAGAACTACTAACTAGACATACACTCCTGGAAATTGAAATAAGAACACCGTGAATTCATTGTCCCAGGAAGGGGAAACTTTATTGACACATTCCTGGGGTCAGATACATCACATGATCACACTGACAGAACCACAGGCACATAGACACAGGCAACAGAGCATGCACAATGTCGCCACTAGTACAGTGTATATCCACCTTTCGCAGCAATGCAGACTGCTATTCTCCCATGGAGACGATCGTAGAGATGCTGGATGTAGTCCTGTGGAACGGCTTGCCATGCCATTTCCACCTGGCGCCTCAGTTGGACCAGCGTTCGTGCTGGACGTGCAGACCGCGTGAGACGACGCTTCATCCAGTCCCAAACATGCTCAATGGGGGACAGAACCGGAGATCTTGCTGGCCAGGGTAGTTGACTTACACCTTCTAGAGCACGTTGGGTGGCACGGGATACATGCGGACGTGCATTGTCCTGTTGGAACAGCAAGTTCCCTTGCCGGTCTAGGAATGGTAGAACGATGGGTTCGATGACGGTTTGGATGTACCGTGCACTATTCAGTGTCCCCTCGACGATCACCAGTGGTGTACGGCCAGTGTAGGAGATCGCTCCCCACACCATGATGCCGGGTGTTGGCCCTGTGTGCCTCGGTCGTATGCAGTCCTGATTGTGGCGCTCACCTGCACGGCGCCAAACACGCATACGACCATCATTGGCACCAAGGCAGAAGCGACTCTCATCGCTGAAGACGACACGTCTCCATTCGTCCCTCCATTCACGCCTGTCGCGACACCACTGGAGGCGGGCTGCACGATGTTGGGGCGTGAGCGGAAGACGGCCTAACGGTGTGCGGGACCGTAGCCCAGCTTCATGGAGACGGTTGCGAATGGTCCTCGCCGATACCCCAGGAGCAACAGTGTCCCTAATTTGCTGGGAAGTGGCGGTGCGGTCCCCTACGGCACTGCGTAGGATCCTACGGTCTTGGCGTGCATCCGTGCGTCGCTGCGGTCCGGTCCCAGGTCGACGGGCACGTGCACCTTCCGCCGACCACTGGCGACAACATCGATGTACTGTGGAGACCTCACGCCCCACGTGTTGAGCAATTCTGCGGTACGTCCACCCGGCCTCCCGCATGCCCACTATACGCCCTCGCTCAAAGTCCGTCAACTGCACATACGGTTCACGTCCACGCTGTCGCGGCATGCTACCAGTGTTAAAGACTGCGATGGAGCTCCGTATGCCACGGCAAACTGGCTGACACTGACGGCGGCGGTGCACAAATGCTGCGCAGCTAGCGCCATTCGACGGCCAACACCGCGGTTCCTGGTGTGTCCGCTGTGCCGTGCGTGTGATCATTGCTTGTACAGCCCTCTCGCAGTGTCCGGAGCAAGTATGGTGGGTCTGACACACCGGTGTCAATGTGTTCTTTTTTCCATTTCCAGGAGTGTATATAACCTTCAATGCAGGCAATACAAAGTAATAAATAATACAATAATAAAACACAAGGACCAGTACATAAGTTCCTTAAAGGGTATTGAGGCAGATTATACCCGCAGAAGGCTTGGACTGAAGGAGCGGTTCACTGAACTATTGGCGATCAGCCTTCCTTATAGAACACACATGTCTTACAAGAACCAAGGGGCCACAGACGGTGGCTCCAGGAATCGACCTCTGAGAAGGTCCGGCAACAAACACTTTCGCGAGCGATGATATTGGCAGCGAAGAGTTGCATTCATCTCACAAGTTGGTAACTCAGACTAGTGGCAGTCTAACAAATGACTAATGATAACCTTGCAGAAGCTGCCTGACGTCCGATAAACCAAATGCAGCGATGGAACAATATGCCAAAGCCGGAATCGGCAGTCTGCACTACGTCCCCAGGATACTGTGCTTAGCGCGCCCGGAACGAGGAAGGAATCACTACCACCAGAGTAGAAGAAACACCTACCGGTCCACAATCAAGGAAGCTGTGAAAACAACACGCCTTACCGGACAGCAGCGGCAAGACGAGGAAACGTACACTGGTGTTACATACACTAACCTCAAGGACAGAGAACTGGGGCGTTAGGCCTGCCTTCGTGACCGAGCGGTTCTAGGCGCTGCAGTCTGGCACCGTGCGACCGCTACGGTCGCAGGTTCGAATCCTGCCTCGGGCATGGATGTGTGTGATGTCCTTAGGTTGGTTAGGTTTAACTAGTTCTAAGTGCTAGGGGACTGATGACCTCAGATGTTAAGGCCCATAGTGCTCAGAGCCATTTGAACCATTTTTTTGAACTGGGGCGTTAGCGGCGACCAGGCAATAAAAATTGCCGCTGGTTGAACTTAACAAATGTAACAAGCTGAACGCAGTAAATAGTAATAAGAAGTCGAGGAAAGCTAATCAGATCCGCCTTTCCCAAACACTCCACTCGCTGCTCTTCGCCTCGGCGACACTATGAGCGGCAACACGAACCCGAGTCACTGGAGAATCGCGAGATACCACAGTGGTGGAGGTTTCTCTACTTGGATTGAAATTCACTCATCTTAAAGCTTGCTGGATCCGGTTTACGACGAGGTCGTGCACCCTCGTGACCACAGCCTTTCTATCTGGCAGTCCATGCGTGCCGCCAACAGTCCCGGCGTGTTCTCGCACTGCGCGGACCTGGCTCCTCTTGAGTCCCCAACCGATCTGCTACACTCACACGACCCGGAAGAACAACGACGTCGCCACAAAGATAGGGCAACAGTTACTACATATCGATAACCGCCGCTGCTGCCACTACCGGACAGGCAACGCTTGAGAAACTAAGTCAACACGTGAAGAACACAAACACCCGCAATCAATGCCAACTATTACGATACCGTCTGGCCTCCAACAGAGGTCGGAAACCTACAAACAGTACCAACGTGAGCCACAGTACGGCTCAGTATCTGTCGTTGCATGTGGGTGGAGAACGATCATTTGCGTGTAGTCACAAGATGCACAGCGTACCGGCTAATCCTCCGTGCTTACCATCAACCTGTGTCCTACCGTCTGTTACTAGAGGGAACTAAAAACACAATACTACTTCAACAACAAAATTTTTTGGTCTTATATTCTTTATGTCAAGTTGTTAGAGCATGGTTATGGTCGCGAAACATCTGTCTGTTTGATAAACACACTTCTCTTGCAGCTATGTACATCATGTCATAAGAGTTTGCATTACGAAACGTAGTTATTGCCCTATATGACGGGAAATAGTACATGAGTTCTTCCCATATACATAATTCAAACACAGTCTCAAAACGGGACCAGCAAGATTGGCTGCGGCCAGACAAGTTACGTGACCACAACACACTGTGTACTTCATCATCTTCTCAGTACACACGCTCCCCAATACCTTGTATCAGAGATCAAGTACCCGTTAACTCATGAGGACTTAAAGCTAATGTCTTACTTACGTATTACCTTAGCTGTGTCCATCCCCGAAACAAATACAGTCGAAAACTCAGTGTCCTTTCCTGCCGTCTACGCCTGTAACAAGCTACTCTGAACTTCCAGCACGATTAAATGCCCTGTTTCTTTTAATCTTTTCACCTACAGCTTTTTTTTCGAAGCGATGGACATGTATTTGTGTAGTTCTTTTAATTTATTTCGTAGTCAGAAGCAACAATACGAAGGAAAATATTTCCCGCTGTTTCATTTTGTGAAGGAGGAGGAATGGGACGCACAGAGGTTATCTACAAGTACCTCCGGGGTTCTATAAAACAACGGCCACACCCACATCAGTAAACAGAGCATCTGTCAAAGATTTTAACTCAAAATCGATGTTCTTCCTCCTGTTGCGGAGTCCCCAGAAGTCAGGGAGTGAGATAGTCCAGCACCGTCACCCGACACTGACCCTTGGCATCGGCCTTTGCGCCGTCATTCTCTCGAAAATCCTGTAGCTCGAACAGCAGCTCTGCAGCACGCGGGCGCTGAGTATCGCCAGCTCTCGGGGTCGGAGCCCCAAGTCGAGATGGTCCCGCGCCGACGCGGTAGACGAGGCCCCCCTCCAGTTCACCGTTGCCGTGGACACAGTCTCCTCCTGGATGTCTCGTTGCAGGCCGGAGACAGCACGCCGGATGGACGGCGTGTCGTAGTAGGTCACCTTCTGGGTGTGACACCAGTCGAGTCGGAGATGGTCGCCGACTACCTGGGCGTCGATCAAGCGGACGGCGTCGTCTTTCACTGCCACCACGTCAGGCTTGCGAAGTGCTTCCGGTGTGCGAAGATGGTGCTCCACGGTGACGTCGCAGCCCCTCTGCACGAGCCCACGAGTGACATATTGGACAATGGCGTCATGCCGCTTGACCCGGGATCCGTGCGTTCGATATAAAAATATAGGTGTTTAATATAGACGCCGCTTATGTCGCGCCAAGCTTCAATACGGCCGCGCAGTTCATTGAGGCAGTCAGGGAAGGCGCGACAGCAGACCACTTTAGTTTGCTGTTTGGTGAGTTGGCTACCTTCAGGAGCAAACTAATTCCATTCGACAGTACAGAGGTTAACATTGAAACTTGAGGACAACACAACCTACGGGTGGAAGCTGTAATTATAAGAATTCTGCAAAGCGTTAGCAGGATTTCCTCTGCCAGTGGAATATTGCCACACAATAATAACATGCAGCTAATTTCCATTGGTTCTCTGATAATCTATCGTGTGACACGTAGGAAAAGCTGGGTAGAGTGGACAGCCTGAGGAAAATGTTGTTTCTCTGAGAGATCATGTGACAGGTGGGCGTGTCAGGTATATCTGCATAAACTGCATATGTTTTGTAACTATAAAACAATTTTATTATTCAAATCCAATTTTTGAAGCAGAAAAGTGAGCTTAACTGAAGGTCTGCAAAATGGACAATTCTCCTGGTTGGTAGTGCAAAGTGACCAGAGAGAACGAAAAGGAAAATAAGATGCAGACGAAGTGAAATCTGGTTTTCTAATGGTTACATTTGGATGTCTGTTCCAAAACTGTGTCATCCAGTCCCAGTCCGCCATCTTTTTCTCTTTCTTGAGTGGGTGTGGTAGCAAGCTGAAATAAGGGATGTAAACCAGTTACTGATACGCCATAATGTCTTTGATCCATGTCAAAGATACCGTTAACGAATTTCTCCTCCGGTTATTGGTTGTACATACATCTTCGTACAGCATCCAGTGTCTGTTGCATAACTTGGGAATGCTGTGATTGGTGTAGTGATTTTCTCAAATAATTTGATGGTGTCTTATTATCATACCCATTGTCTGTAAATGAGGTGAACACCTTACAAAATACGTGTTCAGGTAAAGCATGAATATGACCACTAGGCCTGTCTAGGCGACTGGGCACTCTGCTTGACTGGACGCCATAACGGTAAATATTGTCTGGAAACGGAATTACATAATGGAGGCAATTCACAAACATGTGTTTTCGAAATCTAAAATACCAAGTTTTGCGACCACAATATGTAAGTTTTTGACTCATGCAAACGAATTTGTCACTTTCCTTTCATCAGACGCAGAGGAAACACACAGTATTTCACTGAAAAACAGCAATCTCGACTGTCGCTACGAATGTCAGTGACAAAACTAAACAAGTCTATGTTAATTGTTTCCACTAGGCTACAGCACCCTCCAACAGAATAAAACGAAACAGCCCCTTAAGTCGCCCCGGCTACTACAGCTGTCTTTACCGTGTGTCCCAGTGTCAGTGAGGAGTTTTCAGGAGAGGCCGAATTAAGGTTAATAATTGAAACAGCAGCAAGCTGCAACAATGGTTTAACAAGGTTTATTTGGTTGAAAACCATGACCGGTTTCGGATTTTTTTTTATAAATGCGTCTTCAGATGGTTGTTACACGTTTCTATTCGTTTTCTTACTGGGGCCTCGTTTTGTACTCGGTGTTAGTTTTCTGTCGTAGGAAGGACAAAGTTTTTTGTCTACTGCTTGATAAAGTTTATGATCGATATGTTTCTTATGATCTCTATCAAAGCATTTGTGAAAAGGTTTTGAAAGTTACTAGAACGTCAAATCTGGTGAAAATTCACGTGCTCTATGGTTCTGTGTGACGAAATCACCCTG
The DNA here is from genome assembly GCF_021461385.2 of Schistocerca piceifrons. Lineage (NCBI taxonomy): Eukaryota > Metazoa > Arthropoda > Insecta > Orthoptera > Acrididae > Schistocerca > Schistocerca piceifrons. The sequence continues at coordinate 59,505,331 of NC_060147.1, read as the reverse complement.
TGAGTTTTGAAGTTGATATATTTGCTCCAAGCTTACACCATAATATTATCTGTTTAATGGCAGCACACGTGATAAATATTCACAAGGCGTGGTCCAGCTTCATGCGAGTAATGTAAACAATGTTTTCAAAGATTTTTCAGTCATAAAAATATTAGGTTACGATAGTTTCAAATGTGCTGACTGGATAGGATTACACACTGAAAGTTTATATATAGACAATACCAAAAAAAGTGTACAGTACTTAAGCACAATAAGATGCGGCTTCTTCTATAGTGATAAAGCTAAGTATGAATCTATGTTTGCATTTTGCATTATAAATAGTAATGTTTTAGTACATTAGACTATGGATATCATGTAGATATGAATTTAATCGTGAAGGTGTAACTTTTAATGTACTACTGCTGTCTTGAACTATGGAAATATGTTCGTTTGAACGATGAGAAGACCTCTCGGAAGCTATTCAGGTAAGATCTCATTCTCAGTGTACACATAGTCATCCAGCACCTTCTTCCTAACTAATTTCCGAGAGATTTTCTCATCTTTTAAACTAAAATGATATTCACATAGTCCAAGATAGCCATAGTACTCGAAAAGTTATACCGTTACTGTTGCATTAGTATCTAAGTGATATCCATAGTATGATGTATTAAAACATAACTATTTATAATGTAAAATGCAACCATAGATTCAGTGTCTAGTTTTGTCTTTTATTACTATAGTAGAAGAAGCTTCTCACAGTGATTACGTACTCTAGACATTGTTTGGTATTGTCTGTATATAACCTTTCTATATGTAATCCTAACCACGCAGAATATTTAAACTCTTGTAACACAACATCTTTAGGACTGTAAGATCTTTTAAAACATTATTTACGTTAATCATGTGAAGCTGGGCCACGTTTTGTGAATGTTTATCGTGTGTGCTGCCACTAAACAGATAATGGTATGGTGCAAGCCGCTGTTCAAACAATTGAACATCACTAGCTTAGCGCGCAACCACAATTGCATCAACTTGAAAATTCACAACAAAAACTTGGGGCGATTTCGTCGCGCAGTAGCACACAGCACGTGAGTTTTCACCAGATTTCACGTTTTAATACTTTTAAAACCTTTTCATAAATGTTTTAACAGAGGTCACAAGGAAAAAATTTATCGTAAACCAAGTAATGAACAAAAAACCTGTCTATTCTAAAAAAAATTCCGAAACTGGTCACGATTTGATTAGAATTAACTTTAAGCCATACTTCTGGCTGGTTGCTGTTTCAGTTATAAACTTTACAGTATTGCAGCCATGCTCTCAACATGTCTGTTTTCGACGAAATAATGAGAAGCTGAATTATTTCATTCTGCCATGTTTATAACGTATCCCATAAAATTAACGTAAATGGCCAATTTTTATTTCGTTATATACTTCTAGTGAAGGAAATGCTCCCGTGTTGTCCCACTCAGCGTCATTTCTCTTTTCATTCCTCAGCCAGGCACGTCACTTACCGTCTCATTTCAGGCTATCTTAATTAATTGTGTTTTATCGCTTTCTTCTCTTTCTCTCTCTTCTAACTCTCGTTCCATATCCATCTTTCCATGACAGAGTCCATTCGATGTTGTATAACATTACATACTAGGTGTAACTTACATGTTGACTGTAATCACTCTAACGAAAGATACGTCAAGTGTCTGATTAGACGTAAGTTGGGGCTTGATGGCCTTAATCGTGCCAGTTAAATAAATAAATATATCAATAAGTTAATTTGCTATGTACCGTTATGGATGCTCAGATGGTAGAGCACTTGCCCGCGAAGGCAAAGGTCCCGAGTTCGAGTCTCGGTCGGGCACACAGTTTTAATCTGCCAGGAAGTTTCATATCAGCGCACACTTTGCTGCAGAGTGAAAATCTCTTTCTGGAAACATCCCCCAGGCTGTGGCTAAGCCATGTCTCCGCGGTATCCTTTCTTTCAGGAGTGCTAGTTCTGCAAGGTTCGCAGGAGAGCTTCTGTAAAGTTTGGAAGGTAGGAGACGAGATACTGGCAGAAGTAAAGCTGTGAGGACCGGGCGTGAGTCGTGCTTCGGTAGCTCAGATGGTAGAGCACTTGCCCGCGAAAGGCAAAGGTCCCGAGTTTGAGTCTCGGTCGGGCACACAGTTTTAATCTGCCAGGAAGTTCCATATCAGCGCACACTCCGCTGCAGAGTGAAAATCTCATTCTGGAAACATAGGCAATAGTATCACTCTGCGGTGTGCAACTCGTTAAGGACCCGTAATTATTCACAAATAACTGCGCAATAATATTTCGTGACCAGTCCCAAATATTTTATTGAATCCATTAATTCTTCAACTATGCATACGTACGAGGGTCGTTCAATAAGTAGTGTTCCACTTTTCTTGTAAGATTTATTGTTAAGAGTCAGAATTTGGTGAAAATATACTCCAACATGTCTTGTACAAGTCCTATTTTTCTACGTTGTCTCCATCACTTTCTATAGCCGTAAGCCCACGTTGTGGAAGAGCATGTATTCCCTGCTGGTAAAAGCCCTTGTGCTGTAGGAGTAGCCATGTTTTCACTGCATGGCTGACGCTCTCGTCATCTTCAAAGTGTGTTCCCCGTAGAGAATCTTTAAGCGGCCCAAAGAGATGCGAGTCCGAGGGTTCCAGGTCTGGACTGTAGGGTGGTTGAGGCAATAATGTCAAACCCAATTTGGCGATGTGTTCCCGGGTTCTCAGACTTGTGTGTGGCCGTCCATTATCGTGTAGGAGCAAGATTTCTGCTGTCTTCTTGATCGATCGAACACGTCGGAAACGGTTCTTGAGTTTATCAAGAGTCTTCACGTATGCCTTAGAACTGATGGTTGAACCTCTTGGAATCACATCCGCGAGAATGACTTCAATGCGAGATGCCTTTAATAGGTTCCACAACGAAACATTGTCTCGAAATTTGGTAGAAAATACGAAGAAATTCTGGTCGTATGTAAATTACACAAGCGGCAAGACGCAGTCAATACCTTCGCTGCGCAGTGCCGATGGTACTGTTACCGACGACTGTGCCGCTAAAGCGAAGTTATTGAACGCAGTTTTCCGAAATTCCTTCACCAGGAAAGACGAATGGAATATTCCAGAATTTGAAACACGAACAGCTGCTAGCATGAGTTTCTTAGAAGTAGATACCTTAGGGTTTACGAAGCAACTCAAATCGCTTGATACGGGCAAGTCTTCAGGTCCAGATTGTATACCGATTAGGTTCCTTTGAGATTACGCTGATACAATGGCTCCCTACTTAGCAATCATATACAACCGCTCGCTCACCGATAGATCTGTACCTACAGGTTGGAAAATTGCGCAGGTCGCACCATTGTTTAAGAATTGTAGTAGGAGTAATACATTGAACTACAGACCTATATCATTGACGCACGAAGTAATGGCCGCTATCGACAGGGGATCTCAAGTTGATTCCGTATTTCTAGATTTCCGGAAAGCTTTCGACACCGTTCCTCACAAGCGACTTCTAATCAAGCTGCGGGCCTATGGGGTATCGTCTCAGTTGTGTGACTGGATTCGTGATTTCCTGTCAGGAAGGTCGCAGTTCGTAGTAATAGACGGCAAATCATCGAGTAAAACTGAAGTGATATCAGGTGTTCCCCAGGGAAGCGTCCTGGGACCTCTGCTGTTCCTAATCTATATAAATGACCTGGGTGACAATCTGAGCAGTTCTCTTAGGTTGTTCGCAGATGATGCTGTAATTTACCGTCTAGTAAGGTCATCCGAAGACCAGTATCAGTTGCAAAGCGATTTAGAAAAGGTTGCTGTATGGTGTGGCAGGTGGCAGTTGACGCTAAATAACGAAAAGTGTGAGGTGATCCACATGAGTTCCAAAAGAAATCCGTTGGAATTGGATTACTCGATAAATAGTACAATTCTCAAAGCTGTCAATTCAACTAAGTACCTGGGTGTAAAAATTACGAACAACTTCAGTTAGAAAGACCACATCGATAATATTGTGGGGAAGGCGAGCCAAAGGTTGCGTTTCATTGGCAGGACACTTAGAAGATGCAACAAGTCCGCTAAAGAGACAGCTTACACTATGGGGGGGGGGGGGGGGTTTGTTTTGGGGAAGGAGACCAGACAGCTAGGTCATCGGTCTCATCGGATTAGGGAAGGATGGGGAAGGAAGACGGCCGTGCCCTTTCAGAGGAACCATCCCGGCATTTGCCTGGAGTGATTTAGGGAAATCACGGAAAACCTAAATCAGGATGGCCGGACGCGAGATTGAACCGTCGCCCTCCCGAATGCGAGTCCAGTGTAGCTTACACTATACTCGTTCGTCACTATACTCTTTCGTCCTTTGTTAGAATATTGCTGCTCGGTGTGGGATCCTTACCAGGTGGGTTTGACAGAGGACATCGAAAGGGTGCAAAAAAGGGCAGCTCGTTTTGTATTATCACGTAATAGGGGAGAGAGTGTGGCAGATATGATACGCGAGTTGGGATGGAAGTCATTAAAGCAAAGACGTTTTTCGTCGCGGCGAGATCTATTTACGAAATTTCAGTCACCAACTTTCTCTTCCGAATGCGAAAATATTTTGTTGAGCCCAACCTACATGGGTAGGAATGATCATCAAAATAAAATAAGACAAATCAGAGCTCGAACGGAAAGGTTTAGGTGTTCGTTTTTCCCGCGCGCTGTTCGGGAGTGGAATGGTAGAGAGATTGTGGTTCGATGAACCCTCTGCCAAGCACTTAAATGTGAATTGCAGAGTAATCATGTAGATGTAGATCACAAACAGAGAAGACTGTCACCATGACTTTTCCGACAGACGGGTTTGTCTTGAATTTCTTCAGTTGTGGTGAATGAGGATGATGTCACTCCACGGACTGCATTTCTGTTTCCGGTGCAAAGTGGTGCACCCAGCTTTCGTCCTCCATAACGATCCGTGACAGAAAGGCCTATACGTTGGTCTCAAAACGCTCCAACAATTCAGATGATATGGCCTTTCTTTGGATTTTGTGGTCCGTTGTGAGCATTCGTGGAACCCATCGTGAGCACTTCTTTAAATATCCGAGAGTCTCGATCATTGCAGACGCACTTCTAATGCTGAGCGACAACTGTAAAGCCAATTGTCGAGTTGTGATGCGCCGGTCGGCACGAATAATGGCATCCGCACGCTTCAGCACGTCTGGAGCAGTGGCTGTGACAGGACGTCCAGAGCGTGGCTAATCTCTGTTTCTGCATTTCCTAAGGCTATAACTTTCTTTACCCATCGCCCAACTGCACTCCTATCAACTGCAACATCGCCATACACTGCGCACACACACACGTTTATGGATGTCCATCACAGTTTCTTTTTCTGCACGCAAGAAATCAATAACAGCACGCTGCCTATAACGTGAGTCGTATGTAGACCCCATTTTAACGCTGTACTACGGCTCTGCCATCTGCCAGAACGGTTCGGAACTTCACCGGCGCACAGACGAAATATTAAATGTGAAGCTTCTACAAGTACGTTTGTCTATGTATATTAATTTTTTTAAAAAAAAAAGGGCACTACTTATTGCAAGATCGTATTACTTCCTTTCCGCAATTGTAACTTTACACCACACTCAGGACTTCCCGTTATCCGAGCGCGTACCCTCTCCTCACTTAGGGAAGCTACAGGGTGGTCTACTGATAGTGATCGGGCCAAATATCTCACAAAATAAGCATCAAACGGAAAAACTACAAAGAAGGAAACTCGTCTAGCTTGAAGGGGGAAACCAGATGGCGCCATGGTTGGCCCGGTAGATGGCGCTGCCATATCTCAAACGGATATCAACTGCGTTTTTTAAAAATAGGAACCCCCATTTTTATTACATATTCGTGTAGTACGTAAAGAAATATGAATGTTATTGTGGACCACTTTTTTCGCTTTGTGACAGACGGCGCTGTAAAATTCACAAACATATGGCTCACAATTTTAGACGAACAGTTGGTAACAGGTAGTTTGCCTTCCGTCATGTTCGCACATGCATTGACAATGCGCTGACGTATGTTGTCAGTTGGTGGATCACGATAGCAAATATCCTTCAACTTTCCCCACAGAGGGAAATCCGGGGACGTCAGATCCGGTGAACGTGCTGGCCATGGTATGGTGCTTCGACGACCAATCCACCTGTCGTGAAATATACTATTCAATACCGCTTCAACCGCACGCGAGCTATGTGCTGAACATGAATCATGTTGGAAGTTCATCGCCATTCTGTCATGCAGTGAAACATCTTGTAATAACATCGGTAGAACATTACGTAGGAAATCAGCGTACATTGCACCATTTAGATTGCCATCGATAAAATGGGGGCCAATTATCCTGCCTCCCATAATGCCGCACCATACATTAACCCGCTAAGGTCACTGATGTTCCACTTGTCGCAGCCATCGCGGATTTTCCGTCGCCCAATATTGCATATTATGCCGGTTTACATACCGCTGTTGGTGAATGACACTTCGTCGCTAAATAGAACGCTTGCAAAAAATCTGTCATCGTCCCGTAATTTCTCTTGTGCCCAGTGGCAGAACTGTACACGTCGTTCAAAGTCGTCGCCATGAAATTCCTGGTGCATAGAAATATGGTACGGGTGCAATCGATGTTGATGTAGCATTCTCAACACCGACATTATTGAGATTCCCGATTCTCGCGCAATTTGTCTGCTACTGATGTGCGGATTAGCCGCCACAGCAGCTAAAACACCTACTTGGGCATCATCATTTGTTGCAGGTCGTGGTTGACTTTTCACATGTGGCTGAACACTTCCTGTTTCCTTAAATAACGTAGCTGTCCGGCGAACGGTCCGGTCACTTGGATACCGAGCAGCACACATAGCACACGCCCGTTGGGCATTTTGGTCACAATAGCCATACATCACCACGCTATCGACCTTTTCCGCAATTGGTAAAAGGTCCATTTTAACACGGGTAATGTATCACGAAGCAAATACCGTCTGCACTGGCGGAATGTTACGTGATACCACGTACTTACACGTCTGTGACTATTACAGCGCCATCTATCACAAAGCGAAAAAAGTGGTCCAACTAAAACATTCACATTTCCTTACATACTACACCGATCTGTAATAAAAGTGGGGGATCTTATTTAAAAAAAAAAACGCAGTTGATATCCGTTGATCTATGGCAGCTCCATCTAGCGGGCCAACCATAGCGCCATCTGGTTTCACCGTTCAAGCTAGACAAGTTTCGTTCTTTCTAGTTTTTTCGTTTGTCGCTTATTTCGTGAGATATTTGGCCCGGTCACGATTAATGGACCACCCTCTATACGGTCTACCAGGGCGCACGCGGCCATTGGTGCAAAGTGCTAACCCCGCAGACACTCACGAAATCCGCCGCCAGTGAGCTGCTAGGTTGATGGTCGGTAAAGGTGTCCTCACAACAGGTGCAAATCCGCCTTACGAAGGATGGAACGCTTGGCACCGTTGTTGATTGCCGTCGTCCGAGCTTAAATTGCCGCTGTAATTGAACCCAAGAACCACCTGTTAGAGCTGAAATGAATGAACTCTACTACAAGTGTGGAAATTCTCGCAGTGTTCGCGCCGGACTTGTCTGTGGAGCGGCCTGGGCGTTTAAGTCTCTGCTGTACCCGTGCAAGGGCGCTGTATTCTGACAAGTGGAGGGGTGGGGGGAGGGAGGGAAGTTAGTCGGGGAGTGAGGCTGCATAATGCAGGCGGTTTAATATTAAAACGCGGCAGTTATCCGTAATTCCGTTTGAGAACGGCTGACAGCGCATGAGCTCCACAGCGCTAAACTAGCGCCATCCTGCGAATTTAGAGGGGGGTGAGAGAGAGAGAGAGAGAGAGAGAGAGAGAGAGAGAGAGAGAGGAGGCAGCAATAAAACGCGCTGCAGCGTCATTACGTGCTAATAACGGACCGATTACCATATCAATAATGAGCGAAGCGCGGCTGACGTCAAACGCGCTGGTAATCGTCGCCAATTCGCGACCGGAATCGAGCGCCAGCTCCTGGCGTCGGGCCGAACGGAACGCGTTACGTTCGTCGCCTAATCCGCGAAATAGTGTGTGCCGTTGCCGTTGCGTTGCGCTGGCGGTGGCGATAGCTGTTGATTGCGCTACGACCGCTTATATGACTGCTGGGCGATAGCGTAATGGCGCCAGCGGAAGTGGCGCATAGAGAATATTCGGGGAACGGCGCGAGGTGCGGATGGAAATTACGTATTAAAGATATATGCAAACAACGCACACATCTTGATGACCCGCCTCCCGCTTTCCCCCAGAAACTATCAGCACACAATAAATGTTGCACCGGCCACTGCCGCTTCGAACCGATAATTACGGTCGTTATCCTACGGTCGCCCAAAACCGCTAACTAATGCGGCGAATTCAATCGCGATAGCAAGACCGCCTGCGGGCTGTGGAAACGTGTGTAATGTTGCGGACTGTAAATACGGGGACACCTATACACTGTCATCAGATACAGGACAAGCGACCCTGGCACCGAACCGCGGAAACGCAGTGAGTTGGATGTACTTCGTTAAGATCCTGATGACGGAAGACGTTTCGATCAATAGTGTTACTAGTCAGCGGATGGAAGAGAGACGGCTTACAAAGTGCCAATGTGCGTATGTCTCACTCATAAAAATGTCGTGTCTAATACTAGTCTTTGCCAAAGGCCTTGCCACAGTGAGAGATCACCCAATTTAAGCGCTGTGGTCGTTCGGAATTTCCGAGCGTTGTTGCCAAGCGGGGTGTACTCAGCTCTTGTGAGATCAATTGAGGAGCTACTTAACTGAGAAGTAGCGAATCCGGTCACGAAAACTCACAGGGGCCAGGAGAACGTCGTGTTTAACACATCCCCCTCCGCTTATTGGGTGAGGATGACACGGCGGTCGATCGGTACCATCGGAGCCTTCCGAAGTCTCTTCGGGCTAGAACCCGGCAGTCACATTAACCCTCATACTCCACGCCTCCGTCAAACATCCATAGTGATTGACGTTTCCTGCTAAGTGGTGCTCAAAAAGTCTCTCAGCAGTGCCGTATGATTGTCAGCCGCGCGTGCCGTATGATTGTTCGCCTGCCTGGGTTACTTCCCTTCAAGCGGACTCTCTCAACATTCCACTGTTTCGTTTATCTCAGCCGGCGTCAGTAGTATCGTTGGTGTGCGTCGTTACGTGTTGACGTGAATGTTTAAGTTTAGTTCCTTTGTTCGTTTGTTTCGTTTTTGTCACCATTCACGAACGTATGTTTTAGTATTCAAAGCTGGTGGTAAATACACAGTTTCAGTTCGCCAAACATTTAATTGAGCTTTCCCGGACACAACACTCCACACAAAGCGATACTGTGCGAGATTTGATTAACAAATTTCGAAGTACGGGTTCAGTTACAGATGCACCGAGAAGTGGTCGTCCTAGCGTTTTGTCTGAGGATAAACCACTCCATATTTCCGATAAAATGCCCATGAGTCCGAACAATTCAGTAAGAAAATTCGCCCAGGAAATCGATGTTAGTGTCGGAACGGCCCACACAGCTGTAAGGAAAAAGTAGAACTTTTCCCATACAAAGTGACAGTCGCGCAAGAACTCAAAAATAATGATCCAAGCAAGAGACTGCATTATTGTCAATAGTACAAAAATTTCGTTCAACATAGTGGAAGGGATATGCTTAATAAACTTTTTTCACTGATGAGGCGTGGTTTCATTTATCCGGGTACATGAACTCGCAAAATTCTCGTGTATGGAGTACTGCAAATCCATTGTGTATTCATGAGGAACCACTTCATTCTGTGAAAATAGGAGTTTGGATTGCAGTTTCTAGACGTCGGGTTGTGGGTCACATTTTTTTCAACGAAACAGTAAACGCACAATTATATTGCAGTGATATTCTGTACCCATTCGTAGAAGAACTTGTGTTAAGTGAAATACTGAACGGTTATTTTCAATAATATGGTGCAACCGCGCATACAGCTCGCGTTTCAATGTCACTGCTTGCTGATGTTTTTGGTGATCGCATAATTTCCCAGGGACTTTGACCTCCACGATTGCCTGACCCAACACCACCTGACTTCTTCTTCTGGGGTGCAGCGAATGCAGCTGTCTATAAAAACCGTCCAAGATCCATCGATGAATTGATAACTGCAATATCCACTTTCACTGCTGCTCTTGCAGAAGAAATGTTACAGCTTGTGTTTGGAAACATGATTAGACGAATTAAATTGTGTATTCAACAACAGGGGGGACACTTTCAATATTTAAAGTGAAAATTTGCAAGTAAAAATGAATATTCAATAAATTAATAACTTGTATTTCACTGAGTTTCGTTTTCGTTTCGGTATATTCACTGCGACATACGGCACGCGCGGCTAACAATGATACGGCACTGCGGAGAGACTTTTTGAACACCACATATTACTTTCTTATTTAAACAGCATTTGCTTTTCCAGAGAGGTATGTCCGACGAAAAAACTACTCTCCCTAACAAAAAAACTCCCAGTTGGGGAGGAGGAAACGGAATGAAACATCATGGGTTTAGGGGGCATGTGATGTTACTCGTATTTCACTGATCCCAAAATCGAATCACATTTACTAAGAATTTGGACGCAAGAGCTCTCTTACCACTATGAAGTTGCACCCCCTCTGGGCTAGATGCACGCCCCGCTTCGGATGGGAAGGATGTCACAGAGCTGGTGTATTCTCGCCTGAGGGAAGCTCGATCACAACTTTTGAAAATGCTCATTAGTAACCTACAGTTGACAAACGACCTTGTCCCACACATGTTCTATTGAGGGCAGATCTGGGAATTTTGCTGGCTATGGGAGTACCTCGGCATCGCGCAGATAGTTCACATAGACACACGCGTGATGTGTGAGTGCTCATTGTACTGTTGCATGAAGTGACACGTGAGGATGCAGCGTGTCAGTAATGTACTTCAGTGCTATCAGAGTTCCGTCAATCACTACCACGCCTGACCTCACGCATTACTCGATGACTCTCCACACCATCACCTCTCTGCGTCTCCACAACATTGCAAGAAAGGGATTTCTTCCCAGATTGCTACCATTGTCGTCTACGACTGTTATCTGTGGTAACTGATAACCGTGACTCGTCGCTGAAGCAATGCGATGCTCTTCATCAACAACCCATGCTTCCCAGTCATGGCATCACCCTAAATGCAGCCGTTTGTGTCGTGGTGTTAGCTATAGCCTACACACGGGATCCTAATTCCGTAGTCGGCCTACTGGTGGTCTCTGACCTATTGTGTGGGCTGACACAGAATGTTCTTGGATGACAAGCACAGATGGTACGCAGTTACAATGTGTGTAGTGCGAAGTGCAGTCTCCGTTGTAGACTGAAGGCCACACATGAAGTCAATAGTTTAACAACTTAAGGCCTTAAAAGATTTGATTTAAAATTTGGCTGAAGGCCCCTATAAGAACAACAATCTCACGCCTTAAGGGCAAGACAGGAACATTAATTCAGTATATAAAAGTCGGCTGAATGCCACACATCAACCAAATAACTGAAACTCAAACAGGGAAGGTACTATGTAACAGACACGGAACGGTGCTCAGAAGTTCCAAGGTTTGACCTGGAATTGTAGCACTAACGCCCATTTAGGCGAGACAGGGAGCATGACCTACAATCTCTTAATCGGAAGGCAGCACAACCGAGAGACAGCCGACGGACCAATCAACCAAATCAGTTCCGCTCCACGCAACCAGCAAAACGACCACAAGGTTTCAATACAACGACACGCAGAATCAAACGAAGAAATGTAAGCAGTTGAAGCTCGATAGTAAGTTAAGCGAGGCCTCAACTTTCATGTCCAAGATCGGTGGGCGACGAACTTCGTAGCACTCGCAAGCAGCACCTCGCACTCCAACATGCGTGCACGCCACCAGCGGCTCCAGCCCGACTCCGCAAGACGTGGGCTTGCTTGCTGCTTCATGCCGACCGACCGACTGGACTGCTGGTCCGTCTGCGACTGCTGCTCCGTCGCGACTGCACTGCTGGTGCGTCTCCCATTCACTTTCCTTCGGACGGACGACGTCCCGGAGACACTGGCTCTGACCCAACCATGCAGAGGTAACACAACCAACCTCTCTTCACAGCAAGGAACCGATCGAAATACACGTCGTCATTGAGACGACCGACCGACCGAACGACCAACCAACTGTCGTCTCCGCTGGTACTGGCTCTGCGGACCTCACTGGGGCTCCGTCCCCGCTGGTCCGTCTCGAACTCTCTGACCTTCAGACACACGACGACCCGCAAATACTACCAGTCGCTCCAGAGATGGTACGACAGTGCACTCATCGATAGCGGTGCTGCTGCCCCTCACGGGTAAAAGTAAGGCAGGAAGTTAGTAACGCCAGTATATGGAATAAGAAAACGAGGCGGCAGGACCGTAATAGAGGATGACAAACAATAAATAGCATGAACACGAATCGTGCAAGGCACAACCTTGACGGCGCGCATGGCTGCCATCACGTTCCCAAACAGAACGACCTCGGGCCACTGTCTCATACAAATGCCCCAAAAATCTGGAAATTGTATAACTCGACCAGGTGACCAAATGGATACCCAGTTTAAGGCCCCCTTTCAAACTCTGTCATTTGCTGTGACGACGGCTGACATTACACCGCACCTCCTGTCCTTCACGCTGACCGATGAAAATCTGACGACGTTCTTGCATACCCTACTGGGTCTGATAAGAAAACTATGCCCTCTGGTCACACACACACACACACACACACACACACACACACACACACACACACACACACACAGAGAGAGAGAGAGAGAGAGAGAGAGAGAGAGAGAGAGAGAGAGAGAGAGAGAGAGAGAATTTTGTACACTCGATATGTCGGCAACGAAGGGAATTTGTCCTTCACAGATCTTTTTTGATCTAAATTCCTGTTTGATTATTATTTGTGTAAACACCTACCAATCCGATCAGCTACGCTTTTAATAAATTGGAGAGAAACCGTAGTTTCTTTTCAACTTTCACCTTCGACCAAGGATTATCGGCTCACAGGACTATATTTACTTCTTTTCCTGCACAGCCATTTTCCTGAAAGCTTGCTTCGGCGAGTAGATTTACCGTCATCCAAATTATTTTAGTTCTGTTGACAATGCCTTTAAATACACCCGTACTGTGTTGTGGATGATGTTTGGAGTTTTTACATAGAAACCTGTCTGCATGCGTGACTGTTAGTTTCGACTTTGCATCGGTCTTCTTCATAAGTGAATCATCCAAGATCGATATTCCGTTTGCTTTTTGCATTTCTACGGTATAACGGTATTTCTACCAATCGTTTAAATAAGGAAATAGTTCTTCTGGTGCTCTTTGTTCTGTGACCAAAACGTAAACGTATCACCCGCAAACCTATACCATCGAGACGGTTTCTTATTTGCTTTTCTACAATTCATCGAATTTTTCTGAAATAAAAAAATGGTTATCGCAGGATCAATTGGGCTGCCCTCTGTGGCAGCTTTGACTTGCGTATATAATTCATCATTCTATTGGAACTGAGTAGAAGTAAGGTAATGTCTAAAAAAGATCAGTCAAATCCACAGGAAACGCAGCTCCTAATTCACTGCACTAAAGAATTACAGGGCCACGTTTTTAAAACCCCGTAATTGTCTTACATTACGACGTAAAAGTATGAAATTTGGCTCAAGGATGCCCACATCCTTCCTCTGTAACACTGTAACAGCCCAAAAGCGTGACAGCTGAAAAGATACCTTCGTACTTAGCAACGCTTCAAACTGCAACGTATCCATACATGCGAAACAAACGCCAGAGCTCAGACGCTCATGTGAGATTTAAGGTGGGACAGTAATATTATTTTGGCACCAAATTTCGCCACAGATTTGCCGAACGATGCTGTGGGGGTGTCATTCGATGGGAAGGTCATCACACACCCTCATACCCACACTTCACTCCTTCTTTTGAAGCCTTTGCGATGGAGGTCAGAACAGTGACACCCAGTGTTGAAATCACGTGGTATTCGTATGGGTGACCGAGGACACATTCCAGACACACTCCCGCTGAGAATCAACATGGAAAGGGCTCAGTGAGTAGGATAAATTGCGTCAATGAAGCCATCCCTTCTCTTAGGGCGTTCATTTACATACATTTTGCTTTCGAAAGAAACAGTGTGCATTCAGACGTTTTACACAACGACGTTCTTCACAACTCTTGATACAGTTGACAGCGCCTGAGCGGTTCAACCCTTCTCGAAGGACATCAAGGAACTGCACACCCATTGGGCGTGATCTGACACTTTGTTGTGTACCGTGACATCAACTGTCGTTCTGGTGTACAGGGTGGAGCCACAAAAACCATTGGACGAAATATGAACCTGATCCAAAGGTGCAAGGATGTTCATGCTTTTCCAGCCCTCTTGTATCACGCGATATTGTGGCGTGATCGAGAAGGTGCAACGAGGGTTCTTTGAGCACAATCCAATCCGGCAACAGCTATGGTGCAATCCACACAACTTCGTTCAGGACTTCAAAAATGTACTGTAGAGGGTCAGTGCTTGACCAGTTCGCAGGCAGCTGCGGGCGGGCAAGTCCTATCACACCCCTCAGATTCCGGATGCACGTAAGCAGCTGCTACAGCAGCAGTGTAGCACTGCTCAGCTGTCGGGTGTCGAAGGGGTTGCCCACCCACAGGCGTCTAGGAACTGGTCAAGTGATGTCTTTCAAGGGGTGTATGGGTGTATTTTAAAGTGCTAAACAACCAAGGGCGTTACCCAACTTGGGGGGGAGTGCGGTCTTAAAGGGACTCATTGTCATTTCATTTAATCCACAACCCCCCCCCCCCCCTCCGCCGCCGTCCACCGTCCCCTGATGGCGCCATACGAGGGCGTGAAACGAAGGCTGTATAACGCCTCAACGGAGGGCGTGTTGTCATTGTTGCCCTTTCTGTCATCAGCTGAGGCCTCTTCGTATTTATTCAGAACGGCGGTGTGTCTGAAATGTTTCCCTCGGTCCTATACAAGAAAACCATATGGTTTCAACATTGGGCGTTGCGTTGCTGTTCTGACCGCCATCGGAGACGCGACAGGAGAAGGGGTGAGGAGGGCTTGCAACTGTATCACAGCACACAAGCGAATGAATGTTCGACCTGTTGTCTGCCACAATGCCTACACGGGGACCTATACTAATGCTACGTTTGATTTACAGATGAAAGTCAAGTACGTCCGCCCCTGCTTCTCGTAACTGAGTTGTAGCGAACTTGCTTCTCCATCGAGCGTGAGCTCTAACGATTGTGCAATGAACAGTGCATAACAACGCGACAAGTGGATAGGTTTAAACGTTAAGCGTAATAAGAATAGCTCAATGTTAGGATGCCAACTACTTGTGTTTTATTTCATTAATCGCAAAACTAATATTCATAACTAGATTACCGGCCATTAATCATTAGTTCCCGAGCACGACAAATGTTACAACAGTACTTCACACCATCTTAGAATCAACTTGAGATAACACAAATACGTTTTCCGACGCAAATTTAAATGCTAATTGGACGCGGAGTTGCACTTCACAGACTAGTTCGTACGTTGTCACCTAGGAAACCAATCTGCCTCGGATCAACACAACATCGTTCATGTACGTCACCCGAGGCAGTTTTTCAACAAACTGTTCAGTCTTCACATGAGATCAGCTTTTATTCACGGATTCATGTCTCAGCTCCTCGGAAACCAATGGTAGACTAGTAGTGTGCTATCTTAGCAGTTCGGAGTCTGTCCTCTTAGGGCACATTTGTGACTGGTCAATTCTTTCTGTCAGTAAGCACTGACAGTAACTAAAATCTGTAATTGTCATTCCATGATGAATTGAATGACACTGAAATTATTATTAAGAAGTTCTCACTGCAGATAAAATTATGAGAGTGGTTGGTGCTGTATATTAATGATGTGGGGTACCAACACAAGTACAAAGATAGCGTACCAATAGGGACAAGAAAGGAGGCATGAAGGGCGCCAAAAACAGAAATAACAATCATCCATTTATTGTTCCATTACACACGCACATCATGATATATGAGACATTGCAGTTGGCATACTCAAATCTATTATAACAACAATATGCATCAGGAAGGGCACACACAGTGGAGTTTAAGAAATTACAATGGCACATCAACTCCGCTATGACAAACAGTGTGCATAATGAAGGTCGCACAATTTTACCAATATAAGAACTTAAAATAATACCGGCATAAAATTAACTAAAATGCCTTGAAGGAAATGTTTATGAGAAGAACACGACGGGGCCGCAAGGGAGGAGGCAACACAATACTTAACTCAGGTGCACCAAAACAAACAACGGACACCAGGCCGCGCCAACAACGGACACGTATGGCACGCAACTACTCTCTCCGTTGCGGTTCTGCGCGTTCCACCCAAGTAATAGCTACCTGAAACGTTTTAATACTTGGAACAGTACACCAGTGATCAGCAAATAAAAAAAAAACAATAATATGACATAAAAATACAGTAATTTAAGAAAATCACATCATATGACTATGAGCTTAAGGTCTTTCGGTAATTAACAGATTACGAAACAGGTAAAGGGGCATGTGCCACTATTAAATCTTCCGTAATTACACTACTAAATTTCTCAGTACCCAAGTTGCAATTAACGCAACAAGAACTAAATCATTTAAGTGATATTGTTACTTTAAAATAATAATAAAATCATTTCATACAGCAGAGGACCAAGAATGGCCCGATCAGTACTCCCCAGTGAAGCAGTTCACGCAAATGGTACTCCACGGCTCCGAGCACGCAGCCCCATACAAAATGCAACACAACCACAGCGACCCGGCGTACTACCAGAACCACCAGGCAGTAAACCAAAATCGTACTAAGCCAGAACAAGAACCGACTTTCAAAATAACGACACCTAGCCCGGGCCGGACAACAGACCAAATGCCGGGAAATCCATAAGAAACCTCAGCCAACTTAATACCAAAACAACAATTTATGAACAATATGCAAAACACAAGAAATGAAATGGCTCTGAGCACTATGGGACTTAACATCTGCGGTCATCAGTCCCCTAGAACTTAGAACTACTTAAACCTAACTAACCTAAGGACATCACACACATCCATGCCCGAGGCAGGATTCGAACCTGCGACCGTAGCAGCCATGCGGTTCCGGACTGAGCGCCTAGAACCGCTAGACCACCGCGGCCGGCGCAAAAACACAAGACCTCACAGTCCAAAGGCTTCCGTTCAGTCGCGAAGGTGGCTCCGACCCACCTGCTGAGATGCCAAGCGTCGTACGGAGTGCCGAATCAATCTTAAGCTTAACCCTCGTTAACGGAAAGCGGAAGCACCACAAGACAAAATAAACTCCAACCTAACTGCGCAAGGCAACCTATAAGGAGTGCCACTCGAAGACTGTACACTTGAAGATCAAACATAAAGCTCAACGGTGCACTTCCATCACCAGCGTCTAGTAGAGTACGGAGAGCAGCGTACCCCATCGATATACGTCCATGGGACGGTAAAAGAGGATGGAAGTCCCAGCGACGGAGAGACAGGAGAACGAAATGACATCCCGCTGCACATAGAAGGTATTTCAAACTCAGGCTCGACAAACTACAACAGGCGAGATTTTGCTCCCCTTGTGAATCAAGCTAAACGGCACAGCACGCCGCTGTCCACACTGTTAACCGTAAAATCACAGTGCGTCTTCCGATCGGGCCCCACTCGGCGTCCAGGCGCAAACAACCCCAGCCGAGCCGAATTGTGTTGCACGCCAAGGCAGCCACCTCTCACCTCCTCACACGCCTCCAGCTAAGCTCCGGCCAGCGATCACACACGGAAACAACCGCCTGACCACGAAGCGCCGTCTGACAGGGGAACCTCCCCATCGCACCCCCCTCAGATTTAGTTACAAGTTGGCACAGTGGATAGGCCTTGAAAAACTGAACAAAGATCAATCGAGAGAACAGGAAGAAGTTGTGCGGAACGATGAAAAAATAAGCAAAATATACTAACTGAATAGCCCATGCGCAACATAGGCAACATCAAGGAGAGCGCGGGCTCAGTAGCGCCGTGGTCTGGTGGTTTAACGTTAGCAGCTACGGAGCGAGAGGTCCTTGGTTCAAATCTTCCCTGGAGTAAAAAGTTACATTATTTATTTTCGCAAAGTTATGATCTGTCCGTTCGTTCATTGACGTCACTGTTCACTGTAATAAGTTTAGTGTCTGTGTTTTGCGACCGCACCGCAAAACCGTGCGATTAGTAGACGAAAGGACGTGCCTCTCCAATGGGAACCGAAAACATTTGATCGCAAGGTCATAAGTCAACCGATTCCTCCACAGAAAAACACGTCGGATATATTCTATACGACACTGGTGACGGCATGTGCGTCACATGACAGGAATTTGTTGTCGACCCACCTAACTTGTACACTTGGCGAATGGGTAAAAAGATTCTCCTACCTTGCCCGATTTAGGCTTTCTTGTGGATGTGATAATCACTCCCAAAAAACTGATGAAAACATAATAGTTCGTCACATAAACTGAAAATAAAACTTTTCACTCGGGGGAAGATTTGAACCAAGGACCTCTCGTTCCGTAGCTGCTCACGCTAACCACGAGACCACGACGCTCCCTTCCTTGTGTTATCGTTGTTGTTGCATATCTTCCACATGGACTACTCAGTTTATATATTTTGCTCATTTTTTCATAGTTCCACACAATTTCTTCCCGTTTTCTCGATTGATGTGTGTTCAGTTTCTCAAGGCCTATCCACTGTGCCAACTTATAACTAAATCTGAGGGGGGTACGATGGGGAGGATCCCTTGTGAGTGAAAACTGAGCACTAAGATCGATACGGACTTGGAAATAAACGAGCACCGTAACAATTAATATTTAATCAGTAAATATGAATAACAAAAATTTCGGTTCTGGGCGCTCAGCGTGGGAGATGGATCAACCCCCCCCCCCGCCCCCCCGCCCTCCCTCCCTCCCTCCCTCACCTCTCTCTCTCTCTCTCTCTCTCTCTCTCTCTCTCTCTCTCTCTCTCTCTGCTCCAGTACGATACGGCTCTTGCCAGCCCGGCCGTTCTCACTATATGTGACCATCTGGAGCGTCGTTCCATGAGTCTGCCTGGTGATCCTACGTACTCGCTGGCCTCCAGTACCAAAAACATCCCTCTACTGTGCATTAAAACTGCAGCAAAAAATACAATAAACGTGGGCAGAGATGTGGGCATTAACGCCACAGGCTGAGCACCTTCCCATCGTATGACACGCCCACGGTGGAGTAAGGTAGAATAGTGGTGAAATCTGGTGCTAGTGTAACGTCATCAATCCACTTTACACGTCACACGAACTTCTGAACTGAACTGTGGTCTTTTCTTTCGCACGTGTCGACATCTTGCTGTTTGAAGTGTCACCGGAACCCATTCCAGAGGAAGAGTTCAGACACGTTAGAGCTAAACTTCTACGTCGCAGCCGGCTGCTGTGACCGAGCGGTTCTAGGAGCTTCAGTCTGGAACCGCGCTGCTGCTACAGTCGCAGGTTCGAATCCTGTCTCGGGCAAGGATGTGTGTGATGTCCTTAGGTTAGTTAGGTTTAAGTAGTTCTAAGTCTAGGGGACATGTGACCTCAGATGTTAAGTCCCATAGTGCTCAGAGCCATCTGAATTTTCTGCGTCGCAATGGGGAAAATTGAGGCTTCGGAAAAGTGACCTTTTAATTCTTTCGCGTACTGAAGATCGTAACTTCATTAACTGAAATCGTTGGAAGTAAGAGCACTACGTTGAAGGTTACAAGAATATCTTCAGGGTCCAAAAATAGCCGTTCAAGTGTCTGTTACAGCTGTCTGGCAAATTCGACTCGCGTGACTGACTACGTCAGTGGCTTTGTTACTCCACGCGGCCGGACGCAACAGACTCGCATTACGGCGGCCGCTAAATTCCCTTTGAACGGACCGCCGGCAGCGTCCGGCCGGCAGGTGGCCGCGTTCGCCCTCAATGACGCGCCGCCTCCCACATGAATACGTCACGCGGCGTCCCGGCGCCGGCCGCCAGGTGAGCGCTATTAATCTGTGATCGTCCGCGCCGCCGAGGGACACCGGCGCCGCTGCTGCCGGCTGGGGCGGCGGGAGCGGCGGGGGCGGAAGGAACGCCGGCCCCTCGCTACGGCCCCCGCCTCTTCCGCCGCCAAAACCGAGCGGCGGGCGCTCTCCGCTTAGCAGTCAATAATTCAGACGCGGGGGGCGGGGGGCGGCAACCGGCGTGACGCTGGCCGGGGGCGTGAATTATGCAGCCGCCGCCAGCTGCGTGTGCCAGTCAGCTGTCGCCACGGCGTTATGCGCGCCCGCCAGTCGCTTCGCCTGGCGAGGGTGAAGTCAGCACGCCTCTTGGTCTATAGTTGCTCGGGAAGGGGTGCGCCTCCGACGCCTTGACATCAATCGCAGTGGGCTAGCGAGGGAAATATTACACTACTGGCCATTAAAATTGCTGCACCAAGAAGAAATGCAGATGATAAACGGGTATTCATTGGACAAATATGTTATACTAGAACTGACATGTGATTACATTTTCACGCAATTTGGGTGCATACATCCTGAGAAATCAGTAACCAGAACAACTACCTCTGGCCGTAATAACGGCCTTGATACGCCTGGGCTTTGAGACAAACAGAGCTTGGATGGCGTGTACAGGTACAGCTGCCCATGCAGCTTCAACACGATACCACAGTTCATCAAGAGTAGTGACTGGCGTATTGTGACGAGCCAGTTGTTCGGCCACCATTGACCGGACGTTTTCAGTTGGTGAGAGATCTGGAGAATGTGCTGGCCAGGGCAGCAGTCGAACATTTTCTGTATCCAGAAAGGCCCCGTACAGGCCCTGCACCATGCGGTCTTGCATTATCCTGCTGAAATGTAGGGTTTCGCAGGGATCAAATGAAGGGTAGAGCCACGGGTCGTAACACATCTGAAATGTAACGTGCACTGTTCAAAGTGCCGTCAATGCGAACAAGAGGTGACCGAGACTTGTAACAAATGGCACTCTATACCATCACACCAGTATGGCGATGACGAATACACGCGTCCAATGTGCGTTCACCGCGATGTCGCCAAACACGGATGCGACCATCACGTTGCTGAAAACAGAACCTGGATTCATCCGAAAAAAAATGACGTTTTGCCATTCGTGCACCCAGGTTCGTCGTAGACTACACCATCGCAGGCGCTCCTGTCTGTGATGCAGTGTCAAGGATAACCGCAGCCATGCTCTCCGAGTGATGGTCCATGCTGCTTCAAACGTCGTCGAACTGTTCGTACAGATGGTTGTTGTCTTGCAAACGTTCCCATCTGTTGACTCACTGATCGAGACGTGGCTGCACGATCCGTTACAGCCATGCGAATAAGATGCCTGTCATCTCGACTGCTAGTGATACGAGGCCGTTGGAATCCAGCACGGCGTTCCGTATTACCCTCCTGAACCCACCGATTCCATATTCTGGTAACAGTCATTGGATCTCGACCAACACGGGCAGCAATGTCGCGATACGATAAACCGCAATCGCGACAGGCTACATTCGACCTTTACCGAAGTCGGAAACGTGATGGTACGCATTTTTCTTCTTTACACGAGGCATAACGACAACGTTTCACCAGGCAACGCCAGTCAACTCCTGTTTATGTATGAGAAATCGGTGCGAAACTTTCCTCATGTCAGCAAGTTGTAGGTGTCGCCACCCGCGCCAACCTTGTGTGAATGCTCTGAAAAGGTAATCAATTGCATATCACAATATCTTCTTCCTATCGGTTAAATTTCGCGTCTGTAGCACGTCATCTTCGTGGTGTAGCAATTTTAATGGCCAGTAGTGTCTTTCCATCTTTTTTTTGAGAACCAGAAGAAGATGCCGAGGAAGTGAGCCTGGAAGGAGTGGTGAGGGTACTGGGTTCAACAAGGGGCGGTTGGACGTCAAAAATAAAAAAAAAATATCACTTTTCAAAAATATGCCTATTTTGAAGCACACATCTTCCTGAATAGCTCTATGAATAAAACATACATACTTGAGATACTATAAGGAACGTTATTTGGTCTTTAAAGTGTACCAAGATGCAGCGCCACACCCCTTTGCACGGCATTCTTCTGCCATACGTAAGTGAAGAATATCATCACAGTAATTATCTACCAAATGCTGTAATGGAAGCCATGAAACCAATATCCAGGGACCTTGAAAAAGACAATTTATTGAAGAAATATCTTCACGGCGGTACCCAAAACCTAAATGAAAATTTTAGCCAACGTGTAAGGGAAAGACTGCCAAAAACCATTTTTTTGGGAGGAATGCACTTGCTATTGGTGTTTATGATGCAGTTTCACGTTTTAATGATGGTGTGAAAAGCAGGAAATATGTTTCAGAGAAAATTGGAATTAAACCCGGAGTGAACTGCATCGAACCTTTGTAGCGCGTAGTGAAAGCAGATATATCATTTTTGGAGGAGCCAAAATCAAGAAGAGTAAATGATAGGAACGTGAATAGGAAGAAAACTGATTTGTAAAATGAAAAGAACCTGCTTGTGGTGCTAGACAGTTCTAAAATAATATCAAATACAAGTAGAAGGCGTTCGATACAGTTCAGCACTGTCGCCTGATAAACAAAGTAAGAGCCTACGGAATATCAGACCAGCTGTGTGGCTGGATTGAAGAGTTTTTAGCAAACAGAACACAGCATGTTGTTATCAATGGAGAGACGTCTACAGACGTTAAAGTAGCCTCTGGCGTGCCACAGGGGAGTGTTATGGGACCATTGCTTTTCACAATATATATAAATGACCTAGTAGATAGTGTCGGAAGTTCCATGTGGCTTTTCGCGGATGATGCTGTAGTATACAGAGAAGTTGCAGCATTAGAAAATTGTAACGAAATGCAGGAAGATCTGCAGCGGATAGGCACTTGGTGTAGGGAGTGGCAACTGACCCTTAACATAGACAAATGTAATGTATTGAGAATACGCAGAAAGAAGGATCCTTTATTGTATGATTATATGATAGCGGAACAAACACTGGTAGCAGTTACTTCTGTACAATATCTGGGAGTATGCGTGAGGAACGATTTGAAGTGGAATGATCATATAAAATTAATTGTTGGTAAGGCGGGTACCAGGTTGAGATTCATTGGGAGAGTGCTTAGAAAATGTAGTCCATCAACAAAGGAGGTGGCTTACAAAACTCTCGTTCGACCTATACTTGAGTATTGCTCATCAGTGTGGGATCCGTACCAGATCGGTCTGACGGAGGAGATAGAGAAGATCCAAAGAAGAGCGGCGCGTTTCGTCACAGGGTTATTTGGCAACCGTGATAGCGTTACGGAGATGTTTAATAAACTCAAGTGGCAGACTCTGCAAGAGAGGCGCTCTGCATCGCGGTATAGCTTGCTCGCCAGGTTTCGAGAGGGTGCGTTTCTGGATGAGGTATCGAATATATTGCTTCCCCCTACTTATACCTCCCGAGGAGATCACGAATGTAAAATTAGAGAGATTAGAGCGCGCACGGAGGCTTTCAGACAGTCGTTCTTCCCACGAACCATACGCGACTGGAACAGGAAAGGGAGGTAATGACAGTGACACGTAAAGTGCCCTCCGCCACACACCGTTGGGTGGCTTGCGGAGTATCAATGTAGATGTAGATGTAGATGTAGAAACTTTAACGGCCATTTCCCACAAAACACAAATTTCTGTAATTACGTAAATGTAACATACAAAATAAATATCCTGTTACTTGTAAACATGGTATGCTTGTTAAACACAAACTCCTTAATGCAAAACTCTAGAATTTATCAAATCTATTAAAAAAGTGGTAAAAATTGAGATAATTAACAATAAAATTTGAATTATTTCTAAACATGTAGTTTAAAATGTAACAGCTCATTTATTTTTCATAAACTACGTAAAATCTATAGTTTCATACACCTGCAAGTATGGTTTGTACCCTGTGGTGTCACCGCCAGACACCGCACTTGCTAGGTGGTAGCCTTTATATCGGCCGCGGTCCGTTAGTATACGTCGGATTCGCGTGTCGCCACTATCAGTGATTGCAGACCGAGCGCCGCCACACGGCAGGTCTAGTCTAGAGAGACTCCCTAGCACTCGCCCTAGTTGTACAGCCGACTTTGTTAGCGATGGTTCACTGTCTACATACGCTCTCATTGGCAGAGACGACAGTTTAGCATAACCTTCAGCTACGTCATTTGCTACGACCTACCAAGGCGCCATATTCAGTTACTATTGATATTGTGAATCATGTACCTTCAAGAGCGACTCCATCATTAATGGATTAAAGTTAAGTATAAAACTAATTACGTCCGCTTTCTGACTTCTAATTCCTTGTCATGTTCCAGACCTGACGTCAGTATAGTTCTTCCCTCCTCACGGCAGCCTGCATGAGCTAAAACGCGTGCATTTCGGCATCCTCTAGCAACACGGTGTTGGCTCTTCTGCCAACACAACATACCCTGTGCAAAATTCATCAAAGAATCTCTCTTACTTAGAAAGAATAGTGTACCTGTAGCAACACACTGCAGCCAATAGTAAGTGAAAAAATGATGAAATTTCACATTTAAAAAAATTATTTTACTATGTTTTTGAACTTCCACTGTCACGAGCGTGAATCCCGAATCATTCCTGGCCACTCTATCAGAGTTTCATGAATTTATTTGTGAAAGTATAGACAGTGGAAGTTAAACCGTCCCGTGGTGTCTCTCTTGCTCGAAGTCGGCCTATTTGGCATTTACCCCACACAGTAATAACTCATCAATTAGAAAAAAATACTGATGACACAAAAATGAGCAGTAAGAAATGAAAATCGTCATGTATAGCACACCACAATATGGGGAGTTTCTCGATGACTACACCCACAGCACTGGAAGACTCATTATGAATACTGTCTGTGGTCCAGAAAGGAGTTGAAAATGCATCATCAAAACTTTCACTTTTCGCCAATAAAATAAAACACATGACAAATGATAAATCAAGTTTTAATATAATCTAAAATTATTTTTCTGGACAACTTCTGTTCCGTAGACAAAGTTTTATTTAAAAAGTGGTAACGTGTGTAAGAAAACGGTAAAACATACTTTTAAACGCAGTTGCATGAGTAAGACTGAAAAATATATTAAACATTAGGCTAGTGTGCCGTTTAGGAACTAGCAAATTGGCAGTATGTAGCTCTCAACAGTAACTTATAATGCGTACGTATCCTGTTAACTAAGTTATTCCGTCTCATTTCAGTGAAAAATAAGTGTAAACTAACTCGTGATTTGATCTGTTCTGACTTCTGTGAAGATCGTCTTTTCTGGGGGGGAGACGGGATGAGTGCAGTTCTGCCCCTCTGCCTCTTTCTGGGTACGTGCTGTGAGGAACTCACACAGACGTCCTTGTATGCTGTCCTACTTATTTAAACCATCGCGTTACACTGTAATGACTGTATTATTTTATTTTCTGTTATTGATTTATCATCATCAGATGTGCCTGTGTACCAAATATTTTTCAAACAGATACCATATTAATAAGCAATGAATTACAGATACTACATGGTTTCACACAATTTATAAAAATAACTTAGTCATTACGTTTGGAAAAGATACCTAGGGAAAGGTAGATACGTTAGGCAGTTCCTGTTGCCTTGGAAAAACCCTTTGGCGTTGCTGTCACCTGTTATTATGCAATATTGTTTCATTCTTTGCCAATATTTCATGGTTATCGTGTTATCAGTTCGGATATGATAAACTTTCTTGAGACTGTGAAGGTTGTGTCTACGAATCGGTATGGTTTTAGAAAGCATCGCACGTGCGAAACCCAGCTCGCCGTTTTCTCACATGCTAATATACTGAGAACTTTGGATAGAGTACATCTGACAGATTTCGTATTATAGATTTCCGGAAAGCATTTGACACGGTGCGCTATTGCTGGCTGTTAACGAAGGTACGAGCATATGGAGCAAGTTCACAGATATGTGAATGGCTCGAAGACTTCTTATGTAATAGAGCCCAGTATGTTGTCATAGGCGGCGAGTATTCATTAGAGACAAAGGTTTCGTCTAGGAGTGTCCCAAGGAAGTGTGATAGGGCCAATGTTGTCCTCTATATACATAAATGATTTGGCGGACAGCAATGTGCGGTTGTTTGCTGATGATGCCGTGGTGTACGGCAAGTTGTCGATACTGAGCGACTGTAGAAAGACTCAAGACGACTTACAAGGGGAGGCCGCCAATTGTGAAATTCAGATTCAATTCATACTGCGCATAACTAAAGCTCGTGGCCTGAGGTGTAACGTGGCAAAGCACCAAGATGCACTTCTCAGCCGTTTTCGAGAAAATAGACAGTTTAAAGAATCCGTTGCGGTGAAATACTCCCTACGATTAAAAATTTTCTACAGCGTCGTGACGCAGCGGTAAGCGCTCGGCTTCGTAATCCGAAGGTCGCCAGATAAAATCTCGCGCCATGCAACTTTTTTTTATTATTAGTTTTTTGTAATTCAAATGTAAACACACACACACACACACACACACACACACATAAACTATTAATGAATTGCTAATGCATGTTGGTGAAGGCGGATCGCTCTCCAATTGTACCGCCTCCATTTTTCCGTTTGTTTAACAGGGTGCACCAAAGCTCTCACGTCCGCACTGATTTTCGACGATGTGTAAGTTGCGCTAGGGACCGCATCTACCTTCTTTCGAAGTTAGCAGGCAACTACGCTTTTATGCGGCGGCTCGTTTCGGCCCATTCAACATCTGTCCTTCAAGTGTAACGAGTGAATAACGGAGTTTATATTTCATACCTGCCACAGCAAATTTGTGTTCGTGGGGTCTCTATTGTAATTCGAACGTTTGACTTGCGCTATACGTACTCGTTTCGGAATATCGTTTCTACGTCTTCCGTTAACTATACGTGGTAAACATTACGAAGACAATTAACAACATTTTTGAAATACAACTTTGTTTGCGGAAAACATAATGATGTTCGAAGTCGCCAGTTTTTCCATGACAAACGACTTTCAACAGCTTATTATATGCATAATTGTTGCAACTGATTGCCGGGAATTATATATATACGTGTTTGTGTGTATATACACATTTGAATTACAAAAAACAAATACTAAAAAAAAGGTTGCATGGGGGCGAGATTCGATCCGGCGACCTTCAGATTACGAACCCGAGTGCTTACCGCTGCGCCACGACGCTGTAGAAAATTATTAATCATAGAGAGTACTTCACCGCAACGGTTTCTTTTAACTGCCGATTTTCTCGACAACGGCTGAGCAAAGCATCTTGATGATTTGCCACGTTACACCTCTGGCCATGAGCTTTTATTATGAGCAGTATGAATCGAATCAATTTCACAATTGGCGGCCTTCCCTCGTTAGACGAAATTTCCAGTTGGTGTGATGGAATGGCAGCTATCTCTAAACGGAGAAAAATGTAAGTTAATGCAGATGAGTAGGAAGATCAAACCTGTAATGTTCGGTTACAGTATTACTAGGGTCTTGCTTGACACAGTCAAGTCGTTTAAATTCCTGGTCGTAACGTTGAAATGCGATGTGAGATGGAACGAACTTGTGAAAAGTGTGGCAGGAAAGGCAAATAGTCGACTCTGGTTTATTGGGGAATTTGAGGAAGGACTGGTTCACCTGTAAAGGAGACCGCATATAGAACGCTGGTGCGACCTATTCTTCAGTACTGCTCGAGTGTCTGGGACCCGTACCAGGTCGGATTGAAGAAATTCAGAGGCGGGCTGCTTGGTTAGAACAACACACAAGTGTTACAGAGGTGCTTCGGCAACTCAAATGGGAATCCCTGGAGCAAAGGTGACGTTCTTTGCTGGCATTTGAAGTTGACAGCCTAACGATTCTACTGCCGCCAACATGTACTGCGCGTAAGGACCACGTAGATTAGATACGTGAAATTAGGCCTCATACGGAGGCATACAGATACTCATTTTCCCCTCGCTCTACTTGAGGGTGGAACAGAACAAGTGACAAGTAATGGTACAGGGTACCCTCTGCCACACACCGTCCGGTGGCTTGCGGAGTATCGATGTAGATGTTACTATTTTGCGAATAATTGACCTGTTTGCTTCCGATGGTACATTGCCCGTCTGGTCTCAGAGTCCTATGTCAGCAGAAGACTAGCAGCGTATCTCATTAGGAGAGGCGTCCTCCACTGGAGACAGTTTTCGCAGAACCGAGACTGCTGGCTGCTTCATGCCATTGTGCACAGAGCCCGTGTCCTGGCCTTTCTGTGAATAGAGGGTGCTGCCGCCACACCCAACCCTGGAGAATAATTGAGTTTGACATCTTTTCCTTTTCTGCACGGGTACCAAAGTCCAAGAGGCCGTGCCACCACCTGGAAAACGTGTGTGTGTGTGTGTGTGTGTGTGTGTGTGTGTGTGTGTGTGTGTGTGTGTGTGTGTGTGTGAGAGAGAGAGAGAGAGAGAGAGAGAGAGAGAGAGAGAGAGAGAGAGAGAGATATATCTGCTTTCACTGTATAATTTTAGTTGGACTAATTAAGTCCTCCCACCATTGAGATTGGCACAAAAGACCCAACCAGTAGACGGAACACAGCTCCAGTTTGTTAACGTGCTTTCTGTGCGACAAAAGTGGGAAGTTTCTGCTGCGTTTCCCTATTTTCTCAGGAAATAAGCGACATTCTCGTCCGCCACACTGGCAAGAACACGAGTTGTCATCTCCAGGCAGAGTTTCCTGAAAAGTAGTGTGTGATGGAGGGATGTGAACTGAGACTTGGGCATTTGTCTCTGGGCCATTGTTTGTTGAGAGGCAGTTATCCGCAACTACTGTCTGCTTTTCAGCAGCTTGTTCCTTCCGTACTTCGCCACGAAAATTTTGTTGCATAATTTGACTATAAATTATTGCTCCTTGTTCCATCGATAACTTCGATTTAACAAGCTGCCCAGAGTAGCAGATGTGGTTGCGCTCTCTCCACGCGATCTTCCACATTTTTTGCTTCTTCCCAACAGCGCTAATTTTTGTTTTGTTTTTGAGTATTTACTACGATTTATGCCAATCGTTGGAGAAAATAAATGACTGTTAATTTCAGTCTCGACTTACATTTCAAGATCCCTCACTGCCGTATGACGTTTCCACGGTTAGGCAGTCCACAAGTATATATTACACTCCCAATGTTTTGTGCTCATTTTGGCGTTGTTTTCGTTGTCTACAGTCGCCAAAGTCACCTATCAGTTCAAAAATTGTTCAAATGGCTCTGAGCACTATGGGACTTAACATCTGTGGTCATCAGTCCCCTAGGCGTAGAACTACTTAAACCTAACTAACCTAAGGACATCACACACATCCATGCCCGAGGCAGGATTCGAACCTGCGACCGTAGCAGCTATCAGTTCTATTAAGAATTCATAGGAAGAACTATCATTGCACTAGCTCGTTTTTTTATAATCAAAGGTTTGTTTTGCAACGAGCATTGCAGTTAGGCTCCTCCAGTCAGACCTGGAACGCACCAGATAAGACTCCAGACACAGCCTCCAAGCCTTTGATAGTATTTGTGGATGAAATACAAATTCACACTAAACGCACGCGCACACACATGCGCACACGCACACACACACACTCTCTCTCTCTCTCTCTCTCTCTCTCTCTCTCTCTCTCTCTCTCTCAATTACTCAGCATATACACGAAGAGATTAGAGAAGAAATTAAAAAAATTGGGAGAGGGGTTAGAGAAGATTGTTCTGGAGTAAGGTCCGGCAAATGAGTCGGCCATAGGTTTTTTGAGATGACAGATACCGCAAAGAGCTCATCCAGAAGATACGTGGCGTTGTTAATTGTGTGCGCAGTAGCGCATCTTTCTGAAACCATGGGTGGCTCATTTCGTCTACCTATAGGTGCCAATGACACGGTGGAAACAATAACGTCCACTTTTGAAACTTCCTGACAGATTAAAACTGTGTGCTGGACTGAGACTCGAATTCGGGACCTTTGTCTTTCGCGTGCAAGTGCTGTGAGGACTAGTCGTCAGTCGCGCTTGGGTAGCTTAGTTGTGGAGCATTTCTCCGCGAAAGGCAAAGGTCCCGAGTTCGAGTCTCAGTCCGGTAGATAGTTTTAATCTGTCAGGAAGTTTCATGTCAGCGCACACACCACTGCAGAATGAAAATTTCATTCTGGAAACATTCACTTTTGACGGTTTCTTCAAAAAATGAAGATCCAACAATGCACCGACTGGATACTGCTAACCACATTACAATTGTTTCATGGTGCAATGACCATTAAAGCAGAGCACGCCGTTTCCTCGTGAATCATAATCGTGTGTTTTTCTGGGCTGTGTTGCATAATCAGAAATATCCAACAACGTCTGCTCGTTTGGTTTAGATTGTCTTGCAATTAATCCGACATCTAACAATCATGGTGTGTCCCGAAATTTCTCATTAAGTTGACGAAGAACATTACGAATAGCTGTAGCTGTCTCCGGGAATATTTCAGCAAGTTATTCAAGCACTAAATCCTTGTATTTATCACGGTGCGAAACATCTTCAATAACAAAACCATTTAAGAACAAACCGAACATCTAAACAGGACACATCGAATTTAACAGATTTCATCAACTGAACCAAACAGTTGAATGTTAACGCAATAGTAGAGCGAATAAGAAACAGATGCGTACCCATGAGAAAATCAGTTCTGCCACCATGTGTTCTGCCAACTTCGTTTTGAACATTCAACATAATCTACATCTGTAGTCTAGTGACAACGACTTTTCGAATTTTTTAAAAATCAGGGAAATTCACTACCGAAGATGCGGCTTCTTAACTGGGAGAAATGTTACGCGACAGGCAAATAAGTATGTGGACGCGTGTGAACTTTAGCGTAAAAAGAAAAAGCATTTTGTGGTCTGACGTGAACCGTGTTCACAAAACTCACACAACACAGCACAGTATTTACAATACTCAAAATGTGCAACAAATGTAAACAGCAGTTAGATGGTTACACGCAATAATGTATGCGCAGCACTGCCAAAGACAGCGCAACAAGACCGCCATTTTTATTTGAACACGACGCCATCAGCGGAGTGCAGTACAGTTAAGCGCACAGCGGCAAAAACAAAAACAAAAAAATAATCCCTCTATGCTTTTGTTTCGCGCTCGACATATTTCAGAGCAACGAGATCGCTAAATTAAACAATACTGCGTGACAGTTTAAATGTTTGGGATTTGAATTTCGGCACGGTTCATTATATAACGGACGGTCCGCTGTCCAAATAAAATACATCAGTTGTTATTCGGAGCCCTTGGTGGCAGGATTTAGAGGCAGCTCTAGGCAGCTGTGCGTTTGTAGATCGTTGTTCATTTGGCGGATCGTACGACGGGGTGAACTGCAGAGAAGTGTACAAGTGTAGCGAAGAGAAGGTGGCTTTGCAATATTTTGCATTCGTCCACTATGCTGCTGCCTAATCCTCGCTGGGTGTCGCTGGTCCCCACAAGAAAATTTTTGTCCCTCATCGGAATATATGGTGATACCAAACCTGAAAGTAAGTTATAGGAATATCTGAGACACAAGCATTTTCTTATTTGTCTTACGTTCTCGTCTGGGAACCATTAACATTTTGAAACGACATGTGGAGGGCCGAAGGGGGAAAATGATAGTGGGTACTGGATGTATTACTGTCAACTATACGGCAAATGTTCGGTTACGGAGTTGTGTGGAGCCGGTATGTGTGTTGCCGAAAGTGACGGAATAACAACATACAATTATACTGAAACACCAAAGAAACTGGCACAGAGACATGTAAACACGCAGAGTACGGCGCTGCGGTCGGAAACGCCTATATAAGATAACAAGTGTCTGCGACAATTGTTAAATCGGTTACTGTTGCTACAGTGGCAGGTTGCCAAGATTTAAGTGAGTTTGAGCCTGGTGCTATAGTCGGTGCAAGAGCGATGGGGCACAGCATCTCAGAGAGAGCCACGAAGTGGCGATTTTCCCGTACGACCATTTCACGAGTGTACCGTGAATAAAAGATATTCGGTAAAACATCAAATCTCCAACATCGCTAAGGCCGGAAAAAGATCTACAAGAACGGGACCAATGACGGCTGAAGAGAATCGTTCAAAGTGACAGAAGTGTAACCCTTCCACAAATTTCTCCAGATTTCAATGCTGGGCTACCAACAAGTGTCAGAGTGCGAACCATTCAAAGAAACATAATCGAAATGGGCTTTCGGAGCCGAAGGCCCGCTCGTGTACCCTTGATGACTGCACGACACGAAGCTTTACGCCTCGGCTGGGCCCGTCAACACCGACATTGATTTGTTGATGATTGGAAATATGTTGCCTGGTCGGACGAGTGTCGTTTCAAATTGTATCGAGCGGATGGACGTGTACGGGTATGGACAGAACCTCATAAACCCATGGACACTGCATGTCAGCAGGGGACTGTTCAAGCTGGTGGAGGCTCTGTAATGGTGCGGGGCGTGTGCAGTTGGAGTGATATGGGACTCCTCATACGTCTAGATACGACTCTGACAGGTGAGACTTACGTAACCATCCTGACTGATCACGTGCATCCATTCATGTCCATTGTGCATTCCACCAGGGCAATTCCAGCAGGACAACGCGACAACCCAAGCTTTCAGAACTGCTACAGACTGGCTCCAGGAACACTATTCTGAGTTTAAACACTTTCGCTGGCCTCCAGACACCCCAGACATGAACATTACTGAGCATGTCTGAGATGTCGTCCAATATGCTATTCAGAAGAGATCTCCACCCCCTCGTACTCTACCGGATTTATGGACAGCCATGCAGGATTCATGGTGTCAGTTCCCTCCAGCACTATTTCAGAGATTAGTCGAGTCCATGCCACGTCATACTGCGGCACTTACGCGTGCTCGCGGGGGCCCTACACGATATTCGGCAGGTGTACCAGTTTCTTTGGCTCTTCAGTGTACATGCACGGGAAAGACAAAAATTGTGGAGTTCAAAGAAAGAGTTCTCTGCGTGTATAGAAGTCGTGGATAAAAATTTGGAAACAGCAAAAACGCAACACACTGCCATGCCTAATACTGTGTAGGAAAACCGTTGGCATTGAAAACAGCTTCCATTCGTCTCAGAACTGATATATGCAGGTCCTATAAGGTTTTAAAGCGAATCTTGCACCAACCTACCACAAAATAGTGGCAAGTTCAGGTAACGACGATGGAGATGGATAGTGATCACACACCCTTCTTTCCAAAGTAGACCTCAAAAGCTAAATGATACTGTCATCTGGAGAAAGTGGTGGCCAGAGGATATATGAGAATTCATCTTCGTCCTAACAAAACCAGTAGTGGACGAGCTGCGTGAACAGGTTCTCTGCAGTGTTGGAGCACAGCGTCACCGTTGGGCAACAAGCATCGTATTATGTGGTCGACCTGATCAGCCAAAAAGGATTGCGACCTTTCAGAGCAACCATACAGGCCATGGAATACCACGACTTGGCTAGCAATATCATTACCGAAATCACTGTTGTCACGCAGATTCGGCCAGTAGCTGGAAAGAGTGTGAAACGTGTTTATTCGACTAAAATGTTTTCTCCTATTTTTCTGTAGCCCTGATAGCTCCAACATAGTGCGCTTGCAATAACACAGAACACTGTTCTGAGGACGACCGTCACTTTCAACGTGTTCGGGGAACTGCACAGGGCCGGCCGCTGTGGCCGAGCGGTTCTAGGCACTTAAGCCCGGAACTGCGCTGCTGCTACGGTCGCAGATTCGAATCATGCCTCGGGCATAGATGTATGTGATGTCCTTAGGTTAGTTAGGTTTAAGTAGGTCAAAGTTCTAGGGGACTGATGACCTCAGAAGTTAAGTCCCATGATGCTCAGAGCCATTTGAACCTTTTGAACTACACAGGTGGCGTTCTTAGTTAGATGCAACAGTGTCACCTGGAAGCTTGGTAGGCATTTGCATTTATACTCAGGCATGCCTTTCTCGCGGTGATCCTATATTTATGTCCAACCTCTGTAGTTGTTGACAGCCGCACAACAGAAAAGGCCAATAGATACTTATAGTAAGGAAAGGAAATTTTTTAGAAGTTCCATCAAGATATCAGTTACTGAAAAAAAAGATTCTTAGCTTTATGATGCGATCAGGATGTTTTTTGGGGGACAAAATGAGGTCCATAGCACTGATCATCAGCAAGTCATCTATTCGACAACAGATAGGAGAACGTGTCTCAATACAGTGATCGATTTTAAAATCACATGGAGTGCTCACTAGAAAGACCCATAGGCAGTTTCCGGTATTTTCTACTGTTTTTGTAATTGTGGGACATGACATCTACATGTACATGGATACTCTGCAAATCATTTAAGTGCCTGGCTGAGGGTTCATCGAACCACCTCCATAATTCTCTATTATTCCAATCTCGTATAGCGCGCGGAAAGAATGAACACATATATCTTTCAGTACGAGCTCTGATCTCCGTTATTTTATTGTGGTGATCGTTCCTCCCTATGTACGTCGGTGTCAAAAAAAATATTTTCGTATTCGGAGTAGAAAGTTGGTGATTAGAATTTCGTGAGAAGATTCCGTCGCAACGAGAAACGCCTTAATTTTAATGATGTCCAGCCCAAAACCTGTATCATTTCTGTGATGCTCTCTCCCATATTCCGCGATAATACAAAACGTACTGTCTTTCTTTGAACTTCTTCGATGTATTACGTAAGTCCTATTGGTAAGAATGCCACACTGCGCAGCAGTATTCTAAAGAGGACGGACAAGCGCAGTGTAGGCAGTCTCCCTAGTAGGTCTTTTACATTTTCTAAGTGTCCTGCCAATAAAACGCAGATTGTTTCGTACACCGTTTGCAAATATTAGGTGTCGTACATATTTACACTGAGGCGACAAAAGTCAACGAATAGCGATATGGACACGTACATTTGCGATAATACCAGTTATACAAGGCATAAAGGTACACCGCATTGGCGGAGCTGTCATTCGTACTCAGCTGTTTCATGTCAGAAGCCTTTGGGCGTGATTATGGGCGCACGACGAGAATTAAGACTTTGAACGCGGAATGGTACGAGTAGCTAGACACATGGGACATTCCATTTCGGAAATGGTTAGGGAATTCAATATTCCGAGATGCACACTGTCAAGAGTGTACCGAACCCACCACATTTCAGGCGTTACCATGTCACCACGCACAACGCTGTGCCCGACGGCCTTCGCTCCAGGTTGTCAACAAAACACTGTGCAGTCTGCCGGCGGCTCCATAACAGTTTGGGCTGTGTGTCGACTGGTCAAGCTGGACCATTTATTCACTGGAAATGGTTATATTCGGCGACTTGGAACACATCTGCAGCCATTCATGGATTTCGTATTCCCAAACAGCACACTGGGGTCGCATTCGGGAGGACGGCCACCCTGATTTAGCTTTTCCGTGATTTCCCTAAATCGCTCCAGGCAAACGCCGGGATGGTTCCTTACAAAGGGCACGGCCGACTTCCTTCCCCCTCCCTCCCTAATCCGATGAGACCGATGATCTCGCTGTCTGGTCTCCTCCCCCAAACAACCCAACCCAACAGTATTCCCAAACAATGATGGAATTTCTATAGATCACAATGGTACTTGTCATTAGGTACCATAGTTCGCTATTAGTTTGAAGGACATCTATTAGTTTGAAAAACATTCTGGACACTCAGACCGAACTGTTTGACCACCCATGTCGCCGTACATTTATTCCAGCGAACATTTATGGGACATGACTGAGAGGTCAGTTCGTACACAAAATCCTGCACCGGGAACACTTAATTCTTAAATCATAGGCTTTCGTGCCTACGGCCTTGCCGCAGTGGTAACACCGGTTCCCGTCAGATCACATAAGTTAAGCGCTTTCGGGCTTGGCTAGCACTTGTATGGGTGACCATCAGGTCTGCCGAGTGCTGTAGGCAAGCGGGGTGCACTCAGCCCTTGTGGCGCAAACTGAGGAGCTACTTGACTGAGAGGTAGCGGCTCCGGTCTCGGAAACTGACACACGGCCGGGAGAGCGGTGTGCTGACCACGTGCCCCTCCATGTCAGCATCCAGCGACGCCTATGGACTGAGGATGACACGGCGGCCGGTCGGTTCCGTTGGGCCTTCATGGTCTGTTCGGGAGGAGTTAGACTTTTGTAGTAAGCAAAATTCTGTATACTTTTAAAACTACTTAGGTAAGGCGTGGATGGTTAAACGATACATTGTCGGCCACGCGCCATCTTGTACCGTAAAACGCAAGGTATTCTACCGTAGAACACGTGATATTTGAAAATGAACTGAGGTTCTTTGGTGTCTTAACAATTGACATGTTTTGAAAATGGAAAATTGTTAGCTGTAAATAGTTGTAAAATGGTGATGACAGTACGAGTTCTCACATTCGTCACCACTGAACAGACGCTGTAAACATTGTAAAGTGGTGATGAATCATCACAATAGTATGTCTTAAAAGACATCATAGTCGCCGTTCACTGTATGAAATATTTATTATTACGATTGCAATTTCGGCCTTAGGGCCATTTTCAAGTAACACTGCAAAAGTTGCATTCTGTCAGAATATAAGACTATCTGACATAAGTGCATGTCGTCGTCAAAATGCAGCCTTTTGACGACAACTTACACTCATACCAGATAGTCTTATATTCTAACAGAATGTAACTTTTGCAGTGTTACTTAAAAATGGCCCTAAGGCTGAAATTGCAATCGTAGTAATAAATATTTCATACAGTCAACGGCGACTATGATGTCCTCTAAGAAATATTATACAACTGTGAATCCCAACCATGAGAAGTCAATCACAATAATATGCGTGTACATTGCTGATACTTAAAACTTCTGGAGTATCTCACGATACCAACCCGAACATACGTTGTGTAGTCCCGCTTACTGTAGTAAAGGAGGAGATTATTTAATAAGGTAAACACAGATCCGAAGATGACAACAGAGAAGTTCCAAAACAAGTCATTTATATGAATAAACGATTTCAGTGACCTTTGTTCAGTATTCAAAATAATACAGATCATCCCCAAGCTGAGGATGTTATAAGCACAACAGTGATGCAGACGAAGATCTAAAACCCTTTCCAAAAACAAATTTCCATTACTTTTTTGAAATCACCTTGCAACAAAATTTTTGTGTCACATTGTAACGTATGTAAAATACAGGAAAATGAAGTTGAAATGTCAGACAACCTTGTAAGTGCTGCAACTGTGACATACTGTCTCTTGGCGGTGCTTTGTTTTGACGGACGACGAATGTTGAGAAAAAATATCACGAATTTTTCCACTCTAATGTCTTAATCGTATGTCACCTGAAGATGTGGCTTTTAGCGCCACGAAACCAGTAGTGGTTATGGTAATACAGGAGCAAATACAGCTGAAGCGGTTTTAATATCCAAGAGGAATTAAGTCAAATGTATTCTTCGAACGATCTAAAATAGACGCAGTTTTATTGCAATACATCAGTGTTTTAAAACACTGCCCAAGAGAGAGAGGGAGGGAGTGAGAGGCGGGTGAAGTCACAGGTGGGAGAGGGAGGCGGCAGGAAAGGTCAGTGACCGGCCGCGTCTTCGCCTCCAGGGACCAGGAGGTGCCCTTGCTCGGCCTTAACGCCGGCCGGAGTCTGGGCAGCTGACCTTAGGCGGCAGACCGACACCTCGGGGCCGCGAACTTCGTTCTTCGCTGCAACGAGAAGTTCACGCCGCCCTCGAGAGTAATAAAGGCCACTGCGATGAGGCCATCCAAAGTTCTAAGTGGCGCCGAGCTCCGTCGCGTAAACATGGCACCCGAACTGCCTCCCATCCCATCCCATACCTTCCCTTCCCTGCCCTTCGATCTGGCTGCTAAATGGGCCACCTATTGACACCGTGACCGGCTCGCATAAACAATGCCGGGAAGGTTCTCAGGCGCAGTACCGGAAGAGAAAAATTGGTGGAAGGAAACTCGGTTATGCTTTTCTCAGCTAATCTTTCGGTTAGTACTATCTTCCCTGCACTCTATCATTACTCTATTGTTTCATCTTTTCATGAAATACCAGAACGTGATTTTTCGTCCAAACTTTTCTCATTAGCATCATCATAATCTTCTTCACTTCATGCATCAGGTCTTTTATGTTTTGCCTCTTTCGGTATCCATCACTATCTCGGCCTTGATTGACTACCTTTCCAAAGTGGTTGAAATCTTCTTAGCCGGGGAGGTAACCTTTGTTCAGTCATTCTTTTGAGATGGTCATTACAGTTTATCGTATTTTCTTGTATTTTATTCAGGATCTTGAATATACACTACTGGCCATTAAAATTGCTACACCAAGAAGAAATGCAGATGATAAACGGGTATTCATTGGACAAATATATTATACCAGAACTGACATGTGATTACATTTTCATGCAATATGGGTGCACAGATCCTGAGAAATCAGTACCCAGAACAACCACATCTGTCCGTAATAACGGCCTTGATACGCCTGGGCATTGAGTCGAACAGAGTTTGGATGGCGTGTAAAGGTACAGCTGCCCATGCAGCTTCAACACGATACCACAGTTCATCAAGCATAGTGACTGGCGTATTGCTCAGCCACCGTTGACGAGACGTTTTCAATTGGTGAGAGATTGGGAGAATGTGCTGGCCATTGTAGCAGTCGAACATTTTGTGTGTCCAGAAAGGCCTGTACAGGACTTGCAACATGCGGTCGTGCATTATCCTGCTGAAATGTAGGGTTTCGCAGGAATCGAATGAAGGGTGGAGCCACGGGTCGTAACA
This sequence comes from Schistocerca piceifrons, assembly GCF_021461385.2. Lineage (NCBI taxonomy): Eukaryota > Metazoa > Arthropoda > Insecta > Orthoptera > Acrididae > Schistocerca > Schistocerca piceifrons. The sequence continues at coordinate 59,466,562 of NC_060147.1, read as the reverse complement.
CATCTGGAACGTAACGACGACTGTTCAAAGTGCCGTCAATGCGAACAAGGGGCGACCGAGACGTGTAACCAATGGCACCCCACACCTTCACGCCGGGTGATGCGCCAGTATGGCTATGACGAATACACGCTTCCAATGTGCGTTCACCGCGATGTCGCCAAACACGGATGCGGCCGTCATGATGCTGTAAACAGAACCTAGATTCATCGGAAAAAATGACGTTTTGCCATTCGTGCACCCAGGTTCGTCGTTGAGTACACCATCGTAGGCGCTCCTGTCTGTGATGCAGCGTCAAGGGTACCCGCAGCCATGGTCTCCGAGCTGATAGTCCATGCTGCTGTAAACGTCGTCGAACTGTTCGTGCAGATGGTTGTTGTCTAGCAGACGTCCCCACTTGTTGACTCAGGGATCTAGAGGCGGCTGCATGATCCGTTACAGCCATGCGGATAAGATGCCTGTTATCGCGACTGCTAGTGATACGAAGCCGTTGGGATCTAGCATGGCGTTCCGTATTGCCCTCCTGAACCCACCGATTCCATATTCTGCTAACAGTCATTGGATCTCGACCAACGCGAGCAGCAATGTCACGATACTATAAACTGCAATCGCGATAGGCTACAATCCGACCTTTATCAAAGTCGGAAACGTAATGGTACGCATTTCTCCTCCTTACACGAGGCATCACAACAACATTTCACCAGGAAACGCCGGTCAACTGATGTTAGTGTATGAGAAATCGGTTGGAAACTTCCCTCATGTGAGGACGTTGTAGGTGTCGCCACCGGCGCCAGCCTTGTGTGAATGCCCTGAAAAGCTAATCATTTGCGTATCACAGCGTCTTCTTCCTGTCGGTTAAATTTCGCGTCTGTAGCACGTCATCTTCGCGGTGTAGCAATTTTAATGGCCAGTAGTGTATTAAACTGTTCTCTGGTTTCTATATTTTCAAAATCTGCCGGCTCTTGCGCATCGCTTTCCTGCTCCTACAAACTTCACCTCCGTAGCCTGTATGCGATTTCCTTGACCTTAACTTACAACCCACGATTCACTTCCGTAAGTAAGCAGTGGAACTTCCATTCTCTTAATAAATTTGATTCTCCTTTATTTCCTCATTTTATTTTTGACTTCTGTTATTTTTCCACATATTTACCCAAACCTTGCTAATTTCTTCTCTGCGTCTTCGTCTTACTCAGATGTGACTTCACAACCCAAACAGTTCAAATAATTGTCCTGTTTTATTGTTAATGACAATTTTTGTCCGTACAGCATACTTCCCTTTGAAAGAAATTTTTACTGAAATCCCTAAATGGTACTCCTCACAAACATTACCTAATAAATGTATTCCCCTTAGTACGCCATCTTCATTATTCGCCAACAGTATGTCGTTGTTTACATATAAAAAACAGTTCAAGCGGTAATTAGCCGGCCGGGGTGGCCGATCGGTTCTAGGCGCTACAGTCTGGAACGCGCGACCGCTACGGTCGCAGGTTACTTAGGTTTAATTAGTTCTACGTTCTGGGGGACTGATGACCTTAGAAGTTAAGTCCCATAGTGTTCAGAGCCAAGCGGTAATTACTGTTAACCTTAATTCCCCCGTTAAAAATGCCCTCCCATTTCCGAATTGCGTCATCTAAATAAATGTTAAAAATGGTGTGTGAAACGCTACCTCTTTGTCTTACTCCTTTGTTTGAGGGTATAAGGTGTGTTACAGTGTCATTTATATCTAAAATTGAGGTCGTTTGTTTGTACAGACTTTCTAGAACGTTTCTTAGGTGGATTCTCTCTTCCGGAATTCTTAGTGTTATGCTGTCAATCCGTCTAACTTTGTTTGACTTCATTGCTTAGTTTACTTCCGTGGCTAGTAATGTCAAAAAGTCTGCGTTATTTTGTTCGTTTACTGTGCTATCCCATTCTCCGTCATCGAACTTCAGAGTTTCGGAGTGTGCCTGTCAAATTCTTTAATGAGCCTTTCTAATTAGAAACCACGCCCAACAGTTTGAAGATAGTAGTTACGAATTTTCATTTTACATTAACTGCGTATTTAGTACTACGGACTGAATAACGGCCAGATCGAAAGTATCTGCACGCATATGGATTCCTTCCACGGATTTGATTTGAGTGTTCAGAGACATTTAGCGGCCAATATAGGTCACCTTTTTAAAAGTGTTATCCACACATGTTATTCACAAGTCTACGGCCTCCAATAGCGCCTACGGAGCATACTATACACACGGCACCAGTGAGTGAGTGTGTGTGTGTGTGTGTGTGTGTGTGTGTGTGTGTGTGTGTGTGTAAAACATGTAAGTGTAATATTTAACAAATAAACAAAATATTCTGTGGTAATGTTGTGTGTGAGTGAATGCCTAAGGGACGAAACTGCTGAGGTCATCCGTCCCTAGACTTACACACTACTTCACCTAAATTATCCTAAAGACAAACATACACACCCATGCCCGAGGGAGGACTCGAACCTCTGGCGAGAGGTGGTAGTGATGCTGTTCCTGGATACTTCAACAGTGATAGTAATATGATCGCTTCTGCAATGGGGTAAAGGACTACGTACACATCTACATGATTACTCTCTCGATCAAAGTTGACTGGCAGATGGTTTGTTGAAATACCCACAAGCTGTTTCCGTGCGGTTCTGCCCTCGAACAGAACCGAGGAAACCCAATACTAAAATCTTTCCGTGTGAGCTCTGATTTCTCTGATTGTATTATGATGACCATTTCTCGCTACCTAAGTAGGCGCCAACGAAATATTTTACCACTGTCAGGATAAAGCTGGTGATCGGAATTTCATGAGACGATTTTGCCACAACGAAGAAAGATTTTGTTTTAATGACTGCCGCCTGAAATCACCTATTATATCCGTGACTCTCTCTCTCTCTCTCTCTCTCTCTCTCTCTCTCTCTCTCTCTCTCTCTCTCCCGCTTCGCCATAATACAAATGAGCTTGCCCTCCTTTGAACTTCCTCGACGCTCTCAGTCAACTCTGTCTGGTAAGGGTTTCATACTGCTCAGTATTACTCTAGCAGAGGACGGATAAGGGTAACGTAGGCAGTCCCTTCAGTGTATTTGATGTGTTTTATAAGTGATCTGCCAATAAAAGACAGCCTCTGGTTCCTTTTCCCTGCAGCATTATCTATGAGGTCGTTCCAATTTAAGTTACGCGTAATTGCAATCCCTAACTCTTCAGTTGTGTTGAATTCGTAGCCTTTAGATTTATGTGGTTTATCGCGTAACCGAAATTCAGCCGATTCCTTCTAGTACTCATGTGGATATCTTTAGACTTTTAGTCATTTAGAGTCAATTACTGCTTTCGCACAATACAAATATCGTGTCTAAATCGTTTTCCAACTGGTTTTGATCATTTGATGACTTTGTAACACTATAAATGACAGTATCGTCTGCAAACAATGTAAGAGGCTGCTCAAATTGTCTCTTAAGTCTTTTATAAAGATCAGGGTTAGCAAGGTGCCAATAACACTTCCCTAAGGAACGCTAGATGTTTCTCCTGTCTTAGCCGCGCGGGATTAGCCGAGCGGTCTAGCGCTGCAGTCATGGAATGTGCGGTTGGTCCCGGCGGAGGTTCGAGTCCTGTCTCGGGCATGGGTGTGTGTGTTTGTCCTTAGGATAATTTAGGTTAAGTAGTGTGTAAGCTTAGGGACTGATGACCTAAGCAGTTGTCCCATAAGATTTCGCACACATTTTTCTCCTGTCCTACTCCATGATTTTCCGTCAACTACTACTAACTGTTAACTTTTTAACTCGAGTCGAGTCGGACGATTGTAAGCACGCAATTTAATTAGAATTCACTTGCTACGATCGTTGTCAAACGTGTTCTGGAAACCTAAAAATATGCAATTAGTTTGACATTACCTGACAGCACTAATTACTTCGTGAAAATACCCTGAAATGGGCCGGCCGTTGTGGCTGAACGGTACTAGGCGCTTCAGTCCGGAACCGCGCTGCTACTAACGGTCGCAGGTTCGAATCCTGCCTCGGCCATGGATGTGTATGATGTCCTTAGGTTAGTTAGGTTTAAGTAGTTCTAAGTTCTAGGGGACTGATGACCTCAGATGTTAAGTCCCATTGTGCTTAGAGCCATTTGAACCACTTTTTACACTTAGATGTCAACAGTTGTGGGATATTGATATGCACATGTACAAATAGCGGTTGTATCGCATTCACAGAGTATGAGAGCGTAGCGCATTGTCAGAACCGTAATTTGTACTCAGGTGGTACAGTCAAAGGCTTTGCGAGGTGGTTGTGGCCTCGCGGCGAGAATTAACAAACTTCGAGCGCGGAATGGTAGTGACAGTTAGAAGCATCGGAATTTCCATTACTGAAACTGTCAGGCAGTTCAATAATCAGAGATCCAAGGAGCATGCTAAGAATGCCAAATTTCAGGCATTATCTCTCACCACAGGCAACGCAATGGCAGACGACCTTTACTTACCGACGGAGAGGAGCGATGTCTGCATAGGCTTGTTAGTGCTAACATACAAGCAACAGCGCCTGAAATAACGGCAGAAATCAATGGGGGATGTACGACGAACGTATCCGTTAAGGCAGTGCCTCGAAACTTGGCGTTAATGAGGTATGGCAGCACACGACCGACGCGGGTGTGTTTGCTAAAGCACATCTTCTGCAGCGCCTGTTCTGAGCTCGTGACCACATCCGTTGGACCCTAGACGACTGGAAAACCCTGGCCTCGTCAGAAGTGTCCAAATTTCAGTTGGTATGAGCTAATGGTAGCGTTAGTGTGTGGCGCGGATCCCACGAGGTTATGAAGCCAAGCGGCCAACAAGGCGCTATGCAAGCTGGTGGTGGCTAAATAATGGTGTGGGCTGTGTTTACATGGAGCGGACTGGGTCCTCTACATTTATACTCCGCAAGCCACCCAACGGTGTGTGGCGGAGGGCACTTTACGTGCCACTGTCATTACCTCCATTTCCTGTTGCACTCGTGTATGGTTCGCGGGAAGAACGACTGTCTGAAAGCCTCCGTGCGCGCTCGAATCTCTCTAATTTTACTTTCGTGATCTCCTCGGGAGGTATAAGTAGGGGGAAGAAATACACTCCTGGAAATGGAAAAAAGAACTCATTGACACCGGTGTGTCAGACCCACCATACTTGCTCCGGACACTGCGAGAGGGCTGTACAAGCAATGATCACACGCACGGCACAGCGGACACACCAGGAACCGCGGTGTTGGCCGTCGAATGGCGCTAGCTGCGCAGCATTTGTGCACCGCCGCCGTCTGTGTCAGCCAGTTTGCCGTGGCATACGGAGCTCCATCGCAGTCTTTAACACTGGTAGCATGCCGCGGCAGCGTGGACGTGAACCGTATGTGCAGTTGACGGACTTTGAGCGAGGGCGTATAGTGGGCATGCGGGAGGCCGGGTGGACGTACCGCCGAATTGCTCAACACGTGGGGCGTGAGGTCTCCACAGTACATCGATGTTGTCGCCAGTGGTCGGCGGAAGGTGCACGTGCCCGTCGACCTGGGACCGGACCGCAGCGACGCACGGATGCACGCCAAGACCGTAGGATCCTACGCAGTGCCGTAGGGGACCGCACCGCCACTTCCCAGCAAATTAGGGACACTGTTGCTCCTGAGGTATCGGCGAGGACCATTCGCAACCGTCTCCATGAAGCTGGGCTATGGTCCCGCACACCGTTAGGCCGTCTTCCGCTCACGCCCCAACATCGTGCAGCCCGCCTCCAGTGGTGTCGCGACAGGCGTGAATGGAGGGACGAATGGAGACGTGTCGTCTTCAGCGATGAGAGTCGCTTCTGCCTTGGTGCCAATGATGGTCGTATGCGTGTTTGGTGCCGTGCAGGTGAGCGCCACAATCAGGACTGCATACGACCGAGGCACACAGGGCCAACACCCGGCATCATGGTGTGGGGAGCGATCTCCTACACTGGCCGTACACCACTGGTGATCGTCGAGGGGACACTGAATAGTGCACGGTACATCCAAACCGTCATCGAACCCATCGTTCTACCATTCCTAGACCGGCAAGGGAACTTGCTGTTCCAACAGGACAATGCACGTCCGCATGTATCCCGTGGCACCCAACGTGCTCTAGAAGGTGTAAGTCAACTACCCTGGCCAGCAAGATCTCCGGATCTGTCCCCCATTGAGCATGTTTGGGACTGGATGATGCGTCGTCTCACGCGGTATGCACGTCCAGCACGAACGCTGGTCCAAGTGAGGCGCCAGGTGGAAATGGCATGGCAAGCCGTTCCACAGGACTACATCCAGCATCTCTACGACCGTCTCCATGGGAGAATAGCAGCCTGCATTGCTGCGAAAGGTGGATATACACTGTACTAGTGCCGACATTGTGCATGCTCTGTTGCCTGTGTCTATGTGCCTGTGGTTCTGTCAGTGTGATCATGTGATGTATCTGACCCCAGGAATGTGTCAATAAAGTTTCCCCTTCCTGGGACAATGAATTCACGGTGTTCTTATTTCAATTTCCAGGAGTGTATATTCCATACCCCATTCAGAAACGCTCCCTCTCGAAACCTGGACAGCAAGCTACACCGCGATGCAGAGCGCCTCTCTTGCAGAGTCTGCCACATGAGTTTGCTAAACATCTCCGTAAAGCTATCACGCTTACCAAATAACCCTGTGACGAAACGCGCCGCTCTTCTTTGGATCTTCTCTATCTCCTCCGTGAACCCGATCTGGTACGGATCCCACACTGATGAGCAGTACTCAAGTACAGTTCGAACGAGTGTTTTGTAAACCACCTCCTTTCTTGATGGACTACATTTTCTAAGGACTCTCCCAATGAATCTCAAGTTGGCACCCCCCTTACCAACAATTAATTTTATATGATCATTCCACTTCAAATCGTTCCGTACGCATACTCCCAGATATTTTACAGAAGTAAATGCTACTAGTGTTTGTTCCGCTATCATATAATCATACAATAAAAGATCCTTATTTCTATGTATTCGCAGTACATTACATTTGTCTATGTTAAGGGTCAGTTGCCACTCCCCGCACCAAGTGCCTATCCGCTGCAGATCTTCCTGCATTTCGCTACAAGTTTCTAATGCTGCAACTTCTCTGTATACTACAGCATCATCCGCGAAAAGCCGCATGCAACTTCCGACACTATCTACCAGGTGATTCATATATATTGTCAAAAGCAATGGTCCCATAACACTCCCTTGTGGCACGCCAGAGGTTACTTTATCGTCTGTAGACGTCTCTCCATTGAGAACGACATGCTGTGTTCTATTTGCTAAAAACTCTTCAATCCAGCCACACAGCTGGTCTGATATTCTACATCTACATCTACATCTACATCTACATCTATACTCCGCGAGCCACCTTACGGTGTGTGGCGGAGGGTACTTATTGTACCACTATCTGATCCCCCCTTCCCTGTTCCATTCACGAATTGTGCGTGGGAAGAACGACTGCTTGTAAGTCTCCGTATTTGCTCTAATTTCTCGGATCTTTTCGTTGTGATCATTACGCGAGATATATGTGGGCGGTAGTAATATGTTGCCCATCTCTTCCCGGAATGTGCTCTCTCGTAATTTCGATAATAAACCTCTCCGTATTGCGTAACGCCTTTCTTGAAGTGTCTGCCACTGGAGCTTGTTCAGCATCTCCGTAACGCTCTCGCGCTGACTAAATGTCCCCATGACGAATCGCGCTGCTTTTCGCTGGATCATGTCTATCTCTTCTATTAATCCAACCTGGTAAGGGTCCCATACTGATGAGCAATACTCAAGAATCGGACGAACAAGCGTTTTGTAAGCTACTTCTTTCGTCGATGAGTCACATTTTCTTAGAATTCTTCCTATGAATCTCAACCTGGCGCCTGCTTTTCCCACTATTTGTTTTATGTGATCATTCCACTTCAGATCGCTCCGGATAGTAACTCCTAAGTATTTTACGGTCGTTACCGCTTCCAATGATTTACCACCTATGGCATAATCGTACTGGAATGGATTTCTGCTCCTATGTATGCGCATTATATTACATTTATCTACGTTTAGGGAAAGCTGCCAGCTGTCGCACCATGCATTAATCCTCTGCAGGTCCTCCTGGAGTACGTACGAGTCTTCTGATGTTGCTACTTTCTTGTAGACAACCGTGTCATCTGCAAATAGCCTCACGGAGCTACCGATGTTGTCAACTAAGTAGGCTCTTACTTTATCAGGCGACAGTGCGGAACTGTGTCGAACGCCTTCCGGAAAATGGCATCTACCTGGGAGTCTGTATGTAATATTTTCTGGCTCTCATGAACAAATATAGCGGGTTGGGTCTCAGACGATCCCTGTTTCCGGAATCCATGTTGATTCCTACAGAGTAGATTCTGGATTTCGAGAAATGACATGAGACGCGAGCAAAAAACATGTTCTAAAATTCTACAACAAATCGATGTCAGAGATATAGGCCAGTAGTTTTGCGCGTCTGCTCGACGACCCTTCTGGGCCGACTGAACCGATCATTGACTCAAAAATGGCATATTCGGTTACTTGGAGACCATCTGCGTCTATTCATGGTCTTCATTCTCCAAAACAACGAAGAAAGTTTTATGGATGACAATGCGCCGTGTCACCGAGCGATTATTGTTGGTGACTATTTTGAAGAACATTGTTGACAATTCGAGCGAATGATTTGGCCGCTCAGACCACCCGACATCCATCCCATCGAATATTGATGGAACATAATCAAGAGGTTAGTTCGTGCACAAAGTGCTGTACCAATAACGCTTTCGCAGCTATAGACTGCCATGGAATCAACATGTCTCGGAATTTTTGCAGGGGACTTCAAAAGACTTGAGATCTTGCCACGTCCAGTTGCTTCACTGCGGCGGGGAAAAGTAGGTCCGACACGATTTAGAATGTATCCCATGACTTCTGTCCACTCAGTGTAAAGAGCTAGTTGTGTTTCACAAGAACAGTGTTTTCTTCGAGGCCATTCATGATGTCTGAACACACAATCCTACTGCAATTCGACGGCAGTGATATGGGTCTGTAACTCAGCGGATTCGTCCTATTTCCTTTGCTGAGTTTCGGTATGACCTGTGCAATTTTCCGGTTTTTAGGTAAGGGTCTTCCGACGAGCGAACGGTTTTATGTAACTGCTAAGTATGGAGATGTTATCTGAGCATACTGTGAAGCACACCTAATTGGGCTACAATCTGTACCGGACGGCTTATTTTTTTTTTTTTTTAAGCTGCTTAGATTCACTCGGTATATCTTCTTCTAAGTTACTTAAGTTTGCAGGTGTCCTTTGTTCGAATTCTGGAATACTTACTTGGATCTCTTTCTGAAATAATTTCGCAAAACCATGTTTATTAACTCCTTGTTAATGGTAGTGTCGTCAGTGAAGGAACTGAGTGCGTCTTGCCGCTGGTGTACGTCACATGCGACCATAATCACTTTGGATTTTGTGCCTGCACCCGAGATACAGTTACGTTGTGGAATCAATTAAAAGCATCTCGAACTGAGGTTCACGTTAAATTTTGAGATTCTGGAAAACATCGCCAAATCTTGGGGATATTGCGTTCTTTTAAATTTGACACATATTTGTCGTTGGTTCTGCAACGGTGTTCTGACATGTTATGTGTACCACAGGTAATCAGTACTATCTCTGTTTAATAACAGGTATGTAGAAAGTTCTAATTAACACTACATACGTGCCCATATACGTGAAGTACTTGAATATAATGTAACAGGACAAAATTATTGAATAATAAATTAAAAAAAAAGTCTCTTGTAGTGCCAAACACCCGATAAACTGGCACTTACTGTTATCTGTTAAAAGTAAACATGATACATCAAATCCTCGGAAAACATATCTATGAGTGGGTGCGTGCGTGGGTGCGTGCGTGGGTTCGTGTGTGGGTGGGTGGGTATCGCAAGACGACGCATCGGTCAGATACACAGTCTGCAGTTTACAGCCGGCCGGGGTGGACGAGCGGTTCTAGGCGCTACAGTCTGGAACCGCGCGACCGCTACGGTCGCAGGTTCGAATTCTGCCTCGGGCATGGATGTGTGTGACGTCCTTAGGTTAGTTAGGTTTAAGTAGTTCTAAGTTGTAGGGGACTGATGACCTCAGAAGTTAAGTCTCATAGTGCTCACAGCCATTTGAACCATTTTTTGCAGTTTACAAATGTGAACCTCATGCAGTGTTCGTCCAAGACCTCTTACCGTCTGAAATGTTCATTTGAGCACAGTATGTCCTCATTACAGCACACTCAGCTACGTAATACTCTTCCGTCTGCCTGAATTTGAGTCTTTTAAGATAAATTTCAGGGAGTAGAGAAGTTATTTCCGCAAGCACTCAGAGCTGTAGAAGTTGGCTGGAATGGATTAATTACTTTCCACTATTTGTAGAAAGTAATGAGTAAATGAGAAAGCACGACAACGAACATGAAAGAGGCGTTTTGGTAAAGACACTTTCTAGCGGTGGAATGCTACTTACGTACTTAATACTCCGGTCCACTTGCCTACACCTCTGTGGTAGTTTATCAGGGAGCTTTGGGGATTGCAATTAGCGCGGCTGCTCCACCAGTTTACGCACAAGATCCGCTCTCTGTTAAAGGCTTATGAAGAGCCGTTTAAAGGATTCTCCTCTCTGTCGGGAGATAAATTATATTCTCACGAGAGCTAAAAAAAAATTGCTTGCGCGAATTAGGAATTCACAGATTTTTTTATAGTCTAAAGTTCGTCGTGACGTTGCAATAAGACAAGAAAGGGATGAGCCTCAGCTACATCTCAACTACACCAACATAATCTGCAATTCTGTGTACAGTTTACTATAATATAATCCGTGATTGCACGATCGCCATAGCCGGCCGAAGTGGCCGTGCGGTTCTAGGCGCTGCAGTCTGGAACCGCGAGACCGCTACGGTAACAGGTTCCAATCCTGCCTCGGCGATGGATGTGTGTGATATCCTTAGGTACGTTAGGTTTAACTAGTTCTAAGTTCTAGGGGACTGATGACCTCAGAAGTTAAGTCACATAGTGCTCAGAGCCATTTCAACCATTTTTGAACTATCACCGTAACAGAGCAGATGCAAAACTAGTTTTGAGCAAAATTACTTGATTCCTTCCGCGCGCATCTCCCGGTTCTGGTGTGTCATCGATGGTTGCTCCCCACTGTTTCGTCTTCTCGAGCTGGTATACTTTTCTCCTTCTTGCGTGAGTCACAACACAAGCTATTTACGAACAACATTCAAAGCCGGTATATGAATCGGAAACCTGCTGCGTAGTGTTTGTCTATACAGAGAATGTAAGTGGCCTTACTTTTACATAGTTAGCGCGATTGCGCTGAAACGCTGATCATTTCCAGAGAAAATGTGGTACTAGTGTGTGTGTGTGTGTGTGTGTGTGTGTGTGTGTGTGTGTGTGTGTGTGAGAGAGAGAGAGAGAGAGAGAGAGAGAGAGAGAGAGAGAGAGATTGCGCATTGCTGTATGTGTGCTTCAGCATATACCCAGATTTCAAGAGACAATTTCAGTCTAATTTCGTACCATGTTTGAGTGAGATATCTCTGTCACTCGGAGGGTTTGGGTGGTGGTAGGGGGTTTGGGTGAAGGAGAGATGCGGGATGAGCGGGTGAAGAAGACGATGTCATTTACAAGTAACCCAAAACTAATTGTATTGGTGGCAAATTCGAAGTTTTCGGCTGGGATGGTTGGGGACGGTCATGAAGGCATTGAACCCCTTATGGTGAGAGTGTCAGTAGGAGGAAATGACATACAAAACATGAGTATTGCTTGCAGCAGTTTCGAGCTAGCTAGATATTCAAATCACTTGCTGTCTGGTGAGAGACATTTCAAGTACCGCTAGGAGACATGGGGTATGATAGTAGACGAACAAGTAGGAACAATAAAAAATGACCGACATTTGCTCCGCAACCACAACTTTCGCTGTTCTTTCAGGTATTTCACTCCTGCCAGTGAGAGTCTGGGGTGGAAAGGTGATAAAATAAAAACAAATTTATTTTTAAAATACAGATTTCGTTTATTTTTCCTGTCTTTTGTAACTTTGGTATAACATAAATAACTACTTAAAGGCGAATGATGAAGAATTAAACAGTAAAGATGATTTTTTATGTTATTTTGTAATACTACAGCTTGCAGAATTGGTAAATGTAATTCAAAATTACATTCTTAGGAGAGAAATACTATTTCATACTGGTGGCAGCAAGACTAATGATACTGAGGACTAATCACTATTACCACAGGGGATTAACACACTCAGGATAACGTGTCCTGATAAATCTAACGCACTAACAGAATTACTTGATACTGCATTAATATTTTGAAAGAAAATAGTTCAGTTTCAGAGTATTTAGGGATTTTTGAATTATTTTATTTATATGTAATTCAATGAAGCTGTACTACTATACGTTCAAAATCGAACTAGCAGTAATAGCAATAATAATAATAATAATAACAGACCTAGAAGCACTCAATGCACTTACACGATCACAATACCACAAATATAGAATACGTCACATACATTCATCAACAGAAAGATTCACATTAAGCAGAAAGGAAGGAGGAAGGGTATTTATCGACATAAAAAAACGTACATTATGGGCAGTTAGACAATTTAAGAAAATTCTTTCTAGAACGAGCAGAAACTAGCAAAATACACAAAAAAATCACTCACATAAATACATCGGCTACACCACTGCAATTTCATAACCACTTCTACAACCCTTTAGATCACATAACATCAGCAGATACGAAGAAAGTAAATTGGAAAAAGAAAACACTTCATGGCAAGCACCTGTATCACCTAGCACAGCCACACATCGATCAAGACGCATCCAGAACATGGCTAAGAAAAGGCAATATACACAGTGAGACGGAAGGATTCGTGATCGCAACACAGGATCAAACAATAAACACCAGATATTACAGCAAGCATATTATTAAAGATCCCAATACCACAACAGATAAATGCAGACTTTGCAAACAACAAATAGAAACAGTAGATCACATCACAAGCGGATGTACAGTACTAGCAAATACAGAATACCCCAGAAGACATGACAATGTAGCAAAAAAATACAACAGCTTGCCTTACAACATAAACTTATAAAACAACACGTTCCCACATACAAGTATGCACCACAAAATGTACTGAGAATGATGAATACAAATTATACTGGAACAGAACCATTATAACAGATAAAACAACACCACATAACAAACCTGACATGATACTCACCAATAAAAAGAAGAAATTAACACAACTAATCGAAACATCCATACCCAATACAACAAATATACAAAAGAAAACAGGAGAAAAAATTGAAAAATACATCCAACTGGCTGAGGAAGTGAAAGACATGTGGCATCAGGATAAAGTTGACATCATACCAATTATATTATCAACTACAGGAGTCATACCACACAATATCCACCAGTACATCAATGCAATACAGCTACATCCAAACGTATATATACAACTACAGAAATCCGTAATTATTGATACATGTTCAATTACCCGAAAGTTCCTAAGTGCAATATAACACATACCGTACAGTTAAAAAGAAGTGACGCCTGATCAAGGTCCGCGTCACTCCATTTTTAACCAGACTTAACGTCTGAGAAAGTGAAGATAATAATAATAATAATAATACATTCCTGACAAACTACATAAAAACTTACTGTAACAGAAAAGCGTTCTCAAAAATTTTTATAAACATATACTAGTCAAATACAAAAATTAAAAATAGAGATATCTGCTACAGAGTACACGTTGGGAAGAGCTTATGCCATCACGACAGGTGCTTACCTATGAACCTAAAAATAAAGCACTGCAATACGGTAGTTATCTGAGTGTCTGTGTGTCAGTGAATTGCTGATATTAGATTACAAGGCAGATGAAGTAGAAATACTAGAGAGGAGAATTATGATGAAAGTACTGGACCCAGTAAGAACGACAGACGCCTGAAAATCAAAAAGTAGCACTGAATATTATTTTCCAAGTTGAAGCTCACTTCTGCATCCGTAATTGCTTACGGGTAAACTTGTATAGGTCCTGCGTTGAGGAAACGCACTTTTTGTATCTATTTTTTAACCACACGAATTTTGCTAAAGTTACAGCATCATCAGAGTGTTTTTTATTTGCTTGCTATTAACTAAGAGGAAAAATTGCTCTTTACAGGCTGTAGATATAGAATTTCAGTTTTTAAGCAAAGTATTCACAATTTGAAAACAGAAAATCTTTTTATACCTTGTTAACACGTATCATGATTTCTGCAACCTTCTGTGCTTTTCGCTATAGCTGCTTTTCTTTTAGTCTTTGAGCTATAATGCAAAGTACAGAAAGTCGCAGAAATCACAGTTTATGCCAACAAGTAGGCTACAAATAAATTTCCTGTTTTAAAATTTCTGAACACCTTATATAACAATGCTAAATGGTGTAAGTGCAGACCGCAGAAAGCAATTTTTCGTGACATTTAATTGGAGTTACGTAGAAAAAAAAAACTGACGAAGCTGTAATTTCGGCGTAACACGTCTGTGTAAAGAAGAAGAAAATAACTCTGTGTGCTGAAGGCGGGAGCTACACAAAGACAAATTTATTAATAATTCTGAAAAATATAAGAATGTACGAAATTCAACAGAAATTTTGTTTCCGGCCATTTACAAAATATGTATAACAAAAGATCAGCTAACCAGAACCTCGGTTTTCTTACTCAAAATAAATGAATCTGAGTCAAGGTGTAACGAAACATTTACAAAGAAACAACATAAGAGAAGAACAAACAACAGTTCAAGAAAGGAATATTACAGACGGAAGGATAACAAGGTAGGGACAAAATATTGGACTAAAAAAGAGAAAAGAGATGAAAACGGTGTAAGACTATAGGGTTACTGTAGAGAGGTAAGAAGAAAACAACAGGGCATGAAAAACTGAAACTGGCATGTGATCCTCTGAAGGAGCGCACAAAGGAGGAGGAAAAAGAATGTGCTTTCTCCAAGTTCACAATTTTCGGCAAGACCCGCCGTGTATGTTCCATGTGGTGACAAAAAACCTAGTTACACCGTAAAGTGCTGCCAACTGTGCTTAACCAATGAATAATAGCTACACTTAAGAGTTACTACTCTTAGTACTCGAATAATGAATACCGGAAATCAGCGTTCCTTGAGAGGTATGTTGTCAGTTACAGGCGTAATTGACCGAAGGATGAGTAGCTGCTCAAGATAATATTACCGGTTGCAGAAATAAGTGTTGAAACGTCCCCTTATGAAAAATTATACAAGACTGTGCTTAAACTGACACACAATATTTTTAGCGCAACGCAATCTGACATTCAATAATACCTACAAAAGAATGGCCCTGACTAACATTAACCTATACCTTTCACAAATCACTCACCTCACAAAAATCTTGGTTACTCGAACTACTGCAATACAGCGAGCGCCACTACTGCCAGCTAAATAAAAGATTCAAACTACGGAAGGCACTAACTACTGATAGGCATAGTTAGCAAATGAAAGATTTTAATAGAGAACAAACAATGTATTTACCTTAATAGTGTTGAAAAATCATAATATACATAGCAGTTCATGACATCCAGTCTTACAAATTTCAAAACTCCGCCATTTCTCTCCCCACATCCACCACTACTGGCGGCTCACCTCCAACTGGGCGACGCTACGCGCTGTTAACATCCAGCTGCCCAACACTAGAATAGCGAATATTACAACAATGCCACCCAGCCACAGACTGCACACAGCACAGCCAGTGATTTTCATACAAAGCGCTACGTGGCGTTACCAATAAGAAAACATAAACAGCCTACTTACAGTGTAGGCATCAAAAGATTCTTTCCAATAAAATCTTACTCGACTTTACGACTGTACTCAATAGTGGCTGAACAATAGTGGCTGAACACTCGTGGTTTTGCAGCGTAACATGGACAAATCTGTTCCCATTTTATCTAAAAGAAAACTTATTTTAAGCTCCAATTCGTAGGCCAGCGTCGTTCGATAAGCCTTGGCAGCCGGAAATGCGTCCAGTGAGAATGTTTTGAAAAATTCGAGAGGAAAAACATTTGTGTTTATTAAGCTGCCGTCGTGCCAGCCCAGGGTTTGTTTTCTTTTCCCCGTCGCACCGCCGGCTGGCTGGATCCTCGGTGGCTGAAAGCCACGAAGCTGTTAGCTACTAAACGTCGTTCGTGTTCCATTTGAAGTTAGTCTAGTGCTATCTAGAGCTTCCAACAGATTACTCCCATGTGTGTGCGAAATATCCTCGGTGCATGCGTATGCATAAATGTAAAAAATGGTTCAAATGGCTCTAAGCACTATGGGACTTTACATCTGAGGTCATCAGATGGGTTCGTGGACTCGAGATATGGGCAAAAAAAGTCTTGTTTCCATCCCCTGGCATATACGCTGCCCTGTATAACAGAAATCTTGCGTGGGAACAGTATCGGACTACTAAATCGACCTGCTTTGCAATCAGCCTACATGTCAGGGGTGGGAAGTGGTTTTCCAGGTCCCGGCGTGTAGGCTGCCCTGTACGACAGGTTGCATTGGTACTGAGCTGCTTCATCGACCTGCATTGCATGGTGGCCTGTACTTCACGCGCAAACAAACGATTTTTGAGACCCTTTTATATTGCCAGCCCTTAATCACAGGCAATTTGTGGGAGCAGTATTGGTTGAACTGTCTTACAGAAGCTATGTGTGCCAATGATCATAGCTGGAGACAGGTTGAAGTGGATTGAGGAGGAGATGGATAGTGCAAGGGGAAGGAATGAAGATACAGTCACAGAAAGGGTTGGAAAAAATAAACAAAGGGAACAGAAGGTCGAGATGAAGAAGCAGAGACAGACGTACAGACATTAGAGGATGATGTGGACAGAAAGACGGAAGAAGAGGTGGACACATAAGGAGGAGGAGGAGCAGGCCTTTTCGAAAGA
This sequence comes from Schistocerca piceifrons, assembly GCF_021461385.2. Taxonomy (NCBI): domain Eukaryota; kingdom Metazoa; phylum Arthropoda; class Insecta; order Orthoptera; family Acrididae; genus Schistocerca; species Schistocerca piceifrons. The sequence goes on along the minus strand of NC_060147.1, from coordinate 59,449,629 downwards.
CATAGCGTGGTCTAGGGGTAGCGTCTTTGAGTCATGATCAAAACGTCTTCGGTCCCGGTTTCGATCCCCGCCACTGCCTAAATTTTGATAAATAGTCAGCATTGGCGGCCGAAGACTTCCGGCATAAGAAGTCAGCCTCATTCTGCCAACGGCCTTGTCAAAGAGGGCGGAGGAGCGGATAGAGGTTCAGGGCACTCTCTTGTCCTAGGGGTGGGAAATTGTCCCTAAAGGCGGAAGATTCAGCAATGATCAACGACATGAGGATGCAGAAGGCAATGGAAACCACTGCATTAAGGACACGTAACGTGTATCCACAGGACATGTGGCCTGTAACTGAAGAAGTGTCATGATGATCTCTCCATTGGAAAAGATGCCGGAATAGTCCCCCATTCGGATCTCCGGGAGGGGACTGCCAAGGGGGAGGTTACCATGAGAAAAAGGTTGAATAATCAACGAAAGGATAACGTTCTACAAGTCGGGGCGTGGAATGTCAGAAGCTTGAACGTGGTAGAGAAACTAGAAATCTGAAAAGGGAAATGCAAAGGCTCAATCTAGATATAGTAGGGGTCAGTGAAGTGAAGTGGAGGGAAGACAAGGATTTCTGGTCAGATGAGTATCGGGTAATATCAACAGCAGCAGAAAATGGTATAACAGCTGTAGGATTCGTTATGAATAGGAAGGTGGGGCAGAGGGTGTGTTACTGTGAACAGTTCAGTGACTGGGTTGTTCTAATCAGAATCGACAGCAGACCAACATCGACAACGATGGTTCAAGTATACATGCCGACGTCGCAAGCTGAAGATGAACAGATAGTGAAAGTGTATGAGGATATTGAAAGGGTGATGCAGTATGTCAAGGGGGACGAAAATCTAATAGTCATGGGCGACTGGAATGCAGTTGTAGGGGAAGGAGTAGAAGAAAAGGTTACAGGAGAATATGGGCTTGGGACAAGGAATGAAAGAGGAGAACGACTAATTGAGTACTGTAACAAGTTTCAGCAAGTAATAGCGAATACCCTGTTCAAGAATCACAAGAGGAGGAGGTATACTTGGAAAAGGCCGGGAGATACGGGAAGATTTCTATTAGATTACATCATGGTCAGACAGAGATTCCGAATTCAGATACTGGATTGTAAGGCGTACTCAGGAGCAGATATAGACTCAGATCACAATATAGTAGTGATGAAGAGTAGGCTGAAGTTCAAGACATTAGTCAGGAAGAATCAATACGCAAAGAAGTGGGATACGGAAGTACTGACGAGATACGTTTCAAGTTCTCTAACGCTATAGATACAGCAATAAGGAATAGCGCAGTAGGCAGTACAGTTGAAGAGGAATGGACATCTCTAAAAAGGGCCATCACAGAAGTTGGGAAGGAAAACATAGGTACAAAGAACGTAGCTGCGAGGAAACCATGGGTAACAGAAGAAATACTTCAGTTGATTGATGAAAGGAGGAAGTACAAACATGTTCCGAGAAAATCAGGAATACAGAAATAAAAGTCGCTGAGGAATGAAATAAATAGAAAGTGCAGGGAAGCTAAGACGAAATGGCAGCAGGAAAAATGTGAAGACATCGAAAAAGATAAGATTGTCGGAAGGACAGACTCACCATAGAGGAAAGTCAAAACAACCTTTGGTGACATTAAAAGCAACGGTGGTAACATTAAGAGTGCAACGGGAATTGCACTGTTAAATGCAGAGGAGAGAGCAGATAGGTGGAAAGAATACATGGAAAGCCTCTATGAGGGTGAAGATTTGTCTGATGTGATAGAAGAAGAAACAGGAGTCGATTTAGAAGAGATAGGGGATCCAGTATTAGAATCGGAATTTAAAAGAGCTTTGGAGGACTTACGGCAAATAAGGCAGAAGGGATAGATAACATTCCATCAGAATTTCTAAAATCATTTTGGGAAGTGGCAACAAAACGACTATTCACGTTGGTGTGTAGAATATATGAGTCTGGCGATATACCATCTGACTTTCGGAAAAGCATCATCCACACAATTCCGAAGACGGCAAGAGCTAACAAGTGCGAGAATTATCGCACAATCAGCTTAACAGCTCATGCATCGAAGCTGCCTACAAGAATAATATACAGAAGAATGGAAATGAAAATTGAGAATGCGCTAGGTGACGATCAGTTTGGCTTTAGGAAAAATAAAGGGACGAGAGAGGCAATTCTGACGTTACGGCTAATAATGGAAGCAAGGCTAAAGCAAAATCAAGACACTTTCATAGTGAGAGGCACCCACATGCCTTGCTCATACTGTGGCATCAAGCAGTCAGGCCTGCAAGATGAGTGGTCTGCCAAGCGAGTGGATTCATTCTTAATTTTGTCGAGTAACATGAACTCTCGTACTCAAAATTTAAGTTACAAGTTATCCTCCTATATGATTAATACGCAACGGAAACACACACCTGACTATCAATTATCTACAGAACTCTGACTGTACACTACGCACTGGCAATACCACATTTTCTTTTTGTCTTTTATTTAACGGCTTTTGTCAGTACGTGGCCACCGCACTGAATATGAATGGCGCCCACATTATAAATTCGGGACATTATGACAACACACAATTCGAAGGAATAGTCTACCAATCTTTTTCTTTTCACTATCTTATTTATTCCAATAAATTCTCTAACCTAAACACACAAATTCTACAACCTACAACAATAACACATAAGAAATTCCGCCCAGTGGGCATGGCTTTACAATGGTGAATCTCTATATTATGGTCTCCTAATTATTTTTAACGCTACACTGCACTTTCTGGATAGGATGGTGGATCTTTTATTGTACCTCACACTTCGACTTTCACAATCATCATCACTAAACTTTCCTCCAGACCGAGCGGTACAGAAGGAACAAGCATAACCCACTAATCTTTTGAAACTACCTTGCTACTCTCTCATGCAAACCACACATGCCCAAATTACATGACATACATCACACTGCAATAAGAAATTTAAAACACTAAATAGTCACAACACTATCACTTTCAGCTTTCCCACTTCAATTAATATTTATCCCAGTTTCACACGACACTGCCCCACTTTGTAATTCTACTTTCCTACTATGAACTCTGGAGATATTTGCACGTTTTCCTGTGCAATGCAAGCCAAGTGGCGTTGCTGGATAGACGGCCGACTCACCTTGCTTCCCTCTCAGAGTTTGAATCAAGCGTCACACGGAATCATATCACGCAAAGTAATATTAAGAACATCACACACGCGGGTCCTCAACTGATACCATGGACGAGTACTTCTCTTTATCCTTTGTCTCATACACAGATTGAGACTCACACAGTACCCACCACGTGGAAGTACTCGTCTCTAATTTCAAGTCCTGCAGACGCCATTTCTTAAATATTTCAACTTATAGTACACACGCTAGTAATTCAGCTTAACTTAGGCACACGGAAGTATGTCAACTTAATGCTACACGTGGTTTCATTGTGACCGTTGGTCACTTCCGAATATTCCTACAATCCAATTAATGTTACCTGCCTGACATTTAATTCTCCCCACAAAAGTTCCTGAAGTAGAGAAATTGTTATTTCAAACTAATCTTAAATATTCCACATGCATACCATGTCTCCACTCTTTCATCATTACGGAGCACAACTAAAACAGGTCTTAACAGCACAAGATCCAGCGGCAGAGTGCTGAAATATGGCCGTTCTCGAGGTCCTCTCCCATCTCTGTCGAGGTGGGGGAAGCACCTTGCTATCGTATTGGTCAGCCACATTTCAGGCGCTCAAAGCTCTGGTAAATTTCATCTCTTTGGTCCCACCAAAGGTGGCCAAAGGATCGACTCAAAGATGATCATATATTCACATTCACTATCTGAGGTTAGCAGACGACCATACATTCATTCATCTCACAGATCTCACCAAACTGGATGTAGGGATTTACTTTGTGGGAGTGCACATGTGATCAATTAAATAAATAAATTGTCATTCTTTCCCACACTGGTATCCGGCTTCGCTGTATTAATTGAAATTGAGTTATTTTACAAAAAAAATGTGTTGTTCTGACAAAAATAGTGAAGTATGTTTACCCATTTTCAATGTCGGGCGGTACTGTACCCTTTCAATAGGATTTGTCGACCTGGAAAAAGCGTTCAATATAAAATGGTACAAGCTGTTCGAGATTCTGGAAAAAGTAGGGGTAAGCTATAGGGAGAGACGGGTCATATACAATATGTACAACAACAAAGAGGGAATAATAAGAGTGGATGATCAAGAACGAAGTGCTCGTATTATGAAGGGTGTAAGACAAGGCTGTAGCCTTTCGCCCCTACTCTTCAATCTGTACATCGAGGAAGCAATGATGGAAATAAAAGAAAGGTTCAGGAGTGGAATTAAAATACAAGGTGAAAGGATATTAATGATACGATTCGCTGATGACATTGCTATCCTGAGTGAAAGTGAAGAAGAATTAAATGATCTGCTGAACGGAATGAACAGTCTAATGAGTACACAGTATGGTTTGACAGTAAATCGGAGAAAGACGAAGGTAATGAGAAGTAGTGGAAATGAGAACAGCGAGAAACTTAACATCAGGATCGATGGTCACGAAGTCAATGAAGTTACGGAATTCTGCTACCTAGGCAGTAAAATAACCAATGACGGACGGAGCAAGGAGGACATCAAAAGCAGACTCGCTATGGCAAAAAAGGCATTTCTGGCCAAGAGAAGTCTTCTAATATCAAATACCGGCCTTAATTTGAGGAAGAAATTTCTGAGGATGTACGTCTGGAGTACAGCATTGTATGGTAGTGAAACATGGACTGTGGGAAAACCGGAACAGAAGAGAATCGAAGCATTTGAGATGTGGTGCTATAGACGAATGTTGAAAATTAGGTGGACTGATAAGGTAAGGAATGAGGAGGTTCTACGCAGAATCGGAGAGGAAAGAATATGTGGAAAACACTGATAAGGAGAAGGGACAGGATGATAGGACATCTGCTAAGACGTGAGGGAATGACTTCCATGGTACTAGAGGGAGCTGTAGAGGGCAAAAACTGTAGAGGAAGACAGAGATTGGAATACGTCAAGCAAATAATTGAGGACGTAGGTTGCAAGTGCTACTCTGAGATGAAGAGGTTAGCACAGGAAAAGAATTCGTGGCGGGCCGCGTCAAACCAGTCAGTAGACTGATGACCAAAAAAAAAAAAAAAGCGAATGCAAACAGAGGTGAAGCCATGGGGAAAGACTAATAACCAACAAAAACTGGGTACAAGTTATAAAGAATGTTTTATTTCAAATTTTGTATGCTCCACCATCTCTAAAACTTCAAGTATCCAAAACATTAAATACACCATATTGCAGTTTTGCAATAATATTTATTAAATTGTTCTTTATTAGCCAGTTTTTGGCCATGCTCAGATAACTTAATATTAAACAGACAGCGCACATATCAGCGAGAGCTCATAGCTATGAAAAGATTGTTTTTTGAAATTTATCTGACATTTTTGACTACATATTTACACAAAACCAGAAGCATAATTAAACTCACAAAGGACAGCAATTAAATCTTACATTGCTTTATACTCAAAGTATTCTAGAAGTGTAAGAATTTATATGCCAAAAAACCGTGTACAGGTGAGTATTGGCACAGACTACAGCATTACGTGAATAAACTGGTGAATGTGATGAACGGCCTGAAGAAAATGGATTGGCAGAGGCAAGAAAGAAGTCTATGGAATTAGTGTTTAGAACAGTTATAACGAACCTATTATCTAATGTGGGAAAAAATATTAACTAGCTGCTGCTACTTTACTATGGATAAGTAACAGAGATACGTTTGGTCATTAATGACCACATGAAGATTCTTTGATTGGTGTTTATTAATAGCCAGAACTCCGAGTAATTTCAGTTTCCTGACTCTAGTTCCTCTACTCGGCCCATAACTTTTAATATATAAGAATGCCACCCATTCAGAGTATGTTCAGAAAAGGTAGAGTCCTTCATACGCATTTGGTCAAATATTTTTCGCTTTTAAAGTAGTAGCAGCATTTAATATTTTTCTTACACATTAGACAACATGATTGGTATAACTTTCGCACCGACGTTTCAGAGACTCCTTTCTTCTCCCCCCCCCCCCCGCCCCCCCCCTCCCCCCATCTGCCCACGCTAACCCCTTCCTTTCTTCGTCCTATCCATTATATTCACCAGTTTGTCCTTAAAACATAATAGCGTGCGCCATCACTCAATTTTTGGCTTTGAGTGTAAAGTAATGTAAGATTTATTGGTTAAGAGTATCTTCTGAATTATATCATGCTTGTTGTTTTGCATCGATGTATACAGTCGTAAAATGGCACATAGCTTTGAAAAACAATATTTTTACAGCTATGGAGTGTTGCTGTTGCTGTGCGTGTTACCAGTTTAGTATCTATTTATTTGTGACTGTTCTAGTAAGCCGAAATGTGGTTCATAACGAAGTAGTGAATATTCCGTCCAAACAGGCCATGAAGACCCAACGGAACCGACCGGCCGCCATGTCATCCTCAGCCCACAGGCGTCACTGGATGCGAGTATGGAGGGCATGTGGTCAGCTTACCGCTGTCCTGCCCGTTTTCAGTTTTCGTGACTGGATTCGCTACTCCCAATTCTAGTACATCCTCACAAGACCTGACTGCAGCCTGCTTGCTAACAGCACCTGGCAGACTGGACGGTGAACCATCCGACATTATGAACCATTAAATAAATATTATTGTGCAACACCAACACTACGCATTTCCGTTTTTAATATGTCTATGTTTCCCCAGGCACCGCCGGAAAATTCCAAAAATACCATTTAGTATTTCCCTGAAACATCCAATGCACATACACAGGGGAAGCAGTTTATGGACCTTCCATTTCCCTAGTCTCAGTGTTACATGACAAGACTAGTACCAAGTATTTTCATAGAGTTTTCATTCAATATGTGCGTCCTTGGTGAATCTGGTTGTATGGGGGTTGGCCTTGCGGTCTAATGTATGGCTTTCCGGGCGGGAAGGAGCGCCTGGTGCCCAGCACGAATCCGGCCGGCGGATTTGTGTCGAGGTCCGGTGAGCCGGCCCGTATGTGGATGGTTTTTAGGCGATTTTCCACCTGCCTCGGCAAATGCGGGCTGGTTCCCCTTATTCCGCCTCAGCTACACTATGTCGGAGATTGCTGCGCAAGCAAGTTCTCCACATATGCGTACACCAGCATTACTCTACCACGCAAACATAGGGGTTACACCCGTCTGGTGTGAGACTTTCCCTGGGGGATCCACAGGGGGGCCGAACCGCACAATAACCCAGGGTTCGGTGTGGGGCGGCGGAGGGGTGAAGTGGACTGCGATAGTCGTCGTGTGCTTGCGGACCACTGTGGCTGCGGCGGGGACAGAGCCTCTCCGTCGTTTCTTGGTCCCCAGTTAACAAACAATAAAGGGGGAAGAGGCCATGGTTCAAAGTATATTTTGCTGCGCGACGTTCCTAATGCTGCGAACATCATCAGAAGCTATGAGGAGTCCGGTGACCTGTTTGAGTCGGACACTGTTCTGTGGATCCCTGTAGCTGCTGATGATACCATCAGAATTACGACACTAAAAGTTATACAGAAACTCTTCTTGGTCCTAATGACGATAAATCAAATTTCACCCAGGACCAGATTTAATACCAAAATGTTAGATTCGTAAGACGAATGAAACAACCAGTTCCCACCCCCATCTCGCCCCCTATGGGAAAAAAAGCTGTCATAATGGATCAAAAGATGCTGAATAGACACGTTTTTTAATTGTAAATAGCACAGAAGTGAAATAATCCACAGCCCCGGCAGAACCAGTAAACAATGGCGCTACATTAAGACCAGGAAACAGATACAGCAGAACTGTTCTTGATCAATTTTTTCTCGCAAAATTTTTTGCACTAAGTGAGCATGCAATCTAATACCGCATCCTGTTGTCAGCAGCTGTTAACAGAAAATGCCCAGAGAGCGTCGAGTGCAGCTTCCGACTGCTTCGCTGGGGCGTGTGGTGGTGCATACCGATGTGCAGACATTCCGCGCGAGCCGCACGATGCGCGCACAGAATCGACAGCTGTCCTCTGAAGTACACACAGCGGGGTAGTAGCAGTATTTTTTTTTTTTTAATTGCCGGCCCTGGAGTGGCGCGCCGACCCGCTTCCTCGCTGCGGCAGTGGCCGGCCTGCAGGCAGCGGCGGGTTAGGGGGTTCCCCGGCGCTGACAAGCGAACAGCGGCGGCCGCCCGCCCGCAGAACAAAAGCGCAGCGCAGCGACGCGCCGCCGCACAGTGCCGGCTGAGTCGAGAGCGGCGGACGCCCCGCGGCGCAGACAAAGAAACGCCGAAATAAAAGGGACGCGAAAGGGGGCGCCGGCGCCGGCGCGCGTCCCTACAGCGTGCGTGCGCGCGTGTATGTGTGTGCCAGAGAGAATGGCGCGGGCGGCGAGCCACGTGGACTGCCACACCAGCTGTGCCAACACTATTCCCGAGGCTGTGTCTCGAGGTTGTATCCAGAAGCTCAAGTAATCTGAGGTGATCCAAGGTTTTACATAACACATCATTGCATGATGGACCACGTCACTGACAACAACGTTTGTTAGAGACAAAACGATTGTTGACGCATCCCGACAACGCTAGGCGTCCTTTGGTATTTTCCACACCCCTGGTGGCGAAATTTCACCTTCCTAAAAGTCTACTAGCAAGGGAACCTCCCCATCGCACCCCCCTCATATTTAGTTGTAAGTTGGCACAGTGGATAGGCCTTGAAAAACTGAACACAGATCAATCGAGAAAACAGGAAGAAGTTGTGTGGAACTATGAAAAAAATAAGCAAAATATACAAACTGAGTAGTCTATGGCAAGATCGGCAACATCAAGGAGAGTTTGAGCTCAGCAGCGCCGTGGTCCCGTGGTTAGCGTGAGCAGCTGTTGAACGAGAGGTCCTTGGTTCAAGTCTTCCCTCGAGTGAAAATACTTTTTTTATTTTCGCAAAGTTGTGATCTGTCCGTTCGTTCATTGACGTCTGTTCACTGTAATAAGTTTAGTGTCTGTGTTTTGCGACCGCACCGCAAAACCGTGCGATTAGTAGACGATTGGTCGTGCCTCTCCAATGGGAACCGAAAACATTTGATCGCAAGGTCATAGGTCAACCGATTCCTCCACCGGTAAACACGTCTGATATATTCTATACGACACTGGTGACGGCATGTGCGTCACATGACAGGAGTATGTTGTCGACCCACCTAACTTGTACACTTGGCGAATGGGTAAAAAAATTCTTCTACTTTGCCCGATTTAGGTTTTCTTGTGGATGTGATAATCACTCCAAAAAAAGTGATGAAAACATAAGAGTTTGTCAGATAATAATTGTCTGAAAATAAAAATTTAAATGTTTCACTCGAGGGAAGACTTGAACCAAGGACCTCTCGTTCCGCAGCTGCTCACGCTAACCACGGGACCACGGCGCTCCTGAGCTCCCGCTGTCCTTGATGTTGCATGTCTTGCCATGGACTACTCAGTTTGTATATTTTGCTTATTTTTTTCATAGTTCCACACTACTTCTTCCTGTTTTCTCGATTGATGTGTGTTCAGTTTTTCAAGGCCTATCCACTGTGCCAACTTATAACTAAATCTGAGGGGGGTGTGATGGGGGCGGTTCCCTTGTAAGTAGTTGTGCTGCATTCTACCTTCTTCTTCTTCTTCTTTCGCTCACGCCATAGTCCCGCAGCGATCGCAGGGTCGGCGTGGTTACAACGGATTTGGCAATGTTAGTGTTAGGGATGGCCGATTGCCCTTCCTGCCTCCACCACGTACCCACCCCAGGACGGAGTGAGCGTACCCCAACTGTCTGCGTCGAGTGTAAATCGTGAAATAGTGCGGGCGTGTTTCAAATGTTTGCGACGTGTGTAACCGAGGCGAAACGTGGGGACCAGCCCGGTATTCACCTATCGGGATGTGGAAAACCGCCTATAAACCACATCCAGGCTGGCCGGCACACCGGCCCTCGTCGTTAATCCGGCGGGCGGATTCGATCCGGGGCCGGCGCGCCTACCCGAGGCCAGGAAGCAGCGCGTTACCGCTCTCGGCTACCCTGGCGGGTGTGCTGCATTCTACCTATCCCAGTAAATTTATAAGGATGACAGTCACTTTTCCCTCGCGCGATCCGCGAGTGGAACAGAGGGAGGGAAATACGACTTTGGCGCGAATTGTGCCCTCCGCCACACATCGCTTGGTGGCTAGCGGAGTATATATGTAGTTGTAGACTGCCCTCATCAGCAATCGCGGCTTTGTACCGGGGACCAGGTAAGATCTCCGTGTTGTCTGACAGTTGTCGGATGCGTGGGCGAAGCTGTGCTATCACGGTGTCAGAATGCGATGTTCGCACTGGGTGGAAGAGCGCCCATGTCCTCTCACTTCTGACTCTCAATATCGCTTCTCCGTTTTCTCTCAGCTCAACTCCTCTTCCAATATTCTACCTTTCGGCGTTGTCTTTGGCTGACAAAATTTTCAGTGCAGCCCAATGACAGATCGCCTTTTCATAGCCACACCTCTCTGTGTCGGGTAGAAGTTTTCTGTCCGGCGTGTGCTGGGGTGTTGCTCGTGAATCCGCATCTTTCTCACGATTTCACATTCTCAAGATGTTTTCCTGCATTTCGATGCGGTTGGGAGAGCAGCCACACAACACTTCTTCATAACCGCTCCCTGTGCATGAGGCCTGGACGTATGGCCTCTGTCTCAAAATCTGCCGGCGTCCGTCATTTACAAGAATTGCCCTCACTGTCGAGAAAAACATCGTCTTAAGAACGCCGACTTCTTTCACACGCGTCACTGCGCCAGTTCCCCGTGCCTTGTGTTCGCTCCTCTCTGTGTCCGTGGGGTACTTGAAATGTCGGCACATCCCTGCTTTCTAAGGCAGGTAAAGGGACTGCCGCCAGGCCAGATGAAATCGGTTGCTTTCGCGCTTACATTCTTGGCATTCGGTCCTAATGGCTGGAGGTGTCCATCAGCTCTTGGCACGTCATGCTTCTCGCTGTCAGACGGGCCCTTCGCATCGTGTCCCTCCTTGAGCGAGGCGAGGACGTCGGCGCGGCTTCCCGTTGTTTGCTTGCAGAATGTGGTGTCCCTCTTCTTGGGGCTCGCCCCAGGGAGTCCGACCCCTTCCTTCTCCACGGCCGCTCGCGGCGACTTGGCGAAAATGGCTGCGGTTGGACGTATTACAATACATACTACAGAACTATGTGCGCATGTACGAGGGTTGAATGAAAAGTAATGCCTCAACCTTCGTTAAATGGGTTTGGATTGGGAATATTTTAATACCGAGCGAGGTGGCGCATTGGTTAGCACACTGGACTCGTGTTCGGGAGGACGACGGTTCAATCCCGGGTTCGGCCATCCTGATTTAGGTTTTCCGTGATTTCCCTAAATCGCTCCAGGCAAATGCCGGGATGGTTCCTTTGAAAGGGCACGGCCGACTTCCTTCCCACTCCCTCGCTAATCCGATGAGGCCGATGACCTCGCTGTCTGGTCTCCTCCCCCAAATCACCCAACCCCAATATTTTAATACACTAATTGCAGAAATAATCCTTAGATTGTGATCTTTAATTACCAATATTCACTTCTCCACACAATCACTAACCAAATGGATACATTTCTGCCAACGATGCAAAAAGTTTTCTGAAGCCGTCACGGAAGAAGTCGACACTCTGCTTCCACAATCACAGTCTCACAGTTCTTTCAACGTCTTCATCAGAAGCATAATGATGTCCCCGCAGATCGTCAATCATTACCGGGAACAGATGGAAGTCCGACGGTGCTAAATCTGGATTGTATGGAGGATGCCGTACAGTGGTGAGATTCAGTCTCTGAAGGTCTGCTGTGGTGGCACGTGAAGTGCGTGGTTTGCCAAGCAAAGCAATAATGTGACCCACACATTTTTGTGAAATGCTGATTGCGATTGCAAGCCGGCCGCGGTGGCCGAGCGGTACTACGCGCTTCAGTCCGGAAATGCGCGACTGCTACGATCGCAGGTTCGAATTCTGCTTCGGGCATGGATGTGAGCAATATCCTTAGGTTAATTAGGTTTAAGTAGTTCAGATGACCTCAGATGTTAAGTCCTATACTGATCAGAGCCATGTTTTGTGATTGCAATTTCTGTCTGAGTTATACGACGATCCTGAATCAATCTGTCAATATTTTGCTTGTGAAACTCGGTGTTTGTCACGCAGTCCAATTGTTCCCGTCTCAACATCTTTAAAACTTACTCGCACAACGACGCACATTACTCACATCAACACAATCACCATAAACTCCTTTCATTCTCTGACGAATCTCCTTTGGGGTCACACCTTCTGCTGTCAAGAATTAAATGACTGCATGTTGCTTAAATCGCATTGACCGACCGTATGGTTCCATACATTACACTGTAACAAGACGACCGTTCAATGCTAAGACTTCCCGCCAACTGGAGCTGTAGAGAAGAGGCTACGGAACAAGCCAGTACCTACCGCATACCAATGCTGCCAACTGTTGAAGAGTTAAGAAGGTGGAGGCATTACTTTTCAGTCAGCTCTCATATGTACGAGATATATTCGGAAGCAAGAAACGACCGGTCGCGAAATGGAGATCAAAGTGAAAATCCGTAAAACTTTGCACGGATGTGTTGTTCAGTGTCGCTAGTATGCCCGTAGCGTAGCTCTTTTCAGTCCTGAGCGCACGTTGAGCATGTAAAGGTACCTAGAAAGTAGTGTTTCCCGCCAAGTGTAACTTCGTAGCTGAGAGATTCCTCCTGATGTCATACAAACCCACACAACGTAACACTGCAGGGGCAATGACGGCGCTCATGCTGCGTTTTCGGTGGGAAGTGTTGGATCACCCACCATACAGCCCCGGCTTTTCTTCCTCTGACTTTCATCTATGCTGAAACGAACCACTGGCTATGTGAACAACATTCTGGCACAGATAACGAGTTACAGTCCAGGCTGCCTTCTATGACGAGGGTATTGGGAAGTTGGTATAACGCGACAACGGATTTCGAAGTCGGACAGGTGACTACGTAGTCAAATAGCTGGAAGACGTAGTTACCTGTTACAAATAAACCATTTTTGATTTTCACTGTAGTTTTCATTTCGTGATTAATAGCGTCTTACTTTCCGAATACCACTCGTAAGTTCCACGTCTCATATTGAACCACTGGGCAGATTACAACCAAACTTAGTACGCGTATTACTTACTTACTAGAAAGAATCGCTGTCGGGGTAAGAACCACCTACTTGTCAAAGGGATGTGGGTGGTGATAAAAAAGGACTGTAGTCAACAATGCGTGAATACTCACCCTTTCCTCTACATGTGCATGGATACTCTGTAAATCACACTTAAGTGCCTGGCAGAGGGTTCATCGAACTACCTTCACAATAATCCTCTTTTATTCCAATGTCGTATAGCGCGCGGAAAGAATAAACTCCTATATATTTCCTTGCGAGCTCTGATTTCCCTTATTTTATTATGGTGATCGTTTCTCCCTATGTGGTTCGGCGTCAACAAAGTATTTTCGCCTTCGGAAGAGGATGCTGGTCATTGAAATTTCGTGAAAAGATTTTGCCGCAGCGAAACACGCCTTTGTTTTAATGAATCCTGTATAATGTCAGTGACACTTTCTCTCCTATTTCTCGATAAAACAAAACGTGCTGCTCTTCGTTGACCCCCCAGGGGGTCCACAACTCTTTCGTGGATACGTGCGTGGCGAGCACGGGGCCCCGAGCCATTGCAGCCTTCTTTCTCTCCCAGGCTGCATTTCCTTTCCCTTCCCCTCCCTTCCCCTCCTTTCCCCTCCATACCCCTTTCCCCTCGCCCTCTCCTCTCCCTCTATTGGTGTCCTTGCTTATGTTGGCCCCCGCTATCCACCTGGTTCTGTTGGTTTTACACTCTGGCTTTGTTGCGTAATCATCTCCTCCTTTTGGCATTCCTTGGTCCCCCTCTGGGGTTTGACCTCCATTCCAAAATTTCTCTTCCGTAGTGTGAGCCATTTGGGGAAGAGCACCTTACCTAGTGTCTCCGACGTGTGCCCTCCTAGTATATTCCACCTTTTCTTCTACGTCGTTGTCTGATGCTAGGGTGCATAGCCAGCACGGTAGCCAGCCCGTGTGGTGGGGTCGCTATGTACCCTTTTGGTTGAGCCCCCTGAACACACAGGGATCACACTTCTGATACCTGAGCTGTGACCTCCTCATGCATGCCTTGGAGTGGTTGCTCGTCATCCTGGAGCATCGGAACTCCCGGCAATGGCCGCCGTGCCAGACGGCCCTTGCTGTGGCTGGGTGGCGCCCGTGAGGAGAGCCCCTGATCGGAGTGGGTGGTATCAGGGCGGACGCTATGCAGATGAAACGCATAAGGGTCCAAACCTCTGGCCGCTCTTCTGCGGCCGTCTCTCTGCGTGGTACTGATTCCTCAAGTGCTGCTTCTCTTGCCCCTTCGGCCTTCCCTTCCGTGGCTACCCCCTGGGAGGAGGGTCAGGCCCGTCGTCTAGGGGCAAAACCTTTCCCCCGTTATCTAGTTTGCACCAGGACTGATGGAGATACTTTCACCAGTGTCAAACCGTTATTCTTTGTGGAACACATTGAAGACAAGTTCGGCGAAGTGGACTCCCTGAGCAAGATGCGGTCGGGTTCGTTACTGATAAAAACTGCTTCGGCTGCCCAATCTGCGGCCCTTCGTGCCTGTACCCATCTTGGCACAATTCCCGTGTCCATTACCCCTCACCAGTCTCTAAATATGGTACAAGGTGTGATTTTTCACAGAGACCTCATCCTTCAAACTGATGAGGAACTTCGGGACAATCTCGGACGGCGGGGTGTTCACTTTGTTCGGCGTGTTCAGAAGGGTCCTAAAGATAATCGTATTGATACTGGTGCCTTTATCCTGGCCTTTGAAGGGGATACCCTTCCTGAGAAAGTTAAGATTATGGTCTATCGCTGTGATGTGAAGCCGTACATCCCACCTCCTATGCGGTGTTTTAAGTGCTTGCGTTTTGGCCACATGTCTTCTCGCTGTACCCAGGACCCTCTCTGTGGTGACTGTGGACGTCCACTCCATGAGGGGAGTCCCTGTGTTCCCCCTCCTGTATGTGTAAATTGTCATGGTAGTCATTCTCCACGTTCAGCAGATTGCCCAGTCTATAAGAAAGAAAAAAAAGATACAGGAGTATAAGTCTCTTGATCGTTTAAGCTACACAGAGGCCCGTAAGAAATATGCACGATTGCACCCTGTGTCCATGACATCTAGTTACGCCTTGGTTACATCTTCATCCCTTCCTCCCCCTTCCTTACCCCCGTCCCGGACCCCTCTCCTTCCCCCCTCCCCTGCGGCTCCCACACCTTCTCCTCTGGGCGCCGCTCCCCCTCCCCAGCCGGAGAAGTGTCCCACTCCTTCGGCGTCTGCCGGTCAAGGGCGCCTCTCCCGGGATGCCCCTTCCCGGCACCTTCCAGGTCAAAGGTCTGCTGCAGCGCGGCGACCGCGAGAGCCGCGGTCTATCGGCCCCCAGGTCGCCCGGTCTCTTTCTGTTCCTGATCTTGCTGCAGCTGGCTCCATTATGCCACACAGCCCTCCTCGATCTCAGCCTGAAAAGAAGAAGAAACATAAGTCCCGGGACAAAGAGCCTCTGGTGTCACCGGAGGTCCCTTCCCCGGCTTCACAACCGGATTCTGACCTGTCGTTCATGGATGTCGCCCCCTCCTTGTCGGTGACGGGTGGGGACCCGGCGGTATGACTGGATTTAGCGTGTTCAGCCCTCATTTAAACCATCGTTCTGTGGTTCTCCAATGGAATTGTAATGGCTACTGTCGTCACCTTCCGGAATTGAAATCCCTTCTTTCGTCCTACTCAGCAGCTTGTGTGGTTCTCCAGGAATCTCATTTTACTGATGCTCACTCACCGACCCTCCGTGGGTTCCGTGTTTTCTGTCGAAATCTGGTCGGACCCTTGCGGGCTTCTGGTGGCGTTTGTACGTTGGTCCGTACAGACATTGCTAGCACGTGGATTCCTCTCCAAACTACATTGGAAGCAGTTTCTGTTACGGTCCACTTAGACTCTGCAGTCACAGTATGCAATCTTTATCTCCCTCCTGACAGGACTCTTACACCTGCTGCCTTAACCACCCTTCTTCAGCAACTTCCTCCTCCCTTCCTCCTCCTTGGGGATTTTAATGCTCATCATCCTTTGTGGGGCAGTGCCTTTCCATCTAGACGAGGTCTTCTTATCGACCAATTTATTGCAGACCACGACCTGTGCCTTCTTAATGATGGCTCCCCTACTCATTTCAGTGCTGGTCATGGTACCTTTTCTGCCATTGATCTTTCTCTTTCTTCTCCCTCTCTCCTCCCTTCATTACACTGGTCGCCACACGACGACCTTTGTGATAGTGACCATTTCCCGTTGATTATCACGCTCCCTTCCCGCTCCCCGATGGAGAGGTTACCTCGTTGGTCTTTCCACCGCGCCGATTGGCCTCTATATACTGCACAGGTCGAGTTTTCTCCCTCTTTGTCGGGTTGTATTGATGACGTCCTACGTGACGTGTCTGACGCGATTGTTCGCGCTGCTAACCTTGCTGTCCCGCGCTCATCTGGACAATTTCGTCGTCGGCAAGTCCCGTGGTGGAGTACGGCCATTGCCATTGCCATCCGTGATCGCCGTCGAGCTTTGCAACACTTTAAGAGGCACCCATCTGTAGCCAGCCTTTCTACCTTTAAGCGCCTTCGCGCTAAAGCCCGTTATTTAATCAAACAGAGCAAGCGGATATGTTGGGAACGATTCGTTTCTTCCCTTGGTTCCACTGTCCCCCTGTCACGGGTATGGGCTACACTTCGCTCTCTCCAAGGTTGCCATCGGCAGTCCACCCTCCCAGGCCTTCACCTCCCAGATGGCATTTGTACGGACCCATTAGTTCTTGCAGAACATCTTGCGACCCATTTTGCAGTGGCATCAGCGTCGGCCTCCTATCCAGCTGCTTTCCTTCATCAAAAACAGCAGGCTGAAGCTGTCACCTTATGTTTCACCACTTGTGAGTCAGAATCTTACAACGAACCTTTCACTGAATGGGAATTTCTTTCTGCTCTATCTGCTTCTCATGATACGGCTCCTGGCCCAGATTCCATTCATAACCAGCTGCTTCAACATCTCAGTGCTCCACAACGGCACCATCTTCTTCGGGTGTTTAACCGTATCTGGCTCCAGGGTGACTTCCCTTCTCAGTGGAGGGATAGCATTGTGGTTCCTGTCCTTAAGCCTGGTCAGAACCCCCTATCTGTTGACAGCTATCGGCCAATTAGTTTGACCAATGTTGGTTGTAAGTTACTTGAACGGCTGGTAGCCCGTCGGCTCACTTGGGTCCTCGAATCTCGGGATCTATTGTCCCCTTACCAGTGTGGCTTTCGAGAGGGACGATCTCCAATCGATCATTTGCTTCGCTTGGAATCCGCAGTTCGGCAGGCTTTTTCCCAGCGCCGCCATTTGGTTGCAGTGTTTTTTGACCTTCGCAAGGCCTATGACACGGCCTGGCGCCATCACATCTTACTAACCCTTCATCAGTGGGGTCTTCGGGGCCCACTCCCGATTTTTATCCGCCAGTTCCTGATCCATCGGTCATTCAGAGTTCGAGTTGGTACTGCTTTTAGTTCTCCACGGACCCAGGAGACGGGCATCCCACAGGGTTCTGTCTTGAGTGTCCTTCTTTTCCTCATTGCTATCGATGGACTTGTGGCCTCTGTCGGTCCCTTGGTCGCCCCTGCCCTGTATGTGGATGATTTCTGCATTTGGGTTAGTTCCTCCTCGATGCCATCTGCAGAACGGCAGCTCCAGGTGGCTATACGGCGTGCCTCTGCATGGACCCTCTCACACGGGTTTCAATTCTCTCCTTTAAAATCGCGGGTGGTCCACTTCTGTCGCCGTACTACGGTCCACCCTGATCCAGAGCTCTATCTCGCTGCACAAAGATTGCCTGTGGTTCCACAGTTTCGTTTCCTAGGTCTTCTTTTCGACAACAAGCTCACTTGGCTGCCCCATATCAGACTCCTGAAGGTAGGATGTTTCCGTAAACTCAATGTCCTTCGCTTCCTTGCCCACTCCTCCTGGGGTGCGGACCGTTCCCTCCTCCTCCGTCTTTATCGTACTCTAGTTCTGTCACGTTTGGACTATGGTTGTCAAGTTTATGGTTCAGCTGCTCCTTCCACGCTGCACGTGCTGGATCCAGTCCACCATCGTGGTATCCGTTTGGCCACCGGTGCCTTCCCTACTAGCCCTGTTGATAGTCTCCTGGTTGAAGCTGGGATCCCCCCCCTTTCTGTTCGGCGGTCCCAGCTTCTGGTGTCTTATGCCCTTACTATCCGTTCTTCTCCCGCCCATCCTTCCTATTCTATCCTATTCCCAGACCATGGACGTCGCCCGCCTGACTCCCGCCCTCGGGCGGGTTTACCGGTTGGGCTGCGCCTTGCGTCTCTTACCCGTGATTTTCGGCTTCCTTCTTTGTCCTGTCTTCCTCGCTCCCTCCCCTCCACCCCTCCTTGGTTAGCTCCTCGGCCTCGACTTCGGATGGATCTCCGCCGCGGACCGAAAGATTCCATCCCCCCGGTGGTGTTCCGTACCTTTTTCCGCCAAATTTTATGGGAGTTTCGGGATGCTGTTATTTTTTACACTGATGGCTCTAAATCTGCTGATCATGTTGGGTATGCCTTCACGTCCTCTGTTGGAACGGAAAATCATCTGCTGCCACCTACATGTGGGGTGTTTACTGCGGAATTGATGGCAATTTCCCGGGCCCTTACCTTTATTAAACAATCCCAACACAACCGCGTTTTGTTATGTACGGACTCGATGAGTGGCCTTCTTGCTATTGACCGGTGTTTTTCGCGCCATCCCTTGGTCTCTGCCATCCATGACCATCTCGCTGATCTTCACCGTGCTGCTTGTTCCATTGACTTCTTATGGGTCCCGGGCCATGTGGGTATCCCGGGTAATGAGCTCGCTGATCGTTTGGCTGGGGGAGCAGTTACTTACCTCCCGTTTTCCGTAACCCCTCCTGCAGCGGATTTACGGCTTCACATCAAATCCCACTTTGCACAGTCATGGGGCAATTCTTGGGAGGCTACTCCACTGTCTAATAAACTTCGTGCCATTAAGGTGAATACAGGCCCATGGCGTTCTTCCTTTAGCCTCTCCCGCAAGGACTCGACCACACTGTGTCGTCTCCGCATTGGCCATACCAGGCTGACCCATGGTTTCCTTTTGCGTGATGAGCCACCCCCGCTATGTGGTTGTGGAGCCTTCCAGTCAGTGGCCCACATTTTGGTTGAATGCCCCCTTCTTTTGGCTCTGCGTGCTAAGTACAGACTCCCCCACACTTTACCTTTGATGTTGGCTGACGATTCCCGGATGGTCTCTCTGGTTCTAGGTTTCCTCCGGGAGAGTGGTTTTTATTCTCAGTTTTAAAGTTTTTAATCTCCCTCTGGTGTTGGGGCAGGGCGGTGAGTGTTTGGGTGTCTCCCACTGTAGGCAGTGTTCAGAGATTCCCGATTCACCTCCCTGACCGGAATCCTCTTTTCTTTCCCTTTTACTCTGTTTTTACCCCTTCTTTTTAAGGCTTGGTTAGTTTTTCTATTCCCATACGTACTTTCTGCATTATAGCAGTTGTACCTTTTAAGTCACAGGTGGTCTTGCCTATGCTGTTTCAGCATAGTGTTGGGTTCGTTCTCTTGCCAACTTCCCTCATTTGTTTTTACTAATGACAACGTGACTGCCCTTTTACGTTTCCCCTTTATCCGTTTTATTTTTCTGACTCTACTGAGATGTCCCGTTAGCAGAATGGAGTCTATTTGAAACAAGGGACTGATGACCTTGCTGTTTGGTCCCTTTAACATCAAACAACCAAGCTCTTCGTTGAACTTTCTGTATGTACTCCATTAATCCTCTCTCGTACGGTTCCAAAACCGCGCAGCAGTACTCCAAAAGAGTAGTGTAGGCAGTCTCTTCAGTAGATTTGTCACATTTTCTAAGTGTTCTGCAAATAACTCGTAGTCTTCGGTTTGCCTTCCGCACAAGATTTTCTGTGTTCTATCAATTTAAGTTGTTCGTAGTTGTAATACCTAGATCTGACTGATTCGTCATTTGCCGGCCGGTATGGCCGAGCGGCTCTAAGCGCTACAGTCTGAAACGGCGCGACCGCTACGGTCGCAGGTTCGAGTCCTGCCTCGGGCATGGATGTGTGATGTCCTTAGGTTAGTTAGGTTTAAGTAGTTCTAAGTTCTAGGGGACTGATGACCTCCGATGTTAAGTCCTATAGTGCTCAGAGACATTTTTTTTTCTTTTTATTTTTTTATTTGACGTGCAACCGAAGTTTAACGGATTCCTTTTAGCACTCTTGTGGATGAACTGATACTTTTCATTATTTAGGGTCCATTGAAAATTTTCGCATCGCACAGGTATATTTTCTAAATACACTCCTGGAAATGGAAAAAAGAACACATTGACACCGGTGTGTCAGACCCACCATACTTGCTCCGGACACTGCGAGAGGGCTGTACAAGCAATGATCACACGCACGGCACAGCGGACACCAGGAACCGCGGTGTTGGCCGTCGAATGGCGCTAGCTGCGCAGCATTTGTGCACCGCCGCCGTCAGTGTCAGCCAGTTTGCCGTGGCATACGGAGCTCCATCGCAGTCTTTAACACTGGTAGCATGCCGCGACAGCGTGGACGTGAACCGTATGTGCAGTTGACGGACTTTGAGCGAGGGCGTATAGTGGGCATGCGGGAGGCCGGGTGGACGTACCGCCGAATTGCTCAACACGTGGGGCGTGAGGTCTCCACAGTACATCGATGTTGTCGCCAGTGGTCGGCGGAAGGTGCACGTGCCCGTCGACCTGGGACCGGACCGCAGCGACGCACGGATGCACGCCAAGACCGTAGGATCCTACGCAGTGCCGTAGGGGACCACACCGCCACTTCCCAGCAAATTAGGGACACTGTTGCTCCTGGGGTATCGGCGAGGACCATTCGCAACCGTCTCCATGAAGCTGGATTACGGTCCCGCACACCGTTAGGCCGTCTTCCGCTCACGCCCCAACATCGTGCAGCCCGCCTCCAGTGGTGTCGCGACAGGCGTGAATGGAGGGACGAATGGAGACGTGTCGTCTTCAGCGATGAGAGTCGCTTCTGCCTTGGTGCCAATGATGGTCGTATGCGTGCTTGGCGCCGTGCAGGTGAGCGCCACAATCAGGACTGCATACGACCGAGGCACACAGGGCCAACACCCGGCATCATGGTGTGGGGAGCGATCTCCTACACTGGCCGTACACCACTGGTGATCGTCGAGGGGACACTGAATAGTGCACGGTACATCCAAACCGTCATCGAACCCATCGTTCTACCATTCCTAGACCGGCAAGGGAACTTGCTGTTCCAACAGGACATGCACGTCCGCATGTATCCCGTGCCACCCAACGTGCTCTAGAAGGTGTAAGTCAACTACCCTGGCCAGCAAGATCTCCGGATCTGTCCCCCATTGAGCATGTTTGGGACTGGATGAAGCGTCGTCTCACGCGGTCTGCACGTCCAGCACGAACGCTGGTCCAACTGAGGCGCCAGGTGGAAATGGCATGGCAAGCCGTTCCACAGGACTACATCCAGCATCTCTACGATCGTCTCCATGGGAGAATAGCAGCCTGCATTGCTGCGAAAGGTGGATATACACTGTACTAATGCCGACATTGTGCATGCTCTGTTGCCTGTGTCTATGTGCCTGTGGTTCTGTCAGTGTGATCATGTGATGTATCTGACCCCAGGAATGTGTCAATAAAGTTTCCCCTTCCTGGGACAATGAATTCACGGTGTTCTTATTTCAATTTCCAGGAGTGTAGTTTTGCAATTTCTTTTTTTGTTTTTGTTGTTTTTCTAGTACTTGAGAATAAAAGCACTTACAGAGTTGCAAGAAACTTTACATATAGTTTCAAACATTTATGTAACTTTCTCTCGCTGACAACCACCGCAAAATAAACGAAAGGAAAAAAATTATCACTTACTATACTTTCACTGTTCATGCAACAAAACTGGCGCTTCAGGCAGCAAACGATCATTCATTTTCCCACAGCGAGCACGCGGGCTGGATTGTGTACTAACATCCAGCGTGTCAAAATGTCTCGACATAGTTCAAATTTCATATCATCCCGTAGGTGCTCATATACGGTTTGAGTCTTGACCACTGTTCCGTTATATGCGGACTCCGCTAGCTCACTCGTGCTATCACAGGAGCATTTTATGTTATTTTATGTTTGATGTCCACTGCCTAGCGAGAAATTGCTGACAATGAAGCTGGTCCATCCCATTCTGTTCTCTCGATCGACACGTAACTTGATTTTGTCGCGCCCGATGATGCAGCTAAAATGCTGGGAAACCGGTCGTCCCTATAAATAATGTATTTACAGCTAAAGCGGGCTTAACTTTTCAAAACAATAAATAAAGATGTTCACCAGTCACTCGACGGCGAATGCAGTTTCATACGCCCAGGTTACGCCATTTCGTAAATCTGATTTCATCGAGCGAGTTGTCGCAGCGATAAATCACAGAACTTACAATGCAGACTGGTTGGAGCGGAGGAAGTTGTTTCAGAAGTCATACAAAAAACTTTAAACTATGTTTGGAGCTCTCGTCTAAATCATTCCCAGGAACTGCCACAGTAGCTCCTCACGAAAGAGTTGGACAGGTTCTGGCCTCGACTTTCTTCACCTGCTTAGCTGTTCTACGCTGCGTCATGAGAGAGAAGGTAAATTTCTGTGGGAAACGGCTCTGAGACAATTTAACGAATCACATCAGGTTCCCTCATAATGAGAAAATCGTCTGGAAAAATTGATATTTATTCAGATGCTCATAGATACTTCTTGTTACGTTACGGAATTAATCACGCGTGTAGTGTATGTGGTGCTCTTAGACTAATATTAAACATCGTAAAGCCAGTATCTAATAATACACTAATTTCTTTAATGAAAACACAGACATTTCAAACCATTACATTTGACTGCCAAAACAGGCCAGTTCAGAGCCTATAATATGCACTTTGTCGTCAGTCTGAAGTACTCCTTCTCCATCCAGATCACCAAATCATCTGTTAGTTCCTGCCGGTACAAACAATTCTTCTCCGTCTCCCAAAAAATGTTTAAACTGGCCAATCTGGAGGCTTCGTTTCCCCCACCAAGCTGGTTATCTACTGTTTATTTGTTAACCATTGCAGTTTCATTGTTTTACTAATT
The DNA here is from genome assembly GCF_021461385.2 of Schistocerca piceifrons. Lineage (NCBI taxonomy): Eukaryota > Metazoa > Arthropoda > Insecta > Orthoptera > Acrididae > Schistocerca > Schistocerca piceifrons. Next base: position 59,426,345 of record NC_060147.1, on the reverse strand, counting down.
AAGAACAGAGGCAAGTAAGTCGCCAGATCGGGACGGAATCCGAGTTCGGGCTTACAGAGGCACTGACCCCTTACTTAGCCTGCATTTATCCGAATCCCTCACCCAGTGGAAGGCCCCGAAAGATTGGAAAAAAACGCACATGACTCCTGTGAATAAGAACGACAAAAGATGGACCACCATAATTACACACCAATATCCTTAACCCTGGTTTGCTGCAGAATTGTGAAAACATTTTGAGTTCGAATATAATAATTTTCCTAGAGACAGAATAGCGTCTGTCCACAAATCAATATGGAGTTAAGACATCGATCTTGCGAAACTCAGCTTTCATGCACGTTATCCCGCGAACCATGGATGAAGGGTAACAGGCTGATTGCAAACTCCTCGATTTCCGGAGAGCATTTTTGTCCCGCTGCAGACTGTTGGCGAAATTTCCAAGCATACGGATTAGGTTGCCAGGTAATTGAGTGGATCGAAGACTTTTTAAATAATAGAACCCAGTAGGTTGTGGTCGACAGCGAATGTTCATCAGAGATAAGGGTAGCGTCAGGGGTGTTGCAAGGAAGTTGAGAGGCACCCACATGCCTTGCTCATACTGTGGCATCAAGCAGTCAGGCCTGCAAGATGAGTGGTCTGCCAAGCGAGTGGATTCATTCTTATTTATCGAGTAACATGAACTCTAGTACTCACACTTAAGTTACAAATTATCCTCCCATATGATTAATACGCAACGGAAACAAGCATATGACTATCAGTAATTTACATAACTCTGACTGTACACTACGCACTGGCAATACCACATTTTCTTTTTGTCTTTTATTTAACGGCTTTTGTCAACACGTGGCCACCGCACTGAATATGAATGGCGCACACATTACAAATTCGGGACATTATGACAACATAAAATTCGAAGGAAAGATACACCAATCTTTTTCTTTTCACTATCTTATTTATTCCGATAAATTCTCTAACATAAACACACAAATTCTACAACCTAAAACAATAACACATGAGAAATTCCGCCCAGTGGGCATGGCTTTACAATAGTGAATCTCTATATTATGGTCTCGTAATTACTTTTAACGCTACAGTGCACTTTCTGGATAGGATGGTGGATCTTTTGTTATACCTCACACTTCGACTCTCACAATCATCATCACGAAACTTTCCTCCAGATCGAGCGATACAGAAGGAACAAGCATAACCCACTAATCTTTTGAAACTACCTTGCTACTCTCCCATGCAAACCACACATACCCAAATTACATCACATACATCACACTACAACATCAAATACTACAATAAATAGTCACAACACTATCACTTTTCTCTTTCCCACTTCAATTAATATTTATCCCAGTTTCACACGACACTGCCCCACTTTGTAATTCTACTTTCCTACTATGAACTCTGGAGATAATTGCACGTCTTCCTGTGCAATGCAAGCCAAGTGGCGTTGCTGGATAGACGGCCGACTCACCTTGCTTCTCTCTCAGAGTTTGAATCTAGCGTCACACGGAATCATATTACACAATTTAACAGTAAGAACATATTCATCACACACGCGAGTCCTCAACTGATACCATGGACGAGTACTTCTCTTTATCCTTTGTCTCATACACAGATTGAGACTCACACAGTACTCACCACGTGGAAGTACTCGTCTCTAATTTCAAGTCCTGCACACGCCATTTCTTAAATATTTCAACTTATGGTACACACGCTACTTCTTAAATATTTCAACTTATTGTACACACGCTAGTAATTCAGCTTAACTTAAGCACACGGAAGTATTTCAACTTATTGCTACACGTGGTTTCATTGTGACCGTTGGTCACTTCCGAAGATTACTACAATCCCTTTAATATTACCTGCCTGACATTTAATTCTCCCCACAAAAGTTCCTGAAATAGAGAAATTATTATTTCAAAATACTCTTAAATATTCCACATGCATACCATGTCTCCACTCTTTCGTCATTACGGAGCACAACTAAAACAGGTCTTAACAGCACAAGATCCAGCGGCAGAGTGCTGAAACGTGGCCGTTCTCTAGGTCCTCTCGCACCTGTGTCGAGGTGGGGGAAGCACCTTGCTATCGTATTGATCAGCCACATTTCAGGCGCTCAAAGCTCTGGTAAATTTAATCTCTTTGGTCCCACCAAAGGTGGCCAAAGGATCGTCTCAAAGATGATCATATATTCACATTAACTATCTGCTGTTAGCAGACGACCATACATTCATTCATTTCACAGATCTCACCAAACTGGATGTAGGGATTTACTTTGTAGGGGTGCACATGTGATTAATTAAATAAATAAATTGTCATTCTTTCCCACACTGGTATCCGGCTTCGCTGTATTAATTGAAATTGAGTTATTTTACAAAAAAATGTGTTGTTCTGACAAAAATAATGAAGTATGTTGTACCTATTTTCAATGTCGGGCGGTACTGTACCCTTTCAAAGTGTGTTAGGGCCTATCGTATTGTGTGTATAAAAAAGTGATATGATGAGCACTGTGAGCAATAACAAATGGTTCAAATGGCTCTGAGCACTATGGGACTTACCATCTGAGATCATCAGTCCCCTAGACTTAGAACTACTTAAACCTAACTAACCTAAGGACATCACACACATCCATGACCGAGGCAGGATTCGAACCTGCCACCGTAGCAGCAGCGCGGTTCCGGAATGAAGCGCCTAGAACCGCTCCGCCACAACACCCGGCCTTTTACTCAAGTATTACTTCATTATAGATAACTTCGAAAGCGCTCCACGATCTTAAGGAAAGGAAATCGAAAACCTGTGATAAAATACCGGCTGATGCATAATATATTGACAAATCCGCCTCAGTTGCGAAAATTTTCTGGTCTTTACCGATGTTTCGGCTAGAATCATCTAGCCTTCTTCAGAAGCATCAAATTACTATAACGTGCCAGAGTAAGGCACAGTCAACATTAAAAATTAAAACCTATAGAACCGTGGTACCATGTCGAATTAAAACTACTTAACTGAAGTCCAGCCCACACGTCACTTCACCATGCAGTCGGTTGGCAGCGGCAATTACGTTGGCACTGACCGTTGCACGCGGAATTGCACTGAGCACACAGCAACTCGTGTGCGTGCACATACGGAGAGTCAAAGCTGTATATCATTGGCTGTCTTAGGAGCTGATAACCATAATTGTAATCAAACTAAACAATGTAGATGAAGTCCCTATGTGTATTAGCTATACGCAAATTGTATTAAATGGTAGGAAATATTCTTGGTTGGGTATATAAAGTTTGAGTACCTTTACGACTTTAAGCAAATGTGGTCATCGTGTAAAGTATCCCCACCGAAGATGACTAATAGCGAGCACCTTACTTGTCACACTCATTTAAAACTTTAATCATTATCTATAATTTAATTAGGGTGTAACTGGACGTACAACGCCCATGTCTTCAAACTTAACTAGTTTTGACCGACATAGGTCAAGCACATTAATTAAAGTGTGACGGAGGGTACAACGTCTCCGTCGTTACGCTTACGTGCTATTGACCGACATAGGTCAAGTATATTAAAATATAGTCTACAATGTACGTTAGACGGGAAATACTTTCTATAGGTAACATTGTAAGTAACGCGATACACGTGTAACGTAATCGTTATCACTGAAAGGGGAAATATTTAGAGGAGCTAAGCTCTACTTTACTTTGCTGCATAATTGTTAAATTCATCTATGCTATTGACCGACACAGGACACGCATATTAATTAAAGTGTGACGGGGATTACAACATCTCCGTCATCACGCTTATATGCTATTGACCGACATAGGTCAAGTGTACTGACATATAATCTACAATGTTAACCACGGAACTATAGGTTTTAATTCTTAATGTTGACTGTGCCTTACTCTAGCACGCTATAGTAATTTGATGCTTCTGAAGGAGGGTAGATTATTCTAGACGAAACCTGGATAAAGACCAGAAAATTTTTCAACTGAGGCGGATTTGTCAATGTATTAGTCTACCACAATTGCTGACGGGGCTGCAATATGCTGAAAATTCTTAGACCACCTGATGCACTGAAGACCTTAGGGAATGATGCTACAGCTACAATTACAAATCTGGTCAGTAGAATAAATGGCACTCGTATCTGGTCTGAAGATATACTTTATACTATAGTGGTTCCCTTACCAAAGGAAAGCAACGCCAAACAATGTAAACATTATGGGACAATTGATTTTCTGTGTCATGTTACCAAGGCTGTGACCAGAACAGTGCTGATAAGAAAAGAAAGGAAAACCGAGGAGAATATAGAAGATGAGTTACGGTTTAGAAAAGTACGACGGACCGCAGATGCAATTATTGGCTGTCTGAGCATGATGGCAGAAAGATTTTTGGAAGTAATAAAGAAATGTACGCTTGTTTCATTGACAAAAAAAACATTGGACACAATTGATCGGTGTATTGGTGTTTGCTACTGACGATTCTAAAAGATACTGGTATAGAATGAAAGGATAGAAGGTTGATAAACTATTCTATATGGGATGTAATGTGGTAATTAGAGAACAAGAACATAAAACTGAAGAGGGTGCGTTGAAGGAGGTGTGAGGCAGGATTGCTGTATGTGACTAGCACTGTCAAGTATATATGCTGAAAAACTAATGAGCAAGGCCTTGAAAAGAACGACCTGCAAGTGAATGTGTAAAAAGGATCAAGCACATTGATCATGTGACTAAGATATTAGAAACGGAGGAAAAGCTCTAGATGGCGATGGAGAATATTGTAAGCGTGGGTAAAGACTTTGGAATGAAACTGGACAATGGTAAGACCAAAGTGATGAGATTCGAAAAACAAGAATCGGAAAATAAGAATGTTACTAAAACAATTTCTGTCATTGCAGTAGTTGAGAACCTTGATGCCTTCTAACGTAAGTTGTACGGAGGAAGTGGGAGTCAGAATTTCAGTGGTAAAGAGAGCTTTTGGCAGACCGAAAGATTTTCTGACAGTCAGAAGCATCCCCATTACACTTACGAAGCGGTTCTCCAAATGTTTTATGGTGAGTGTGGTGCCTTATGGTTCTGAAACATGGACGGTCAGAAAGAATAAAATTTTTTAGATTGTTTTGAAATGTGGTTATTGAGAAGAATGAAGAAAGTGAAGTGGATCGTCAGAATGGAAAATGAGGAGAGGACAGGAACTTCGTGAAGAAGACAGAAAAGGGAACATATCTGATGGGACACATATTAGGTTGGAATTGTCTATTAAAGTCGATCATGGAGGGAAATGTAGAAGGAAAAAGAGGGACAGGAAGAAGAAAGTTTGGAATGCTAACAGATGCGGAGAGATGTCATGTCCTTAGGTTAGTTAGGTTAAAGTAGTTCTTAGTTCTAGTGGACTGATGACCTCAGATGTTAAGTCCCATAGTGCACAGAGCCATTTGAACCATTTTTTTTAGATGCGGAGAGAGGAAGACACTACAGACAAATAGAGGAAGACGCTCAGGGCAGAGAGATACGGTTGACGTCCAGGTGATAAATGTTTGAGGTTAGATTCACTGAAAGAAGAGGAAGAAGAACAAGCACTGTATGGTCAGTAAGTCTGTGATCAAATTAGAACTCTAGATGTTTACTTCATTGAGTGGCCTCACTTGGTATCCGCCGGAAATCTACCATCGCTGCACTGAGTAAGTCGCGTCCTTCGTCAGCGTTTGGATGAGCCAGAGGGCCACGCGACGCCGCACACGCAATTAGCTGCCTGTTTGCCTCATAACGCAGGCAACACCCAATTAGCACGGCCAGAAGTGTACACACGCAAGCGAGCACACAGGGCTTCTGGACCGAGCGGGGCCTGGGGTTTGTTGACCTCAAGACAGCAGCGAAACCTCCCCTTATAGTATGCAACGCTACCCGTGGGCGAGGTGTGAAACGGCGGGATCCCGACGGGGAAACCTCGTCTACAGGTAAACTGCCTGGCCGTCATAAATGATTAATTATGTACTAGTTTGAAGTTCTGTCGCGGAATGAAGTAGCAGTCAAACGCGACGTAATGTATCATCCCTCGAAACTAGTCCAGTCTAACTTCTGCGTAGTTATCTCGTTCAGAATCAGTGACTCAGGGTGACAGGCTCTGCCCTGATCAATACTACTTCCATCGAGTACAAGAAGGCCGAGGCACGCGCTGAACCACTAGCTGAGCCCTCTGGTGATGGTGGGACATCGCAAGTAACCGCCATAATCTGATACTAAAATGTAGACTTTCACGGCCGGAAATATCATGTCCATTATAATTATCCGGGCTGTTATGCCGTGGTAGGTTGATGAATTCTGTGTCGATTCCCAACGTTTCGTCTCCGACTGCGGGAGACATCTTCAAGGGGATCCGTAGCTCGATGGAAGGTCCAACACACCCACTGGCTCGTTACTGAGCCAGTGGGTGTGTTGGACCTTCCATCGAGCTACGGATCCCCTTGAAGATGTCTCCCGCAGTCGGAGACGAAACGTTTGGAATTGACACAGAATTCATCAACCTACCACGGCATAACAGCCCGGATAATTATAATGGACAACCACCATAATCGCCATTAAAATTGTAATACCATGAAGGTGACATGCAACAAATGTCAAACTGGTGTTAGCACGTAGGAGTAAACGCATAAAATCAGATAGAAGTGACACCATATACATTTATTTCTAGACACTTTAGAAATTAAAGTGCCCCACCACGGTTTCTGTCTATAGGTCCAGGCTAATGACAGGAGCTACTATACGGATTTTGATACGGTTATCACTAATAGGTAGAATGATTCACGATGAAAGTTGGTGTGTGTAAGTGTACTAGGAAAATCGTGAATGTTCAGGGATATGAGAGGAACGATCATTTTACGTAAACAATTCCATATACTTAAATTCGTATGGTGTCTGTTCTTTCGGACATGTCCGAAAGAACATACACCATATCCACAGAAGTATATAGTTCTGGCAGTACCAGTCATGACCTTCTTCTGTGCGGATGCACACACATTCCCCGAACTCTTACGGGACTTGGTAAGAATGTCTTCCACGAGTAATGAGTGTGTTGGGTAGGGACACTACGAATGTAGTGTGTGGACATACGAGGTGAGAATGTGGGTCTCGCGGGAGGCGTGCGCGAGATAGTCCCTGCAGTCTGTGCCCTCGGTGGCTCAGACGGATACATCGCTACCCTGTAAGCAGGAGATCCAGGGTTCGAGTCCCGTTCGTGGCACACATTTTCACCTGTCCCCGTTGATATATGTCAACGCCCGGCACCAGCTGAAAGTATTAATATATAATTCTAAACAATTCCATGTCGATATATGACCTACTCCGAATAGTTTTCGACAAAGAACACATTCAGTATAAACTGTGATTTTTTTTCCGTATTAGTCAATCTAATATTACTGTTTACAACATACCATAATAGTGTCTGCGAATCGAGACGAAAAATCTGATAGGACACTTGCGGTCTGTCAAGTCTTTAACATCAAATTGGGCTACACAAACCACCTAAGCTACATCGCACACGCGTGGAGTGAGGTTTTCAATGAAGAGGACATTAGTTGTAGGAAATTCAGTGTGGTGTAATTATGCGCTGCAACACATTTTCGTTAGAGGCCGCGGTTTTTGAGTTATTCGAGAAAAACCTACAAAACTGACACTAAAATGCATTATAGCTCGGAAGCCATACAAGAGGAGAAGATGGATATCGAAATGGAGGAGGAGGTATTGGACAAAGAGAGGGGGAGGGAATGGGGCAGGAGGAGACGGAGAGGAATGGTGATGAGAAGACCGACGGAAAGAGATGTTGAGGAGATGATGGAAAGAGTGAGGGGAAAGAGGAGTACATGGCCAGAGACAGGGGAGAAAGATAAATTTGGACTTCTATTCAGTTCACATACATATTAGAAACGTGCGGTTTCTCTTCTCTTTATTTTGCATTGAAGCAGTCCATCTGCTTAGCTGGATGGTAACGTGCTTGTCTCCCATCCAGCGGACCCGGGTTCGATTCCCTGCACGTTGGAGATTTTTCCCGCTCGTGGACTGTGTGTTGGGTTTTCCTCATCATCATTTCATCCTCATCATCATTTCATTCTCAACAGCGGCGCGCAAGTCGCCCAATGTGGCCTCGACTGAAATAAGATTTCCACTTGGCAGGCGAACTTCCCCGGTTGGGGCTTTCCGACCAACGATGTCATACACTCCTTTCCATTTAAGCAGACTAAGCCGCAGCGATGCGTGGCTGGGTATAGTTAGATTTTTCTCATAGACTTCTAGAACACTCTGCTGTATGCGCTTCATGCAACGACGCTGATGACCTCGCTGCGTAGGGCTCCTAAATCACTAATCATCATCATCATCAACATCAACAAGAACCACCACCTCGGGACTTACACGTTTGCTGCAGTCGACGCACAGCGCTCTACATCTACATTTATACTCCGCAAGTCACCCAACGGTGTGTGGCGGAGGGCACTTAACGTGCCACTGTCATTACCTCCCTTTCCTGTTCCAGCCGCGTATGGTTCGCGGGAAGAACGACTGCCGGAAAGCCTCCGTGCGCGCTCGAATCTCTCTAATTTTGCATTCATGATCTCCTCGGGAGGTATAAGTAGGGGGAAGCAATATGTTCGATACCTCATCCCGAAACGCACCCTCTCGAAACCTGGACAGCAAGCTACACCACGATGCAGAGCGCGTCTCTTGCAGAGTCTGCCACTTGAGTTTGCTAAACATCTCCGTAACGCTATCACGCTTATCAAATAACCCTATGAAGAAAAGCGCCGCTCTTCTTTGGATCTTCTCTATCTGCTCTGTCAACCCGACCGGGTACAGATCCCACACTGATGAGAAATACTCAAGTATAGATCGAACGAGTGTTTTGTAAGCCACCTCCTTTGTTGATGGACTACATTTTCTGAGGACTCTCCCAATGAATCTCAACCTGGCACCCGCCTTACCAATAATTAATTTTATATGATCATTCCACTTCAAATCGTTCCGCACGCATACTCCCAGATATTTTATAGAAGTAACTGCTACCAGTGTTTGTTCCGCTATCATACAATCATACAATAAAGGATGCTTATTTCTATGTATTCGCAATACATTACATTTGTCTATGTTAAGGGACAGTTGCCACTCCCTGCACCAAGTGCCTATCCGCTGCAGATCTTCCTGCATTTCGCTGCAATTTTCTAATGCTGCAACTTCTCTGTATACCACAGCATCAACCGCAAAAACCCGCATGGAACTTCCGACACTATCTACTAGGTCATTTATATATATTGTAAAAAGCAATGGTCCCATAACACTCCCCTGTGGCACGCCAGAGGTTACTTTATCGTCTGTAGACGTCTCTCCATTGAGAACAACATGCTGTGTTCTGTTTGCTAAAAACTCTTCAATCCAGCCACACAGCTGGTCTGATATTCCGTAGGCTCTTACTTTGTTTATCAGGCGACAGTGCGGAACTGTGTCGAACGCCTTCCGGAAGTCAAGGAAAATGGCATCTACGTGGGAGCATGTATCTAATATTTTCTGGGTCTCCTGAACAAATAAATCGAGTTGGGTCTCAGACGATCGCTGTTTCCGGAATCCATGTTGATTCCTACCGAGTAGATTCTGGGTTTCCAGAAAGGAATCTGCAGCAGATACGAAGCAGATGGTCAAATACGAGCCTCCCCACTCTCTTCGTGTTTACACGGACTGCGAGCGATCCACGCGAGCGGCATTTCACAGCGCAGCTAGCGGGGCGGCGTCCTGCTAATCCCTCGACGAAATTGGCCAGAATGAATCATCGGATTATCCATTTTTATGGCCTCCCGTGTATTGTCACGAGGCGCATAGGAGCAGCAGCAGCAGCAGCAGCAGCAGCGGTGAAGAGTAATGTGTGTACACGCGAAGCTGTCTGCCGCGACAGGTAGTGAATTACACAGAGAGGGGATGGAGTGAGTGGGGGGGGGGGGGGGCGTGGCGGCGGCAGGGCGGCAGGGAACAGCTCACTATAGGGCGCGGAGGTGGGCCCTATAGGGCAATATGCAGCACCCAAATTGCTGAGATATTTCAGCGCCGCGCGCGACGGAAGCCGCCTTGCAGAAATTTTCTCTCCTCCGCCTGCCGAATGGGGGGCGCGGCCCACACTCTTTCTGCAACAAATCGACGCAATTTCCTTCGCAAATTACTGTGTCACTCGCAGAACAACGACAAAGGCGGCGAGGCCGCAGTGTACTAGTACAGTTGGGGCCGCGAGGCGGTCGGAAGCGGAATTCTTTCACTACTGCCACTGCCGTTCCCTATTTATTTTCCATTTCCTTCCGTAGCGAAGTGGATTTTTAAACAGCGACACAATCGATCGCGAGCCAGCGAGGCTAGAATTGTCGAAGTACGCTGCCGGAGATTAAAATTCTAAAACCAGAAAGGAAACAAACGCACAAAACTTCGTATACGTACAAAGTATATTAGTAGACGAAATCCTCAAGAGTTACCAACTTAGTCACGAGAACACGTCACCATGATTCGGCTCATGATCCTAGAAGGTGTCATCAAAGAAATTCGCCGAGGAAGCCTGCATTCCTATTTAGTGCATTCTAAGACAGAAAAAACAGGAACCACCAAGGAATTATCCGAATGGGACGGGAATAGTCAGTTGCGATGTGCATACACAGACAAACAAATCATTACAATTTCGGAAAAATTGGATGGTTTATTCAAGACAAGAGCTTGACAAATTGAGCAAGCCATAGAAAGAAGTGGATTTTGAAACAGCGACACAATCGATCGCGAGTCAGCGAGGCTAGAATTGTCGAAGTACGCTGCCGGACATTAAAATTCGAAAACCAGAATGGAAACAAAGTTACAAAATAGAAAGAAAGATCCCTCATCATTTAGCAACGATATAGCAAGTCAGCAACTGGAAGCAGTTAATTCCATAAATTATCTGGGAGTAGTCATTAGGAGTGATTTAAAATGGAATGATCATATAAAGTTGATCGGGGGTAAACCAGATGCCAGACTGAGATTCATTGGAAGAATCCTAAGGAAATGCAATCCGAAAACAAAGGAAGTAGGTTACAGTACACTTGTTCGCCCATTGGTGGAATATTGCTCACCAGTGTGGGATCCGTACCAGATAGGGTTGATAGAAGAGATAGAAAAGATCCAACGGAGAGCAGCGCGCTTCGTTACAGGATCATTTAGTAATCGCGAAAGCGTTACGGAGATGACAGATAAACATCAGTGGAAGGATCTGCAGGAGAGACGCTCGGTAGCTCGGTACGGGCTTTTGTTGAGGTTTCCAAAACATACCTTCACCGAGGAGTCAAGCAGTATATTGCTCCGTCCTACGTATATCTCGCGAAGAGTCCAAGAGGATAAAATCAGAGGCATACCGACAATCTTTCTTTCCACGAACAATACGAGACTGGAATAGAACGGAGAACCGACAGAGGTACTCAAGGTACCCTCCGCCACACACAGTCAGGTGGCTTGCGGAGTATGGATGTAGATGTAGATGAAGCCAGTAACGCGACGGTCCACCTGTGTCCCTTATGCAAATAGTTATTCGGCTTGGCGCTGATTGGAAGAATTGTGGATGTCCTCCTAAGGGGTATCGTGCCTCATTCTGTCCAATTAGCGCGTCAGATCGTCGAAATCCCGAGTTGTTCGGAGCGCTCTGCCCATAATACTCCAAACGTTCTCGCTTGGGGTGAGATTGGCGACGTCGCTGGCCAAGGTTGGGTTTCACAAGCAGGAAGACAAGCAGTAGAAACTCTCACCGTGTGCGGGCGGGCATTATCTTGCGGAAATGTAAGCCCAGATTGCTGTGCCATGAAGCGCAACAAAACGGTGCGAAGAATATCATCCATGTACCTTAGTGCTTTAACTGTGCTGCGGATGGTAACCGAAGGTCTCCTACTATCAAAAGAAATGACACGTCCGACCATTGGCTGTCAGGCCATATGGGGACAGTCAGGTTGGCGTTCCACCGCTGTCTGTGGCACGTCTTCGGACTGGAATGTCATCGACTGGAGTGGAACGATTACCAGCGAAGACGTCTCTTGAAGACGCCCCAGACAGCAGTGGGATACAAACCAAACCAGTCACCTGACATACTGTCCAACAGACAGGAGAGGGAAACATGGAGCTCAGAGCAAGACCAGATGCTGGACGCTGCCGTTCTCAAGAATGTTCGTTTAAATTTGAGAAAGGTTTCTTGTGGTTGGCTGTCAGTGATCAGTGTGGCAGAAGGCGGGATTTCTGTATGTGTAAGGGTTTTGACTGGCCGGCACTTGAAATGTGTCATGTAGGGGGGGGGGGGGGGGGCATATTTCGTGCTCGTCTTCCCGTGCCATACCATTAGTGGTTAGCCATGATAAAACCCACGAGAATATAAAATTGTTAAACTTGTTTGAGTATTTATTATTGTTCGAAGAAAAATGGCTCTGAGCACTATGGGACTTAATATCTGAGGTCATCAGTCCCCTAGAACTTAGAACTACTTAAACCTATCCTAAGGATAGCACACACATCCATGCCCGAGGCAGGATTCGAACCTGCGACCGTAGCAGTCGTGCGGTTCCAGACTGAAGCGCATATAACCGCTCGGCCGCACCGGCCGACTGTTATTGTTCGAAAGTCACAAAGTCAACTGCAATTGGCCGGCGAGATTCATGCACTGGCAGAACCAGCTACGTGCCTGGGAGTAAAATTATGACGGACAAAGTGCAGGGAAATTGAAGAGTACATTTGCTTTGGGGACACCATGAAGAACGTTCATCACCTGAGGTAGCTGCAGGTTGTCATTTGCTATTGCAGCCATCGCGTGCAATCGCACCGTTTACGAGAAGTAAGCACGTGCCATCGGTGCAAACTCCAAAGCTTTTTTGCTGATCTTTCTACAAATGATCACCCATTTTCGCAGTGAGTTGTTAGCCGTATCCCTGATAGAGATTCATATTATCCTTTCATGTGTCTGACCACGTGTGCCAAGGGTATAATTCGTATTTGCAATTCGTTGTACAGTTGTAAGATGTTTATATTCTTCATTCAGTGAGTAAATCATTTTGATTGATGCCTTACGGTAATAAACCAAATTTTTATAGTGATCAGTAGTTTACTTTTCTCGTCAGATGAGCTCCCTTCGCCAGCCGCTGTAGCCGAGTGGTTCTACGGGCTTCAGTCCGGAACCGCGCTGCTGCTACAGTCGCAAGTTCGAATCCTGCCTCGGGCATGGTTGTGTGTGGTGTCCTTGGGTTTGTCATCACTTCTAAGCTGGTCGTAGGCTGTGTTCCAAAAATGAACAGCATAGAGACAGAACTGCTGACAATTTCTGCAGGATCTGACCATCGTTTTGCAGGACAATGCTCAAGCACGTACAGTGGAACCTGTTACTCATTTGTTTCACTGATGGGGTTGCTAAGTGCCGTATCACCCTACTGCACTCCCCTGACTTAAGCCCTCATAAGCTCAACTCTATTTCTAAACTGAAGGAAACACTTCACGACATTCGCTTGAGAACTGCTACAAATTCGTCGGGCAATAGACCTCGCCGCTCGAACTGTCAACACAACTGGCACTGCTAAGAGTATCCTACGACTTCGACATCGCATGCAACGGGTTACACACAATGCTGGTGACTACTTTGAAGGTCAGTAAAACTTTGAAACACGGATCTATTTTGTACGAGCTGTAAATAAATAGTTGCCACTATTAAAGTTCCAACCCTCGTACAACAACACCACGTGCAAGTTTTTCTGACATCTGCGTTTCTAGCGTTGTTTTTTTTTTTTTTTTTTTTTTTTTTTTTTTTTTTTTTTTTTTTTTTTTTTTTTTTTTCTCTCTCTGAAGAGAAGGATCATTACCAGCTTTCACGCTTCATTACTATACGCCACGTGCCACTGGTACGATGGAATGGTATGACACTGGATACACAACAAGATCAACTCTCTTGCAAGTAAGCAATAATTTAGACAGCAGGCGTAAAGCTTCTGATGTGCTAATACCAGTGGCTCTGCCTTCCCTTTGAGGTCTCCGTGACGTTATCTTTCAAGTAGTGAGACCGTACGTTACCCCCAGCTGACCTGACCTCGATGCTGAAAAGATCAATAGTTCAATATCTTCCTAGCAGGTGAAATAGGGCCCGGTAAGCAGTCAGTTTCGACGTCAATATGCTGTTTGTAGCTTGTCGATGTTCGTTGATTTGTTTTGTGAAGTGCCTGTTGGTGTAAAGGGTTAAGAAGGGTGAAGATGTGCGTGTGAATTATTGTACAGAATGGAACGCCTTACCAGAAGAATTCCTTACCAGCCACGTGGTCAGCGTGGAAATACATTCCGGAGCATATATATTGCTCTCCGTTGTGATCGCACAATCTATTAAGAAACTTGTCTCGCTTTTTGTAATGCCCGGATCACCACTGTGATTTGCGGTGACATCAATATGAATGAAACTTCCTGGCAGATTAAAACTGTGTGCCCGACCGAGACTCGAACTCGGGACCTTTGCCTTTCGCGGGCAAGTGCTCTACCATCTGAGCTACCGAAGCACGACTCACGCCCGGTACTCACAGCTTTACTTCTGCCAGTATCTCGTCTCCTACCTTCCAAACCTTACAGAAGCTCTCCTGCGAACCTTGCAGGACTAGCACTCCTGAAAGAAAGGATACTGCGGAGACATGACTGAGCCACAGCCTGGGGGATGTTTCCAGAATGAGAGCTTATGTAAAGTTTGGAAGGTAAGAGACGAGATACTGGCAGAAGTAAAGCTGTGAGGACAGGGCGTGAGTCGTGCTTCGGTAGCTCAGTTCGTAGAGCACTTGCCCGCGAAAGGCAAAGGTCCCGAGTTCGAGTCTCGGTCGGGCACACAGTTTTAATCTGCTAGGAAGTTTCATATCAGCGCACACTCCGCTGCAGAGTGAAAATCTCATTCTGGATCAATATGAATATTCTCGTCGAATAAAAGGGTCGTTTCTGCTCGTCTCACTGAGTACTTCTTTCAGTTATGCTCTGTACTAGTTTCCCAGGCCAGTGTATGAACAGAGAGAACACACTATTAAATTTATTGCTGAATTACTGTATACACGTAATTAAATTTAATGAATTGAGTTACCACCTCTGCCAGCAACAGCGGATTTACCGCAGCTGTGCACCTTTTCGAACTAAGTTCGCAAGACAGGTGTGGAACGTTGCAGTTAAACACTGTCAGGCTGTGATAGCACTTGGATGGGTGACCATCTGATCTGCCGAGCAGCTTCAAAAGAGCTGCGTGCACCAAGCTTGTCAACAGCTCTTGATCCCTGTTGCAGAATTCAACTAGGCACGATTCAGTTGATGAGACATCTGATCAACGTTCTGTGGCACGTTCTCAGCGGTGTGCTGACCACATGCCCCTCCATATCCGCATCCAGTGACGTTTGTGGGTTGAGACTGACACGGCGGCCGGTCAGTACCTTTGGCCCATCACGTCCAGTTCGAGCGGAGTTTAGTTTTAAGTACTTAAACACAGGAGGGGCGAATGGGCAATGTTTCTAGCGAAGCTGCGGGCCCCAAACGGGAAATTCCACTGTCATGAGCGGCTTTGGCAAAGGTGTGAGACTAATGTGATAAGGTGCCCAGGAACTGGCATTTCACATACAGCGAAACTAGTCGGCTGTGGGCGTGCTACTAACGTGAGCATCCAGTAATGGCGGTAAAATCACGAGTTGTCGGCATGTTGTTTTTCAATTAAGGGCCGTTTTTATTTTTTAAGAATAGATACAAATACTTTTGTAAAAAAACTTTTCCGATTCTACACACTTTTACCTATTTTTCTTGTTTATTTAAGCACTTGTCACACCGTACAACTAAGTTTTTAATTCCCTCTTCAAAGAATTCGGTCGCCTGCTCCGACAGCCAAGAGTTCACGGCCGCTTTCACTTAATCGTCGTCATTGAAGCGCTGCCCGCCAAGATGGTGTTTCAGGTACCGGAAAAGGTGAAAATCGATAGGAACAAGGTCGGGGCTGTATGATGCATGGTCCAA